>NC_134687.1:366615125-366990125 GCF_050947455.1 Rhinoderma darwinii
GGCCGCTTTCCCTTATGATAAGATCTGTGATCAGCTCATCTTCAGCGGACCCTTGTAATGAATAGGAATTGTCTGATGTGGACAACCTTTTTAAGCCATTGTGTAGAAGAGCATGTGCAATAAATGTATATAAATATAGGCACACAGAACCATGATGAATAGCAGATGCATGGAGTTAGTATATGTTGCCAGAAATGTCCCCTGTAATTTGTGTGCCATGAAACTCAAGGAGACAGCTTTAATAATAATCCTAGATTTACTACAGAGTCTGCTAGAAACTCCATGGATTTCTCTTTATATGTATCAAAAAGTATCTGCCCAGTCTTTCCTAGGGAAAACCATCTGTTCGCACAGTTTGTGTAAATAATAATGAGAATGAGTTAAACTATGGTTTAATCTTTATGCCGTTTCTCCACTGAAGAAATACGTGTAAATCCAAAAGTCTACATTGAAGACTATGAAGCTGATTTATTTCACCGTAAATGTCTTCCATATTTAAAGGGCTTTTACATAATTAGAAAAACATGGCTGCTTTCTTCCCAAAACCGTGCCACACCTGTCTACAGGTTGAGTGTGGTATTGCAGTTCAGCCCCATTAAATTCAGGGGAACTGATCTTCAATACCAAGAACAATCCATAGACAAGTGTGGTGGGTTTTCTGGAATACAGCAGCCATGTTTTTCTAATCCTATACAAACCCTTTAAATGTAATATTCATTAGAAACAAAATTGGACTTGTGGGTAAAAAAATATCCATTGTGTATTATTGCTGTACAGGCTGTAAATAAGATTATAAAAGACAGATTTTGTGAAATGATTAAATTGACAATAAATTGTAGCTTCGCCATTTGTACATCTTCACCAGAGTGTTTAAACAACAATTCCGTAATATATACCTGTTATTTTGGACCACAAGGGGGAGCAACTCAATAGTAAACTGACACGGCGCCAGGGAGTTAAAATTCCTTCTGCAATTGAAATATATCAGCATCGTATCATTAACTTTAGTAGCTATGAAAAGAGGATCTGCTATTTTTAACGTAGTCAATGAGTTGACCTATTTTTCTATCCATGTTTACATTAAAGTCAATGGGATGACGAATGACCACTAATGTCACTCACTGCATCCCTTTTTCCATTCATCAGTCCTTTTGACTTCATTGTGAAAACAACAAATGGATACGTCATAAAAAAAATAAATGTTTTCATCCTAAATCCGGTATGGCAATACACCAAAAATGGTCAGAGCCACGATATTGAAATGCTGGCTACTTTTCTTTGTCCTCCCACAAGATGTCACCAACCTGTTTGGTTACTACAATTTTTACATTTCCATGATGATGGGTGAATCTTAACGAGAAGTGGTTAATTTCCCTCATCCAGACAGAATTGTTCGAGAAGTAGCGGGACCTTAATGTCTATTGTGGACTTTTGTGCTTCCACTAGACGACTACAATATGTCCTTCATATATTTGTATTAGTAGCTTTAGCTTTTTGAGTCGGTGGTTACTGTCAGGTGAATGTAAGAATCCTTATTTTTATTTTTTGGTCTGGACAGATGGTGGCTTTAAACAGGTGTCACTTTCATTTGTAGTACATTGTGTTGGGACTTGCAGAGGCTCACAGAGGGGTTGTCCAGGGCAGGTGGCATGCTAGGCTTTTGTCATTATCAAGATCTCTGTACGCAGCTAATTATTTTCCCAGGCACCGAGGACACGTTCACACAGAAGATGCTGTATGTCTTATCTTCACATTTTACTTTCTTTAATCATGTATCTTTAACATGAGGTCACATATGAACCCTGTGTATTGGTGGAATAAGATGTTGTGTTTTTCAGTGTGCTTATGTAGTCTCCATACAAACAAACCTTAAGACAAATACATACGTAAGACTAAGTTATCAAGCAAAAATAATGACTTTTTTCTACTATTCTTGATAATGTTTTATGTTATAAATTATTTAACATTTAAAAGTTTCATGAAGAGTAGCATCTGAATTTACAAAGGGGCTATAAGTGCTCATACTCTGTAATAGGGCTGCCATAGAGGAGCATATGCCCTGTACTGTACCACCATATGCATATGATTTTATACGTAGACATACGCAGGTTTTCTCTGTTTTATTCCATACAAATCGGACAAAAAAGTGGCATGCTCCATTGCACTCCCTGTACACTAATATACTTCCCAAGAGTCATTGTGTCATGTTGTGTTCGTGGACCCACTGGGCTGTACCGCCTTGATGGTATGGCAGCTGGCCAACAGGGCGCAGGTCAGATTCTATAGTTTGTATAGTGTACCTGTGGCAGCTCGGACAGTAGCAGGGCAGGCTCGGCTGGGACTAGGCAGCAGGCAGGCGCCAGGGGTGGAGTAGCAGGACATGCGTGGAATACAGCACAGCACGACTACAGCTCAGCGCGGCACTTGACCAGGATAGCACGAGATACAGGAAACAGGTATGGGGAACACTGGGAACTGGAAAACACTAGGAGACAATTTGCATAGACAAACTTTGGGTATGACAACAATGCTTAGGCATGGGAGGAAAGGGCACAGCCCTTCTTATAGTCCAGGGTGCTCTGGGAGCAATCAACACAATCTCCCACCTGTGTGCGCTTTGGCTTCTTAAAGAGGCTCTGTCAACAGATTATCAAATCCCTATCTCCTATTGCATGTGATCGGTGCTGCAATGTAGATAACAGTAACGTTTTTTGTTTTTTTTTTAAAAACGATCATTTTTGGCCAAGTTATGAGCAATTTTATATTTATGCAAATGAGCCTTTCTAATGGACAACTGGGCCTGTTTTCTCTTATTTCCAACTGGGCGTGTATTGTGTTTGTAACATCTGGGTGTGTTTACTTATTTTACTAGCTGGGCGTTGTGAATAGAAGTGTATGATGCTGACATATGATGCTGACATACACTTCTATTCACAACGCCCAGCTAGTGGGCGTTAATGGCCGCTGTGAAAAGGCGTATTGGCGGTCACTAACGGGTTAAAAATACATTCAATTACTGCAAACCATGAAGGAAAATATGGTGGGATCTTTGAAGAGTCTTTTGAACTTTTTGGACTTCATTCTTAAAAATCTGTTTGGCACAAAAATAACACAGCTTCTAACCTAAAGAACACAATGCCTACTGCAGAGCATTGAGATGGCAGCATTATATGTTGGCACTGCATCTCCTCAACTGGCACAAGAACCCTACTTAAAAAACAAAGAATAATGATTAGCTCCAGATATCAAGACGTTTGGGCTCAAAATATGCTGAACTTTTTTGTAGCTGAAGAGAAATGTTCAAACATGGTAACGATTCGAAGTACACATCCACGTCATCTAAGACAAGGAAGTTTATCGTTTTGGAATACCATACAGAACCTGTGGCATGACCTAAAGAGAGCTGTCCACATAAGATGACCTTTTTGAGGGAACTTTAAAATTTTGTCAAGTAACACTAGGTTAAAATTTTATCTTTGTATGTGTGAAAAGTTGATCAAGGCTGTTTAAAAAGAGTGTAATACAGTTATATAAGAAAATGGTAGTAGTTGTAGCCTTCAGGTGCCTTTGGTCGACGCTAATGAAACTAAAGCTGCCCATATACAACTCGTTTGGCCGACTTCTATTCCTCTCAACTCCTGCATACACATTGGCCGAGATGAGAGTGCATGGCTAATTATTAGGTAGACACCTATGGCGGTAGCTTTTTTCCTGCAGGAACAAAGGATCAGGCATGTTGAAATCCAACATGTCCGATCCTTCTTTCCCCCAACATTAGCATAATTTACATCGGCATAACATCAACATATTTACCTACTAACAACGCTTTATCACTTAATCAAACGCAGACAATAATTAAAATTGCTAAAAAATGTTAGCAGTTTATTATGATTTTTTTTTTAACATGAACAGGGAAGCATACTGTAAAAAAAAAAATTAAAAAATCCTGCCAATTAATTGCAGTTTTTCATTATTCTGTGAACACCACGATATTGTTTTTGTCATCTTGTGCCTCATCCAGTTTACATGCTGAGTGAGCTTTACAAACAGCAGAGATTTCCGAATAAATGAATCATTAACTATTAACACCAGGTGTAGCTCCTTCCCCGTGCAGAGCAAACACAACATATCTAGTTGTAACTCAGTTGGTGACATTTATATATATAAAAAAAAACCTCTACTGTCAAAACATCTGCAGGCTGAATTCAGGCAAAAAAAAAATGTTGTGTTTATTTTCCATGAATTTTATTTATTTGGTTATTAGTACATTTGGCCCAGAACTTGATTGACGGTTGTCACCTTTAAGCTGGCCATAGATGTAACACTTGTTCCTCAATACGGCGAGTGTTCGTTCCATTTATTTATTTTTGCTCATCAGGAAAAGGGATTCGATAAAATGATATTTGTGCATTTGCATTGTCCCATGTGTATTTTTTTCAAAGCAGCAGATTTGTTATATCGGAGATGGAACGATTTTCAGTCTTAAAATGCTTTGCATTGTTAACAATAATTGTAACTTCTACTGTATAGCCATCTTCAAATTAACCTCACACTTTGGGGTGATTCCATTTTACGGTCCGGATTTGCGGATTCACGAATTCTGGTGAGTTGTGGATCCGTGAGACCTGATGACACACGAATGCACAACAAGGGCTTTTTGTGGTCCAATGGAGATCGCAAAACCAATGCGGTCGTGTGCATGAGGCCTAATTGTAGGCCTTAAAATTGTCAAACTCTTCCACTTTAGGATCTGTTCCTGTTTTACCTTAAGGCTATGTTCACACGCTTAACAAAAAACGGCTGAAAATACGGAGCTGTTTTCAAGGGAAAACAGCCTCTGATTTTCAGCCGTTTTTTAAGCAACTTGCATTTTTTATGGCCGTTTTTTTGAGCTGTTTTTTTCTATTGGGTCAATGAAAAACAGCTCCAAAAAATGGTTCAAAAAGTGACATGCACTGCTTTCTGTGAGGCCTTTTTTTACGCAGCCGTTTTTAAAAACAGCTGCGTAAATAACGCCCCGTGGGGACGGGACGCCAGTTTTCCCATTGAAATCAATGGGCAGATGCTTGGAGGCGTTCAGCCCCCGTATGTGTGCCGTTTGTTGGGGCGTTTACGGCCCAAAAAACGGCTGAAAATAGGTTGTGTGAACATACCCTCAAGGCTATGTAAAGCTTTGAAAGGGATTTTTTTTTTAATAAAAAGGTCAATCAGTGTGATAGGTGCAACTTTATAATCAGTTTTTATTGAAAATTCTTTTTACTTTTTGAGATACAGCTGCTCTGTATTCTCTAAACCGAGCAGCTGTATCGTTTGCTAAATCCTGTTCCCGTTAAGTCCACGGGACTGACGGGTTCAGTGAAAGCGGTTCCTACGTGTCTCTGAGATGCAGGAGCCACCTGTTTTCCATCACATCTAAGTTCACGACGCGCTGACAATGAAACCCATCAGGTCCGCGGGACGTATTCAGGTCTTAGCGAACGATACAGCTGCTCTGTATGCAGAAAACAGAGCATCTGTATCTCAAAAAGTAAAAATAATTTTTAATAAAAACGAATTGTAAAGTTTCACCAAACACACTGATAGGCCTTTTTATATATATATATATATATATATATATATATATATATATATAAATCCCCTTCAAAGGTATACATAGCCTTTAAGGCTATTTAGGGTCATTTTATTCTGCTTTTCTTCCCTTTTTGTCAGGCTAAAACAGTGCAGCTAAATGTTAGTTGAAAGTCTATAGTAAAATATAAGAATGTCTACATACACAGCATTTTGTTAGGTGGTGTTTTGAGGTTCAGTGGTGTTTTTATCAAAGCACAGGTATGGCTGTTTTTCAGATGTTGTACTTCATAGGCTTTTCTATAGACCTTCAAAAACACCTGGATAAACTCAATAAAAAATGACAGAAGTAAAAAAAAAAAAAAACTAATGTAAAAAATGACATAAAAATGCTTTAACCTGTATCCTTAGAATAAGCCATTTTTGATCGGTAGTGGTCTTACCTCCGTGGATCTCGCTGATCAGCAAACAAAGGGGCCTCAGCACACCAATGAGGTTATTCAGGCCTGGCCGCAGCTGGCTGTGCCTACTACGGCAGCCCACAGTCATTCACTGCCTGAAGTGCCCTGGCCGCTTCATTTTATGATTGGTATAAGTCTCTGAGTCAAACCCCCACCAATCTCATGTTGATGGCCCATCTGAAGGAAAGGTTATCAACTTTTGATTCCTGGAAAACCTCTTTAAAAGAAAACCTTTCATAAAAAAATATGTCTTATTACACACTGTATACAATGGCGTAAATACATTAATAAATCTGCCCTAATGTGTTTTCATATGGAATTTATTGTAGCTCAATAAGCTGCATGCTCTATTTGATGTTACATAAAAGCTGTAATCTCCCCATAGAAATCTATAGAGCCTGAAAGAAAGAGATCCTAATACAGATTTTTCATCTGTATTACAGATTATTGTTTGTATGCTCAGATGAAAATACAACTAGATGCACACAAAAACTTTCATATGTAAGATACAGGCATAAATATTGCACGAGTCAAACAATGGTGCAAAGTTAAAAGTTCGTAACAAAGGTTTGAGGTTTGTGTGTTTTTTTTTAATCTTCTTCTGAGATCTATTCTGACAAAAAAAGGAAAATAGACCTGTCCGTCACAAGTGTGAATTGAGCCGAACTGCTAGAAAAAAAATAGTTTTTCGTTACAAGTCCAAGCTAATGTAGAAAGAAGTACAAGGAATGCAATGGAATACATAAAATCCAATTCAATGCTGAAAAAGATTAAGAATCCTCAAAAATTTCCAATATATTCTCATAAATATGTGGTCATATTTGAAGTCTTAGTGGACACTATGCCCCTTAACCCCTTAAGGACGCAGCCTAGTTTTGGCCTTAAGGCTCAGAGCCCATTTTTCAAATCTGACATATTTCACTTTATGTGGTAATAACGTCGGAATGCTTAAACCTACCCAAGCGATTCTGAGATTGTTTTCTCGTGACACATTGGGCTTCATGTTCGTGGTAAAATTTGGTCGATATATTCAGTGTTTATTGGTGAAAAATTGCAAAATTTAGAGGAAATTTTGAAAAAATTGCATTTTTCAGAATTTAAATGCATCTGCTTGTAAAACAGACGGTTATACCACCCACAATAGTCACTAGTTCACATTTCCCATATGTCTACTTTAGATTGGCATCGTTTTTTGAACATTCTTTTATTTTTCTTGGACGTTACAAGGCTTAGAACATAAACAGCAATTTCTCATATTTTTAAGAAAATGTCAAAAGCCTTTTTTTTAAGGTACCTCTTCAGTTCTGAAGTGGCTTTGAGGGGCCTATGTATTAGAAACCCTGATAAAACACCCCATTTTAAAAACTAGACCCCTCAGAGTATTCAAAACAGCATTTAGAAAGTTTTTTAACCCTTCAGGCATTTCACAGGAATTAAAGCAAAGTGGAGGTGAACTTTGCAAATTTCATTTTTCTTGCGGAATTTCAATTTTATTCATTTTTTTTTCTGTAACACAGAAGGTTTTACCAGAGAAACACTACTAAATATGTATTGTCCAGATTCTGAAGTTTTTAGAAATGTCCCACATGTGGCCCTACTGCGCTCGTGGACTAAAACACAAGCCCTAGAAGCAAAGAAGCACCTAGTGCATTTTGAGTCCTCTTTTTTTATTAGAATATATTTTAGGCAGCATGCCAGGTTTGAAGAGGTGTTGAGGTGCCAAAACAGTAGGAATCCCCCAATAGTGACCCCATTTTGGAAACTACACCCCTCAAGGAATTCATTTATGGTTGTTGTTAGCATTTTGAGCACACAGTTTTTTCACAGCACCTATTTCAATTGGGCTGTGACATTAAAAAAATGACATTTTTTCCAATAAGATGTAATTTTTTATCAAAATTTCTTATTTTCACAGGGAACAAAATGCTCAATTTTGTTGCCCAATTTCTCCTGAGTGCAGCAATACCCCATTTGTGGCAATAAACTGCCGTTTGGGCCCATGGGAGGCCTCAGAAGGGAAGGAGCGCTGTGTGTTCTTTGGAGTCCAGATTTTGCTGGATTGGTTTTCGGCTGCCATGTCGCATTTGCAGAGCCCCAGAGGTATCAAAGCAATGGAAACCCACCAGAAGTGACCCCATTTTGGAAACTACACCCCTCAAGGAATTAATTTATGGGTAATGTGACCATTTAGACCCCATAGTTTCTTCACGGAACTTATTTGAATTGGGCTGGGAATTAAAAAAATATATATTTTTTCCAATAATATGTCATTTTAGCTCAAAAATTCTTATTTTCACAAGAAATAAAATACTCCATTTTGTTGCCCAATTTGTCCTGAGTGCGGCAATACCCAATTTGTGGTGATAAACTGCCGTTTGGGCCCATGGGAGGGCTCAGAAGGAAAGGAGCGCTGTGTGTTCTTTGGAGTCCAGATTTTGCTGGATTGGTTTTCGGGTGCCATGTCGCATTTGCAGAGCCCCAGAGGTATCAAAGCAATAGAAAACAATCACAAATGACCCCATTTTGAAAACTACACCCCTCAAGGAATTCATTTATGGGTGTTGTGACTATTTTGACCCCATAGTTTTTTCACAGAACTAATTTGAATTGGGCTGGGAATGAAAACAAAATTATTTTTCCCAAATAATATGTAGTTTGGGCTGAAAATTTCTTATTTTCACAAGAAACAAAATACCCCATTCTGTTGCGCACTTTGTTCTGAGGGCCGCAATACCCCATTTGTTGTGATAAACTGCCGTTTGGGCCCATGGGAGGGCTCAGAAGGAAAGGACCACCATTTGGCCTACTGGGGATTTTCTAGTGCGAAGTCATGTATGCAGAAGCACCTGAGGTACCAGTACAGTTGAAACCCGCAAGAAGTGACCCCGTTTTAAAAACTACACCCTTAAGGCATTCATCTAGAGGTGTAGTGAGCATTTTGACCGGAGACCTACACCCCATAAACTGTAATGTGGGTTCTCCCGGGTATGGCAATACCCTACATGTGGCTGTTATCAGCTGCCTGGGCACACAGCAGGGCTCAGAGGGGAAAGACGAGGGGGGATAAGCTGTGCGGAGGGCATCAGGGTAAGTAAAATTGGGGTAAATTATAAACCAAGGGATGTATGATAAATTTTAAAACACTCTTTCATACAGAGCTCTGGTTATTCGGGACACGTGTCACAGTGATATATTGTGTCATCCCTTATCGCCCTCTTATAGCAGACTTTGCACCTCTTTTGACTTTTTCCCTTCTTGCCAGTTTGGGGAACTTCCCCTGGAAAGTGTTGCCGCCCTGGTACGATGCGTGTGGCCCCGCTTCCAGAAGTACTGGGTGCCCCCCCTTCTTGGTCCCTAAAGATTAGGTTCTTGATAATCACCTCTTGAAATTCCAGGAAAGTTCCCGTCTGGCCTGCACATCGACGTAGCATGTACGCATTGTACAAAGCCATCTGTATGATGTGCACGGCCAGCTTCTTATACCACACCGCATGGCGCTGTAGGGCTTCAGGGCTTGATCTTACAAGTCCACCCCTCCCATGTACCTATTGTAGTCCAGGATGCAGTCTGGTTTGGGGGTGGCCTTTCCTTCATATATCCTAAACCTGTAGGTATACCCTGATGCACTCTCGCAGCTTATACATCTTCACGCCATACCTTGCCCTCTTACCCGGCAGGTACTCGCAGAATTGAACCCTCCCTTTAAAATGTACCAGGGACTCATCTATAGAAATACACTTCTCGGGGTGTATGCTGGGGAAAACCGGGCACTGGAACGGTCTAATAGGGGTCTCCGTTTATACAAACGGTCAAAACTGGGGTCATCTCGGGGTGGGCACGGCTCATTATCAGTATAATGTAAGAAGCGAAGTATTGCCTCATTTATTTATTTTTTTAGGTTCCAGTTCAGTTCTGAAGTTGCTTTGAGGGGCCCATATATTAGAAACCCCTATGAAATACCCCATTTTAGAAACTAGACCCCTCAAAGTATTCACAACAGCATTTAGAAAGTTTATGAACCCTTTAGGTGTTTCACAGGAATTTAGAGCAAAGTAGAGGTGAAATTTACATTTTTTTTTTTTGTCAGAAAATCCTCTTTATACCATTTTTTTTATATCACAAAAGGATTTATCAGTGAAACGCAAATTAATACTTATTGCCCAGATTCTGCAGTTTAGAGAAATATCCCACATGTGGCCCTCGGGCGGTAATGGGCTGAAGCATCGGCCTCCGAAGCAAAGGAGCACCTACTGGATTTTGAGGCCTCTTTTTTATTAGGCACCATGTCCGGTTTGAAGAGGTCTTGTGGTGCCAAAACATTGGGAACCCCCCAAAAGTGACCCCAATTTGGAAACTAGACCCCTTGAGGAATCCATTGTACTTTTCTTGGGGTGCATGCGGCTTTTTGATCAGTTTTTATTCTATTTTTAGGTGGCGTGGTGACTAATAAACAGCAATTCTACTATTGTTTTTTTTTCTTTTTTTTTTACAGCGTTCACCGTGCGCTATAAATGACATATTCACTTTATTCTGCGGGGCGATACGATTACGGCGATACCAGATGTTTATAGTTTTTTTTTATGTCTTATGGCGTTTGCACAATAAAATACGTTTTGTAAACAATCATTCACTTTTTGTGTTACCTTATTCTAAGAGCCATAACGTTTTTATTTTTCAATCAATAAAGCCGTGCGAGGACTTATTTTTTGCGTAACGAACTGTAGTTTCGATCAGTACCATTTTTAGGTACATGCGACTTTTTGATCTCTTTTTATTCCATTTTTTGGGAGGTGAAGTGACCAAACAATTGTGATTGTGGTACGGTTTATTATTATTTTATTTTACGGCGTTCACCGTGTGGGATAAATAATGAAATAATTTTGTAGTTCAGGCCGTTACGGACGCGGCGATACCAATTATGTATAGTTTATTTGTTTGTTTATATATTTTTAGTAATAATAAAGGACTGATAAGGGAAAAAGGGGGATTTTTACTTTTATTACTTTTAAATCTTTTATTTTTCTTATTTTTACACATCTTTTCTTAACTTTTTTTTTACTTTATTACTTTGTCCCACTAGGGGACTTGAGGGCAGGAGGCCCTGATCGCTATTCTAATACACTGCACTACATGCGTAGTGCAGTGTATTAGAACTGTCAGCTACTCACTGACAGCAAGCATAGTGGGTCCTGACGTTGTCAGGACCCACTAGGCTTCCGTCTATGGCATAGCCGGACGCCATTGTTTGGTGTCCGGTTGCCATAGTCACCATCGCCGGCCGCTATCGCGTAGCAGGCCGGCGATGGCAGCTTAACCCCTAAAAAGCCGCGATCTCTATAGAACGCGGCTTTTAAGGGGTTAATCAGCGGGGACACAGCGATCGGTCCCCGCTGTAGGAGCTGTGACAGCTGCTGAACAAGACAGCAGCGTCACAGCTCCTGTATGTGTCGGGAGGACGGCCGAAACGGCCGTTACTCCCGTGATGTACTATTACGTCATGGAGCGCGAACGATACAGCTGCCATGACGTAATAGTACGTCAAGGAGCGGGAAGGGGTTAAGTAAATAATGTCTCAGGCCCTATGCACACGACTGCAGAATTTGTCTGTAATTGCGGACTGTAATTGCCCTCCGCAATTAAGGACCCATTCACTTCTATTGACTACGGACACCATCCCGTATATTTGTGGGAAGGTGTCCGGGCCGTTGAAAGCCTCCGCAAAAAATAGGACATGTCCTATCTTTTTCTTTTTAAGGACCGTGCTCCCTTACTTTGTATGGGAGCACAAACCGAAAATGCGGGTGGCTGTCCGCAGCCGCCAGCGGCCGGCCGTGCCCGTAATTGCAGACCGTGATTACGGGCATAGCCGTGTACATGAGGCCTAAGCGCTGTGCTCCCTTAGTACATAATGCCAACACTGTGCCCCCTTAGAAATTATTGCCTGCACTATGCCCCTTTAGTAAATAATGTCAATTCTGTGCCCCATTAATAAATGATGCCATTGTGCAGGTAAAAAGCTATACAGCACCAGAAACAAGCCCATAACATAAATACAGCCCCAGAGCAAAGCTCAGTACATAAATACAGCACCACAACCAAGCTCAGTACATTATATATATATATATATATATATATATATAGCAAACAT
This sequence comes from Rhinoderma darwinii, assembly GCF_050947455.1. NCBI lineage: Eukaryota > Metazoa > Chordata > Amphibia > Anura > Rhinodermatidae > Rhinoderma > Rhinoderma darwinii. The sequence continues at coordinate 366,627,303 of NC_134687.1, forward strand.
CAGCAAAATATATATATATATATATATATAATCTATCTCACTAGAACCAAGCTCATTGCATATATGCAACAGCAGAACCAAGCTCAATACATAAATACAGCTCCAGAACCAAACTCAACGTATATACAGTACAAGGCTTAAATCATTCAGAGATCAATTGCAAAGTCAAATTAACCTCTTCCATATAAGTTTGGAACATGTGAAACTGCAGCTCCCAGTATGACATTAACAATGGTAAGGGTATGCTTGGAGTTGAGGTTTCACAAACAAGAATGCTACCACCCATCATCACGCTGCAGACCATAGAAGTAACTACTAGGGTTGTCACGATACTAGAATTTAGACTTCGATACCGATACTTCGTGTAGAATTGTGATTCTCAGTACCAAAACGATACTTTGCCAACAATAAAAAAAAAAGTGGGGCCTCGTTCATATCTGCGTCGGGCAGCCACAAAAAGCCAAACGGAAACCAAAGCTTCCATTTCCATTGATTTCAATGGTATTGCTTCCATTGCTGCTTGGATTTTTTTTTTTTAGCGGAAACCATAGCATAGTCGACTGCGCTATTGTTTCCGCTAAAAAAACCCTGAAACTTTACAGAACAGAGACAAACGGAAACGAACTGCAACAGAAGCATTACCATTGAAATCAATGGTAATGCAAATGGAAGCTATGGTTTCTGTTTGGCTTTTCGCCCATAGGTTCCCCTGATGGAAAGGTCTAACGCATGGGTGGGGAACCTTTTTTCTGCCAAGGGCCATTTGGATATTTATAACATGATTCGCGGGCCATACAAAATGATCAACTTAAAAATGACCCTGCTGTATTTGGTCAAACATTTAATCAACTCCCCCCTAATGTGATGGCTGGTACTGCTTCTCTTTGGTGAGGCATGTGATGTTGGCCGGTATTGATTATGTTGCTACTGCGTCGGTCAGTCTGGAGCGCAGCCGACTCTTTACAATGGTAAGTTTTGAAAATAACTGTTCGTAGCAGTAAGTTGTTCCGACTTACTTAAAGGGGTTTTCCCATCAGGGACATTTATGATATATCCACAGGATATGTCATAAATGTCAGATAGATGCGGGTCCCACCGAAGGGACCCGCACCTATCTCCAGAATGGGGCCCCCTAACCCCGTTCTACCTTCCGGCTGATTTCCGACCATGAAGAAGAAAACAGCATAGCTCGCTGAGCTGCGCTGTTTCCGTAACTCCCATAGTAGTGAATGGCAGTTACCGAAGCAGCGTAGCATGCAAGTTACGCTGTTTCCGTAACTACTATTCAGTTCTATGGGACTTACGGAAACCGCCTAGGTCAGTGAGCTATGCTGTTTTCTTCTTCATGGTCGGAAATCACACGAGTCAGCCACAACACCAAGTGGTAGAATGGGGTTTAGAGGGCCCCGTTCCAGAGATAGATGCTGGTCCCAGAGGTGGGACCTGCATCTATCTGACATTTATGAAATATCCTGTGGATTTGTCATTAATGTCCCTGATGGGAAAATCCCTTTAAGTAAGTCGGAACAACTTACTGCTGTAAACAGTTCTTTTTGTTCTCCATGATGAAAAAAAACCCTTTCAGTCACCTGGCCTCGATTCATGCGTTTAGGACAGGTCCTATGTCTACATTGCAGCTACATTTCTACATTTCGGTCTCTGCTAAGTTTCTAAATTTTAGCTCAGGAGGAGGGCAGATGGAGCGAAGTACTGTCATTCACTACTAGTGAATGAGGATGCGGCAGTCTGAGTGAGGTGCTCAGTCCATGCCGGCTCGGGAGTGGACCAGTCTAGTCACCTGACCTCACATCATTCACTGACCTCACTCACATTAAATAGTGCCAATAAAAACGACAACACGTCCTGCAAAAACCAAGCCCTCATACGGCTATGTCAATAGAAAAATAAAAATGTTATGGCAGGGAGAAAAAAACGAACATGAAAAACCGATAAATGGCTGCGGCACTAAGGGCTTAATAATAAATAATGCCAATTCTGTGCTTCTTAATAATAAATAGTGCCCACACAGTGCCGCCTTAGTAAATATGCCCACACTGAGCCCTTTTAATAAATAATGCCCACACTGTGCCCTTATAGCATATAATGCCTACACTGTGCCCCCATACTAAATAATGCACACACTATGACCCTTAATAAATAATTCCCACACTGTGACCCCTAAGTAAACAATGGCCACAGTGTGCTTTCTTCGTAAATAATGCCCACACTGTGCCCCTTTAGTAAATAATGCCCACACTGTGCCCCTTTAGTAAATAATGCCCACACTGTACCCCTTAGTAAATAATACCCACACTGTGCCACGTTAGTAAATAAGACCTACAATGTGTTTTTTTAAGTAAATAATTCCCTCACTGTGCCACTTTAGTAAATAATGCCCACACTGTGCCTCTTTAGAAAATAATGCCCACACTGTGCATCCTTAGTAAATATTGCCAACACTGTCTGTGCCCACTTAATAAATAATGCTCAGGCCACCTCCCCAGCAAAGAATACTCACCCCTCGATATTCCTTCCTAGTCACTGCCTTGGTCGTGTCTACAATGCAGTTGTTTCTCGTAAGTATGAGGTCACAGAAAATGGTGAGGTCTCCTAAGAGAAGAGGCAGGGTCTCCCTGATTACAGCACTGTGTCGGATCAACTCCATTCTAAGCACAACCCTGCCTTAGCCCCTTCCGCGGAACGACGCATGTGGTGGGAGGACATCATTGCGCCGCCTTGGTCATGACATCATTGCACCGCCTGGGTCATGACATCATTGCTACGCGGTCTACCGTTGCAGCTAGCCTGCAGTTATGAGTTGTACTGTATGCCAATTAGCGAGTACCCCCTGAGCAGGGGCGTAACTAGGTAAGACTGGGCCCCATAGCAAACTCTTGACCGGGCCCCCCCGGGTGCCATGATCAGCCCCTCTTATAAATAGTGCCCCCTGTAGAATGTGCCATACAGCCCCCCTGTAGACAGTGCTATATAGCCCCGCCTTTAGACAGTGTCACACCCCATTTGTAGATAGCGCCATACAGCCCCTGTTGATATCGCCATAAAGCCCCCACTGTATATAGCGCTATACAGCTCCCACTGTATATAATGCCACACAGCCACCCTCCCTTGTATATAGTGCCACACAGCCCCCCCTTAGTAGATAGTGCAGCACAGCCCCCCCCTTAGTAGGTAGAGTGCCACACAGCTCTCCCTTGTGTATAGTGCCACACAGCTCCCCCTTGTGTATAGTGCCACACAGCCCCCCATTTGTGTATAGTGCCACACAGCGCCCCCTTGTGTATAGTGCCACACAGCTCCCCCTTGTGTATAGTGCCACACAGCCCCCCCCTTTGTGTATAGTGCCACACAGCTCCCCCTTGTGTATAGTGCCACACAGCTCCTCCTGTGTATAGTTCCACACAGCCCCCCTTTGTGTATAGTGCCACACAGCCCCCCCTTGTGTATAGTGCCACAAGGCAATGGCGCATCCGAGAAAGTTGTATCAGCCAGGGAGATGTCACTCAAACATGGAAAGGTGGGTTTGAAGGCAGGACTATGTGACTTTAGGATAGCGGCACCGCCCCATGACCCTCTATTGAGTAATTAGCATATAGTGTGTGCCGTTTTAAAAGTGGATTTTAAATATTTTGCTGCATCTGAAAAAAACATACAAGGGAATGTTTGGAAATATTGTCAGGTCATGTATTACCGCATGGTGGCGGTTCAAGGGGTTAAAACTACCTGACAGATTCCCATTAAATATACAATGAATTGAGAACAATTCCATCTGCCCTGCAATTTTGTTATTATAAATATATCCTATATAATTACAGATCGAGAACCAAGCTCTAACATATATACAGCACCAGAACAAAGCTCGATACATATATACAGCACTAAAACAAAGCTCAGTACATAAATACAGCACTAGAACCAAGCCCATACATATATACAGCACCAGAACCAACCTCCGTACATAAATACAGCTCCAGAACCAAGCTCATACATATATACAGCACCGGAACAACCTCAGTACATAAATACAGCTCCAGAACCAAGCTCAGTATATATATATACAGCACCAGAACAAACCTCAGTACATAAATACAGCACTAGAACCAAGCTCAGTACATAAGTACATCCCCAGAACCAAGCTCAGTACATATATACATCCCCAGAACCAAACTCATTACATATATACAACACCAAAACCAATCTCATACGTATATACAGCACCAGAACAAAGCTTAGTACTTACATACAGCATCAGAACCAAGATCAGTACATATATACTACACCAGAACAAATACAGCTCAATTTAGTGCAACCTAGCCGTATAGGTTTGTACGGTGTAAAACTACAGCTCCCAGCATGGCCCGAACAATGGTAAGGATATGCTGGGAGATGCTGTTTCACAAAAAAAAATATCATACCACCATCATCTCACTGCAGATCATACAGTGACTACAGTACTGATTAGTGGAAGAATAAACATTTACATTAAGTGACTCAACGGTGACGTCTCAGATTCTAGTTCTTTTCTTCTCCCTCTGGTACAGACCTATATGATGGATTTCTTCCGCTCAGATGTCTTCAGCGGCTCACTTTTAAAACATTTCTGCACCTATAAACAAAGTAAAAATCCTCAATACCTCTAAATATAATAAAATACCATACACTGCCCCACTAACTATAATAGCGCCATACACTGTGTCCCTGATTATAATTGTACCATACACTGTGTCCCACACACACGCACCGTGCCCCCTGTAGATAGTGCCCCACATATAGATCCCCCTGTAGATAGTGGCCCACATCCCCACATATAGACCCCCCTGTATATAGTGGCCCACATATAGACCATCCCTGTATATAGTGGCCCACATATAGACCCCCCTGTATATAGTGGCTCACATCCCCACATATAGACCCCCCCTGTAGATAATGCCCCACATCCCCACATATAGACCCCCCTGTATATTGTGGCCCAAATATAGACAACCCCCTATAATGCCAGTCAGTTTTATTAGAAAAAAACAAAAAACTCTACATACTCAAATGATCCCGTTCCCGATCAGTCCGATGGCGATGTAGACCTGCTCTCTTCTGAGCAGGTCTGCTGGAGCTGAACGACGCGTCGTTCAATGACGCTGATTGGTGGGGCAGAATAACTTGCCCTGTCAATCAGCACCTTTCAAGCACGGAAGCGGCGCGATGACGTTACCGCGTCGCTAGCGTCGTTGAAAGGTGCTGATTGGCGGAGCAAGTCATTTTGCCCCGCCAATCAGCATCATTGTAAGGCCATTCAGCGCTAATACATGTATTTGGCTGTCGCTAGCACCGGGGCCCCCTCCGGTGCTAGCGACGCCTACGGGCATGAGAGGGCCTGTGTCACCCGGCACATACTTGTTGGAGGCTCGGCAGCGTGGGCCTCGTAGCGGCGCTACAGCTTTAGCAGCCATAACGGCTGCTAGCGGCGCCATCGGGCATATGGGGGGGGGGTGTGTCGGCTGGTGGCACGGGCCCCCTCAATCCGTGGGCCTTGTACCAGCCGCTACGGCTGCTACCGCGGTAGTTACGCCACTGCCCCTGAGCCAGCATGAGAGTGGGGACCGGACCAGGGCAGGTTTCACATATGTATATTGTTGCTATTCCTTTTTCTGTACGCAGTGCCAAGGGAACTTTTAAACATTTATTTTACTACATTTCATTTTGTTTTTCTATATAGTTTTACAAATCATTTGCACTACTTATCTTGTGCTGATATCCTTTAATCAGGGAGCATTGCATTGTTGGTGCACCAATGACGAGGATACAATTATTGCTAAGCTGTTAGCCGATATGCCTGATAGATTTCAAGACTTAAGGACTTAAAAAAATCTGAGTAGCAACATCACTTTGGATGATATACCTTAAAATGAGTATGAGACAAGTAAGGCTGTGCTCACATCTGCGTTCTGGGTTCCATTGTTCTGCACCGCCATCGAAGTAGAACAACGAGAACATTTTAAGCCCCAGATTCGTCACTTGATGGAAACCAACGGCACCCGAAAAAAGCCATTGTCTTTAATTGGTTCTGTCGGGTTTCCATCATGGTTTCCATTATGGTTTCCATCATTTTGGCAGACAAAATATCACAGCATGCTGCTCTATTTTGTCTGGCATAAATTACGGAATCTGCGAACAGGGCCTAAAACAATGTACCTAGTTGCTCATATTTTTCTGTACATTTAAAAAATAAATTCTAAGACTGTTGAATCAACAACCGTTTTAGTTTAAATTATGACTATGCTTCTTACCTGATCCTTGACTGTCCAGGTTGGTCCATGTTGTTTCTCAGTTTGATTAGTACATATCACAAGTGCTGTATTTAGGGCCTAAATTCTTTCTTTTTCTTTTTGTTTTTTTCAAGCCTTAGGCTGGGTTCACACAACCTATTTTCAGACGTAATGGAGCCGTTTTACGCCTCGAATTACGTCTGAAAAAACGGCTCCAATACGTCGGCAAACATCTGCCCATTACTTTCAATGGGCTTTACGATGTACTGTGCCGACGACCTGTCATTTTACGCGTCGCTGTCAAAAGACGGCTCGTAAAATTACAGCCTCGTCAAAAGAAGTGCAGGACACTTCTTGGGACGTAATTGGAGCCGTTTTCTCATAGACTCCAATGAAAACAGCTCCAAAAACGTCCGGAAATAATGATGCGAAAACGCTGCGAAAAACGCAGCGAAAAGCATGAGTTGCTCAAAAAAACGTCTGAAAATCAGGGGCTGTTTTCCCTTGAAAACAGCTCCGTATTTTGAGACGTTTTTTGACTCTACGTGTGAACATACCCTTAGGGTATGTTCACACGTTTAATAAAAAATGGCTGAAAATTATGGAGCTGTTTTCAGAAAAAACTGCCTCTGGTATTCAGCCGTTTTTGAAGCTGAAAACGCTTTTTGAGGTGTTTTTTTCTAGACCTTTTTAGGTCTGTTTTTCTATTGACACTATGAAAACTAGCTCCAAAAACATCTCAAGAAGTGACATTCTCCTTTTTACGGGGCATTTTTTTACGCACCGTTTAAAAAAAAATTGCGTTAAAAAAGGTCCCGTCTGAATATAACGCAGTTTTTTGATCCCTTGTCACTTGCCTTCACTAGCTGCCAATTGCCACTGCTGGTAGCAGAAGTGATTCAACAAGATAATCTATCACAGTTAATGCAATCACCTGATACTACCCAATGCGCCTACAAACTGGAGCTACATTTTAAAGTAGATACATCTCTAAGAATCTTAGAATACTCTCCCCAAAGCTGCAGTAGCAGACCCAGATAGTCATTTCTTTGTTTTGTTTTTGTTTGTTTTTTCATTTTTATTCATTTGTGCTTCCCTTTTAAATTGAGAAGATCAAGATAAGAATGAACACCTAATATTAGAAGTCTAATGACCGTTGTATATAGGACTTGTGCCTTTAAATAGATATTTGCAGAGTTTTTTATGGCTGGGCTGTGTACGCCTGCTGCCATGATTAGCGCACTGCTCTATAGTGCTGATCCTTAATTATAGCCTCCGTACAACCCAATGTTTTGTTTTTTTGTCTGGTAAGGAGACACCTGTGGCTCTGTGTGTTTCTAAAAGCTGCACCTGTGACTTTCCTATTAGTGCATGTCCACTCATAGGGGGGATTTTATTAAACAATCTATGCCAGCTTTTTTGCGCAGAAAAATTACAATTTCCGTGAAAACTTGCATTTTGGAGCAAAAATTTTGCGACCTTTTCATTTTTAAGCCACTTCATAAAAATGGGTGTGGCCTAGAGGAAAGGGTGGGCCTTATAAATTCTCTATAATTTACGACAGAAAACTGGCAGGCGTAGCTTTAATTTTCTGATGCACCTAATTTATTAACAGGTGTAAACATCTAAATCATAAATTAGGCGCATTCTAATCAAGCGTCTTTTTATTAAGACTGGCGTATTAAATGCCAGTCTTATTAAATTCCCCCATAGTGTTCCAGTCTGAATCAATTCTACAATATCAATATACCCCTACAAGGACCACTATGTTAATTATGCTGATGCCTCTTGAACTAAACATTAGAACAGGCAACATAGTTAAAACACATAAAAAACCTTAGCTTAAAGGATTTTTCCCACAAGTAACATTTATCACATATGCACAGGACAGGCGAAAAATATATGATTGGGGGGGCCCCACCACTCGGATCCCCCACTGATCTCTAAAATTGGGGTCCCGACCCTGTTCCTCCTCACAGCACGGCCGCACATGTGCGCTGCCGCTCTATTCAAGGTCTATGGGAATGAAGAAAACAGCCGAGCGCTACATTGAAAAAAAGGTATGCTGATGTGAGATATGCCCAGCTTGTACACCTGACGTACACCCCAAACATCTATCTATCTATCTATCTATCTATCTATCTATCTATCTATCTATCTATCTATCTATCTATCTATCTATCTATCTTCTATCTATCTATCTATCATCTATCTATCTATCTCATATCTATCTGTCACGTTGGGTACTTGGACCCACTAGTCTGTACCGCCTTGACGGTTTGGCGGCTGGCCAACAGGACACAGGTCACAGTCTATAGTTCGTATAGTGTACCTGTGGTAGCTCAGACAGTAGCAAGACAGGCTCGGCTGGGACTAGGCAGCAGGCGGACGCCAGCCGTGGTGAATCAGGACACGCGTGGTACTCAGCGCAGCACGACTCCAACTCAATACGGCACTTGACCAGGATAGCATGGGATACAGGTTACAGGTAGCAGGAACGGGAAATACTGGGAACTGGAAAACACTTAGAAGACCATTTGCATAGACAGACTAGGGTAACGATAACAAAGCTCAGGCAAGACAGGAAGGGGCTGGGCCCCTCTTATAGTTCAGGGTGCTCATGGGCTAATTTGGCACTTTAACTTAGGTGCGCACGCTGGCCCTTTAAGAGCGGGCACAAGCACACGCGTGCACCCTACGGGACCCGGCCGAGAGGAGCAGAAGTGAGCGCTGGCGTCACCTGAGGAGGAGATGGAGGGCCAGCGCTCACAGATCCATGGCTATGGCCGTCAGGAGGTGAGTAAGCCTGACGTCCCGCGCCCATGTGAATGACACTATCTATCTATCTATCTATCTATCTATCTATCTATCTATCTATCTATCTATCTATCTATCTTTGTAAATTTAATATATCTCCGCTGTTTTATGTAGGAAACATGCCTTTTGAGCTCTAACTTTACTGTATTATTTTGGTTTTGGTCTTCTGAGAAAATAAGTAGAACAGAAAAATGGAACAAAAATATTTTAAGGACAAATAATACGGTAAAATAGCTTGGAAAATGTGTTTTTGTTGTGCCGAAAAGAAACATGAAGGCGATGAGGACACACTCCTTTCTTTCTGTTCACTTTGAGATAAACATTGTTGCCGGAGGTCTTTTTTTGAGGATTAATACCAACATAATCATCTGACTGAAGACTGTTAGACCTCTCGACTCCCAGTGGTTGCTTTTGAAATATCTACCTTAAAAAAGTCTCTGCTCGTTATTGGAAATGTTGGTTTATTTTGTTTTTTAATCCTGCTCTTCCTGCACAGGATACATTTATTGGTTTAATTTTTATAGTTCTAGTATACCTATATGTCATGTGCCTGCATTACATGCAAATTGTGGGTATTCTGTTTTTTATTGTAATCTTTTTGAGCCACATTTCCTTAAAGGGGTTGTCCCACGAAGGACATTGATCGCCTACTCACAGAATAGGTAATACATGTCTGATTGCTGGGACCCCCACTGATCACTAGAATGGGGGGGTCTTGAGTGATCAGAGGGTGTCCCAGCAGTGGGGCCCCCAGCAATTAGACATTTATTACTTTTCATGTGGATCGGTGATAAATGTCTTTCAAGGGACAACACCTATAAAGTGAGGAAATAAAACCAAATTTTACTCACATTACGTAATGGTCAAACAGGACAAAACAGTTTTAAAGATGATGTCTAAAAATACTACAAATAAAATGTCACCCACAATTTCTTTTAGGGACAATGTCACCAGGGCAGTTAATAACTTACGTATGCCTTAATAAATCTGGACTAGTGAGTGTAATTGTGTCAATCAGAGGTTGATACATAGATATATGTATCATGCTCTTTGGATACAGATATATGTATCATGCTCTTTGGATACAGATATATGTATCATGCTCTTTGGATACAGATATATGTATCATGCTCTTTGGATACAGATATATGTATCATGCTCTTTGGATACAGATATATGTATCATGCTCTTTGGATACAGATATATGTATCATGCTCTTTGGATACAGATATATGTATCATGCTCTTTGGATACAGATATATGTATCATGCTCTTTGGATACAGATATATGTATCATGCTCTTTGGATACAGATATATGTATCATGCTCTTTGGATACAGATATATGTATCATGCTCTTTGAATACAGATATATGTATCATGCTCTGTCACATCTATTAGCTTTATGTGACACATGCCCTAACTGGAAGGTAAGATTTAAAAATGTCTAGTAGAAAATAATGCATTACGTGATATATATATATATATATATATATATATATATATATATATATATATATATATATATAATATATATATATAAATACATTTTCCTCCATACCTAGTCATAACTGTATTTTGGAGCATATCACGAGCGTTTTACACTCTGAAATACGCCTAAAAATAAGCTGTGTGAACATGCCGTTAAAGAGGTTTCATTGGAGTTTTGAACATATTTGAAGAAGTAGGTGCTGGGAACTGAACTCCTTGATAAGAATCTTGAGGGTCATTTACTTGGGGTTATTTTGCAAATTATTTCTGTTTTAAAATGTGCACTAATCTAAAGGAAGATCGCCATGTTGATAAGTCCCCTTTAATTAGAAGTTTAAAATTCAAGGGGCATCTAATTGGTTGCCATCCAACTGGGCACTTACTACATAGGAAAAAGTGATGCAAACATCTTATCTGTATATTGCAAAAAATGGACCAGCCAGAAGAGTGCATATTATTAGGGCCTTTTCTGAAGGTTCTTGGCACCTGACCTAGGCAAACAATGATTCCCGTTATGTCAGTCAAGAAACTTGTAATGGTAATGTAGTAACTGCTAATGAAAATGACTTAGGACTATATACATCCCATTGCCACCGGGGAGGCTGAATGGACCGATATTTCTGAAGACTAATTTTCCTTCTTTCATGACCTGAGATTTTACCACATAATTCGATTTTCGGGGTTTGCTGCCAATATGATCGGGTACATCACCTCCTTTACAGAGAACCTTAGTTAAAAATTTAGATTTGTTTGGGAGTGAAGCAAATGAAATGATTTTGGGTTTTCTCCTAATAATGAATCTCCTGAGTGTCGATCTGTTCCTTAAGAGTCTTAATTATTTTCAGCAATCGGTTAATGAGAGATTGTGAGGATCCTCATGACCTGGCGTTCAGCAGCGTGTGTTTTGCTTCTAAAAGGAGGGAGAATCATTCTTTTCTTGGTTCACAAGCAGACATGTTTATTTAATTCATTTAGCATTGGTATGTCTTGGTGTGGTGGCGCTGTGAACCCTCATGTATTGTTCTATTCCCCTACGAGCAGCGCTTTTCTGCTCCTCATCCTTCTGGTCTCTGTGGATATCTCCTACTGTAGTAAACACGACACATCAATGATGAAACCATACATCTGTTGCCATTCTTTTTTCTCATGTACTTGATTTCATGACAAATTCTTGGATTGACGTTTTCTTTTTGTCTGCCATTCTTCCATAGATAATGAACGTTTGATAGATGGTACTGGCTTGTAGAACGTGACAGAGATATTGCATTGGCACAAGAGGATAATATATATAATCGATGGGCACACACATTATATTTGTTAGTATGTGCGTTATGACAGGGTTATAGTGTTATAAAGTGAAGGTAATAAGTCATGTATTAACTATTACATTAACCATCACAGCGTCCTCATCCCTACTGTTGTATAAGGGTTTCATCTGGTGTAATCTTTGTATTGTCATTTTGTTTATGTAGCAGGTAAGGGCTCATTCAGTTGAGCGTGATTCTCGTCCGTGTGCTGTGCGTTGAAACAACGCACAGCACACGGACTCATTTATTTCAATGGGGCTATTTACACATGCGTGAGTTATCACGCAGCGAGTGTCCGTTGCTTGAAACTGCGTAAAATCTGTCACGCTCGTGTGAATGTGGCGTAAGGGATAAGGAGCCTGAATGCCGGAGGGACGGGCTACACAGGAAAGGAGTTGACGCTATCAGCTCTTGAATAGACACTTGAAAGAGTCTTTGAGCTAGAAGACATCTGTACCTGGCTGATGATCATTCATATTGTTATTACATCTTACAATCGTTATACAGGGCTGTGAATGAGGTTACGTGAACTGGAGCCGTTTTCATCTTTTTAACTATATTTTTATTGGTATCATTTGCTATAGTATAATAAAGCAGTAATAGTTTAATGAAAGAGTCCCGATAACCAGCTTCAAGAGAAGCTGTAAAATGATAAGTGTTCACATATGAACTGATCATAGCGATGTCACATTTTGCATGCGCTGTACGCCCCAACATGTCAAACACTCATTTTCGATCAGTTGCTAAATAGAGAACCTCTCCTCAGTTTCATTCAAATGAATTGGGAGATGGCGCAGTACTTGCTCATTGCCAGGTGGCACTGTGCAAGGGGAAAAAAGCCACTGTGTCTGCTGGCGCTCTGGCTATTTCATTCTAGCGATCAATGTAGGTCTCAAATAATTAGTCTCTCAGGCCTCATGCACACGACCGTAAGGATTTTTACTGTGCTTTAAAGTGTGTGTGTGGTCAATAGAAATGAATGGGTCCGTAATTTCATCTGTAATTACATTGGTGTGCATGGGGCCTAACGGATCAGTAGGTTATGGCATATCCCCACATAAACCCCTTTAATAAAGCTCCCCCATTACTATTTCACAATACTACAGCCATTGACAATTTAGGAAAAGCCAGACAAATGTGATATAACAAGAAGTAGAGCTCTATGTTTCCTCCTTGTTTTTATTGATCTGGGATCAATAGTATCACTCGCTAAGGTGCAGATTTCAGCCTAGTTAAACCTTTGCACATTAGCACAGATTTTAGACAAATGGAATTTTTCTAGTTAGCCATCGATATCCTAATGTACAATTGGAATTTTACAATAGCCTAGTATGATGCTATTATTTTGATCAGAGAATGGTGTATAACTTTGTATCACTTCCTTCTGTAAGGATGCTGGGTGTTTTTTTTTCCCCCAACCGTCTGTCTTTTTTATTTTTTTCAAGCCTAACTAGAAGTGCCGTTCCTGAAAGTATATCACATCTGTGTGTTTTGGTAGGATTCCCTTTGAAATTCACACCTCTAATCTGTGTGGATCAGAGCAAAGGTTTACATTAGAAAGAGGTAGGGTATCCCTATTTTTCTTCTGAATGACTGCTGAAAAATTTACAATTCGCACGTATAATACCTAAGGTGGCATTTTATATGTGTCTGTTTCTACGTATATTTGGCTTCCATGTTTAGGTACAAAGTTAACATTTTATATAACAAATAGTATAGATATGATACCTTCAATTTATGACCTGAAAACATAAGTACAAGTACTCAGGGCGGAAGCAAACTCACCAAGTTAAATGATAAAATTCTGGCTGCCTTCAGTCACCACTAGGGGGAGCTCCTCCTAACAGTAGCTGCAGACATGTAAAATGTTATCATTTAACTCCATGTCTATGCATTAACGGTAACTAAACTTTCAAAAAACTTCTGACATGTCATATTGACATGTCAGAAGTTTTGATCGGTGGGAGTCCGAGCACTGAGATCCCCCACCAATCGCTAAAACTAAGTGGCAGAAGCGCTCGTGTGAGTGCTCGGCGGCTTAATTTCTGATCCACTTTCCTTGGAAAGCCAAGCAATTGATGTACGGGCTCAATAGAAAGTCTATGAGCCTCAATAGAACGTCTATAAAAGGCTCAGTGCTCGGACCCCCACCGATCAAAATTCAGACATGTCACTATGACGTCAGAAGTTTTTTGAGAGTTTAGTTACCCTTTAAAGATGGAGCTCTGTATCAGAAAATAATTAGCTCTGACCATTATAAAGATATATTGCAAAATTATTCCGCACAAAATTCTGAACCTAACAACAAAATTTAATTTTTTTTTAGATGTTACTTTCTGCCAGTACAGTATATGACACAATGCTGTTTATGGCAGCTCGTATAGTCTTGGTGTATTCCTGACACAGATTGACACCTATGCATGCAGCAGAAGATAACGGTCTATGTCTGCAAAGGTTTGAAAGAATATAGGCTGCTGTAAACATTCAGCAGGCCTTCTGCTGATGGGCCCTATTCACGCAGAGTTTTTTGCAGGCGGAAAATATGCCTCAAAATTCCTTCAGGAATTGCTGCGGGCAAAAAAACGCAGTGAAAACCGCTTTCTCTGCCTCCCTTTGATGTCAATGGGAGGTCAGAGACGGAAACGCCCGTAGAAAGGGCATGACGCTTCTTTTACCAGTAAACTTTTTTTTTCTGCTTGCGGGAAAAAAACTGCTCCGCCTCCTATTGAAATCAATGGGACGCGTTTTCGGCCATTTTATGGCGCGGTTTCCGATGCGGTTTCTGTGCCAAAAAACTCAGTGTGAACAGGGTCTAAGTCTTTCTTCGCAAGTACAGGGGATGAAATGTCCCGCAGTCCTGCAGTTAGTAGTGAATTGTTATTATTTTCAGTGTTTGCAATGAAGCTAATATGTTTTGCAATGGCTAGTTATGCATTTTTATACATTCTATAAAGGCTATGTAATCCTTTATAAAACAGAAAAAATGTGTGTTTTTTTTTTGTTTTTTTTTTAAACTGTTTATGAGTGTGTTTGGTGCAACTTTAATGTATTTTCGTTAAAAATTCTTCTTACTTTTTGAGATACAGTTTCTCTGTGTTCTGCATACAGAGCAGCTGTATCGTGCGCCGAGACATGAATTCGTCAGGTCAGCGGGACTGACGGGTTCCGCGACAGCAGGTCCTTCGTTTTTTTAGACACGCAGTATCCTCCTGTAATCTATTACATCTAAGTTATGAACTTAGATGTGATTGGTAACAGCTCGATCCTGCGTGTCTGACCCGCTGACCCTAAACCAGTCAGTCCTGCTGACCTGACTTGCACTGGTTTCAGCGCACGATACAGCTGCTCTGTATGAAGAACACAGAGCAGCTGTATCTCAAAAAGTAAAAAGAATTTTTCGTGAAACTACGTTAAAGTTGCACCAAACACAGTCATACACTGTTTTATTTTAAAAAAAAATAATAAATGTTTTTTGAAAGGCGTACATAGCCTTTAATGTGATTTCATAGGTGGAACCTAACTTACAGGAATTTTTACAATGACAATTGAAGCGATATCTTCCAGTTCTAAGACCCCTAGAAACAGCCGGGTCCAATCCTTCCCTTTTGTGTAAGAACACGGGGAGAAAAAAATCTGCTAATCATAAAGAGATCAGATGGATATGTTGGTGTATTCTTAATGCATAAAAGCTCTTGGCAAAGTCTCTCCCATCACTTTGTAGTAGACAGACTTGCTATCTCGGCACAGAGGGATCCGAGCATGCAGAACAGAGTAGGACTGTGCATCTCCAAGGCTTGTATTAATCACAGTGACTGTGGTCGTCTTTCTCCGAGTTAATTCACGGTATCTAAAATCATTTAAGCCGTGTCCTCCACCAGCACACATCATGGGTTAATATACTATCAGAAAGCGGACGTTTCCTGGCTGTATGATTTTATAAGCTGCAAATATGATCTATTATTGTTCAGAATACATGTCCTCCAATGCAAAGGAATTGTTTAGCAAGAGATTGGACTGACATTTGGTTAAAAAAAAATAATGTAAAATTCGACATTCTTTTCTGTGTATTTGTGGTGTTTTTTTTCCCTATACAAAATAGGGCTTTTGGTGACATTGTACTATGTAAATAGACATATATATATATATATATATATATATATATATATATTTTAAGTGTAACAGAAAAATAGCAAAAGATAGTAAGAAAGGATAAAAGGTCTTGCTTTTGTGCAGTGCAATGATCAATTTTATACTTCTATTTTCCATTTTTACATAGTTCACACTATGCATTAAACTCCACTTCAATCAGCTGGGGGCAAACTAGGGTACTAACACAAACCTGGCAGACCGTGGTAAGAAATGGTTAAAGAAGTTGTCCAGTCCCTAAAATTGTATAGCCTATACTCCGGATAGGCCATTAATATCTGATCGGTCAGGGTCCGCCAATCAGCTGTTTTGAAGGGGCCGCAGTGCTCGAATGGGGGAGTTTATACGTCTCTTCCTTCCGTTGCAGGATTACGTTGGGACTTCTCCTGACGTATATACCTCTGATGGAAGAAAAATAATAGGATGTGAATCAGACCTAACAAAGTAGTGGCACAGCAGGGTACAAAAAATATAAATGTATGACTCCTTAACCTTGCCGAGCTACTGTTTTGTTAGGGTGTAAAGTTCACCAGAGACCACCTTGTTACCTCCATATTTTTTCTTCTGCGACAGTTACAGTACCCCATTGTGTACACCCTACAGAAAGCAGTAAAAATCTTCGCTACCTGGAAGCTTATTAGTATGGCTTAGGCTAGATTCACACGACCGAGTGCAGTAGACTGTATTTTTTTACGTCCGTGTTGAACCTGTGCAGGAACCGTTTTCACGGATCCCTATAGGCTTGAGTCTCTTGAGGGATCTGAGAAAACGGAAGAAAATAGGACGTCCTATTTTTTTAATGGAGTCATCACACGGTTCGTTAAAACAATTGAAATACATGCGCCCGTGTGACGGCCTTTGTTTTAATGGGTTGAGTGATTGTAACCTACTCAGGGAAAATTCTCCAGGAATTGTGGTCTGTTTTGGCTAGAACTGCATGCAAAATGTTTGTGAGGTCTCCTTATCCTCTCCATTGTCGTTGTCGTTTTTTCTGTCATTCGTACTGCTGACAACAATGTTCAGTCACTAATGGAGGTGGGAGGGAGAATTCATTATATGGGCTTTGCTGGCAGACAAATGAGTCAAACCAATACTGTGTGAGGAAAGCAGGAGCTGTCTCTGCACGGCGATCAAGACTCCTAATGTGCACAGCTCCCTACATCACTATAAGAATAAAGAAAAAAATCATAATTAGGGGATATGTGTTTGAAGCTTTTTCCCCTGTAGTAACAGATTCCACGTTCTTGTGATAATCCTGAAAATGTTGCCACACTGGCAAAGACTTAAATAACTGTGTCCGCTGCTTTGTGCTGTAAATTGCTGTCTGTCCGAGATCAAACGTTGACAGCACTAACAGCTTATATAACAGGCCGTCCAGAAGTTTGCAGGGCTGGAACAGTTACAGTTCTGTGCGCTTACACAGGCATGAAATGTAAGGTTTGCTTTGCAAGCACTTTTTCTACAATATGGTAGAAGGAATATGTCGGATCAGTCGTAGCTGAAGATTTGATGTTCGTATAGAGGAAAACAAAGCGCAATGGTGGCAATGGTTGTGGTCGATTTCGTTATAGAATATCTGTTCATCATTGCCTTCCAGAATTTGGAAAATATTGCTTGTTCCATATTTAAGACTGGCAACTGTAGGTTTTCTTTGTAACCTATACATAAAAACAATTGTTTTGGCCAGGTTACCGATCCTTCAGTTTAAGCCATCTACCCATTAAATGCCTACTCTGTGCCACTTGGGGCCAGAAAATAGCAGTTCTGTCCTTGCGATATCTTTGAATCAATGGAACTTCAAGGGAAGTATTTTATGTGAGTCTTCTCAGTATTATTTAAGGGTCAAAGGGACTGTCGGAGCTTATCACCTATAATGTCCGGGAGCTACACTTTCAGGAGCCATTAAAAACCGATTGACTTTCAGATACCCCAATCTAAAGAGGCTTGTCCTGGTGATATATGTAGCCCAATATATTCGACCGCTTTTATCGACCAGCAATTTTCAACCTGCTTTCAAACCTCAATTTTTTTTAAATGAAAGCAGTTTTTATATACTTCTATTTTTTCTATTGACACCACAATGACAACTATTATGTGTAATAATAACAACTCCACCCCAAACCTAAAAATACAGTTAAGTAAAGTCTCTAAATATCCCAGTGCACCCAAAAGCACATATCAAAACATATTTTTTGGTGGGCATTAGGGCTTTGAGACTTCAAATGATCCACTAGAACAAACGAGCTCCCGTGGGCCTCTTATCTGGCCATTATAGTCCATGGCCCGACGGAGATCTGAAGAGCGCCACATCATCTTCGTTGTAATGATCAGTTTGGGCCTCAGTGCCCGTCCCCCATCGTCGCTATCCTCTGATATGTCTTTTTGACCTGTCAGGAGACAGATTTGTCTGCACACAGGTGCACTTTCCCTTTAAGCATGAACTGCTGTATGCGCAGTCCTTCCGTTGTCCCTATGCCTTTCTCTGACATGGGAGGGAAAAAAACAGCTGCTGGTGAACGTAGTTCCCTGACTGACAAAATAGTGGCTGTGCAGGTCTAATGAACAAAAAATAGATTTCTCTTTGACATTGCTGAGCCAGGTTTTGTTGGTTAGGGAAAGAAAGCCACCTGTGACCACTGTTAATTCTGCAGGCATATGGACAGCTAAATGATCCCTTTGGTGCCATCATCGGCCTAGACCTGTGTCTTCACCTACTGCATATACTTTTCTTTCATCACTATGTTCCTCACATAAAAATCTATATAGTTAGATATAAGACATAACCGGAGAGATGAACACTTCCCTGATTTCAGAAACTTAGGGGTTGGGTTAAGGGTGGAAAGAAGAAATAGCTTTTGATTCTGTTGGGATTTTATATTGTTCTTTTGTATGACATAAAGTTTGTATTTTCCTGGAAAAAACAATAAAGAACTAAACTTAAAATTACGTACAACTCAAAGATATTTACATAAGGGAAGGTGAAATACCGCAGCAGCAAAAATGTATATGGGAACATATTGTTTCACCAGTTAGTGTTTTGGTAATAATATATAAATGTAGTAGTGTAGAGCTGTCATTGACGTGTTTCCTTTCCCTATGATGATAACCTACTAAATTACATGCTATATTACACATTTGCAACTATTTTTATGTTTTTTTCTGATATGTGGTTTTGTGTTTACAGCTCCTATAAATCTTTACAGCTCATATGTGTCTCCATGGTAACAGACTACAAACAAACCCTGTGTAGCTCAAGCCTGCAGTTACACTGCCTTCCATCTGTGCCATACTTTTAACCCCTTCCCGACAATTGACGTATCCATATGCCAAAGTTCGGTAGGGGAAGTATGGAACGGGCTCACAGAGTGAACCCGCTCCATAAGATGCTGATGTCGGCTGTTTGTTACAGCCGACAATTCAGAGTAACGAGCGGTATCGCGCTCGAGCGCGATCCCGCTCGTTTAACTCGTTAAATGCCACAGTCAATAGCGACCGCAGGATTTAAATCGTTAGAAAGAGGGGGGGGGGCGACCGATGTTCTGCAATACTAATGTATTGCAGTATATCGTGATTACGACAGGCTTCTATAAAGCCCTGAATAGGAGCACAAAGATGGCGGACCTAATGAAGGCTCCCAGGTCCGCCATCTTTGTTCTCCTATTCAGGGCTTTATAGAAGCCTGTCGGAATCACGATATACTGCAATACATTAGTATTGCAGTATATCGTGCAAGCGACCTAACGATCGCTGGTTGAAGTCCCCTAGGGGGACTAATAAAAAAAGTAAAAATGAGTAAAATAAAGTTGTTGTTTTTTTATGTAAAAAGTAAAAGTTAAAAAAAAAAACCTTTTCCCATTTTCCCCCTAGAGCATAGTAAAAAAAAGAAAATAAATCAACATAATTGGTATCATCGCGTCCGTAAAAGTCTGAACTATTACAATATATCATTATTTAACCCGCACGGTGAACGTCGTAACAAAAAATTTGTAAACGCCAGAATCTCTATTTTTTGGTCAAAAAAAGTGATCAAAATGTCACATGTACCCCAAAATGGTATCATTAAAAACTACAGCTTATCCCGCAAAAAATAAGCCCTCACACCACTTAATCGACGGAAAAATAAAAAAGTTATGGCTCTTGGAATTTGGCGCCACAAAATTAATTTTACTTTTTACACTTCGGTTTTTACTTGTAAAAGTAGTAAAATATAGAAAAAAACTATATATTTGGTATCGCTGTGATCATATTGACCCACAGAATAAAGTTAACATGTTGTTTTAATTGCACAGTGAATTCCGTAAAAACGACGCGCAAAAAACAATGGAGGAATTACTGTTTTTTTTCATTTTCTACCCCACAAATAATTTTTTTCCAGTTTTCTAGTATATTATATGGCACAATAAATGGTGCTACGAAAAACTACAACTCGTCCCGCATTATTCAAGCCCTCATAGGACTATATCAACGGAAAAATATAGACGTTATGGCTTTTGGAAGGTGGGGAGGAAAAAATGAAAATCTAAAAAAGGGCTGCGGCGGGAAGGGGTTAACTAACATGCATTTGGTAAGTTAACAAAAAATAGGGGACAAATGAATAGCAAAATGACTGCAGGATCAGACTACACAGAGTTTGAAACCCATTACCATGGAAACATATCGGTCAGCATAGGATTTGTAGTCACAAAACAGTAGAAGACTTTTAATTTAGACTATTTGCAAAGTTGCTTCAGTTTCTCTCATTTTAGATTCATTGGAACTTTGTCGGAGATACACAACGGCGTCTAATAGTGTGTTGCTTCTGTGAACGGTGCAGAGCTTTCATCTAGACTCCCATATACACACACATATATATATATATATATATATATATATATATATATATGTCTATGTATATATACACACACATAGTTCCACCATTGTGACATGAAGGACAGCATGTCTGTCAGTATTATTGGCTGAACACAGAGATGAAGGTTGTGAGCCATTCATTACGGTACCTCATGGTGGCACAGTACCTCAGGTGCCGCCATGCCACCTGGTGTACTATGCCTTTTCTTTACTCTCCTTCGATATTACCATCTTCCATAGTTGTATCCTCCACTGGTAGGTATAACTGTGCTGTATTTTATCATGTAGTACCATCGAAGGTATTTTTGATTTATTACGGTTTTTTTTTTCATTTGTGTTGTCTTCAAAATAAGTTTTCAAGTAGAAAACATATTAACAAATGCTTGAGCACATTAAAGAGATGAATCCTTGTAATATGAAAGTTTTAACATTCTTTAAATCTATTTATTGAGCTGGCTGGCATGGTTGGAGTCTACTTCTTTCCCACTTTCCTTGCAGCAGATGCTCATACATATTCATTCTAAAGCGTTGCACATGAGCTCAGAAGGTTTTTTTTTTTGTTTTTTGTTTTTTTATTAAAGTAATAGAATTTGGAAAAGACAAGACTTTTCTACTTGCCTTTGGAGAAGGTCTACATAGGTTAATAAACTGTAATTGTTTTGCAAGCTTTGTATACTCTTCCTGCTGCATAGCAACCATAATAGGCTGAATATCTGAAAGTGACCATGCGGGATGTAATTAGTAACAAGTCCTCCACATTTCCGACTTCCAGTGGTAGGACATAGCTGGTGAACTTCTACATTTTACCACAAGATTTACAACACTTCAGTCACTGCATGAATCCAATTTATAGCTTTGAAAAGTTTTGTTAATTTGTTTTCTTGCAAATCTATTGTGTGTTTTAAAGGGGTGCATGAATTCAACTCATCCATGTAACCTCCTGCCATACATAGAAGAGTTCTATCTACTATAAGAATCCATTCAAGGTCTATGATAAAGATGTATTAAGTTCTTCCAACCAGGGAAGAATAGAACTTGGTGTGATCAAAGCACGCAGATAAAAACATGCAAGGCAAGGGGGAAAAAGTACTGGAAGAACAAAGATTGTAAGCCATTTGTGCTATCTGTTTATAGGGAAGATAAGGTGGTCATACACGGCCGGACGTGGGCCATGTAAACGAGCGCCGATCAACGAGGCCGCTAGTTTGCTCCGGTCACAATGAGCTAGTATGGGGATGAGCGCTCATTGCTCTGATCGTTCGTCCCCACACATTTTTATCATGTCGGCAGCACGTCTCCCTGTTTACACAGGGAGATGTGCTACCGACAACGATAATATTTTCGGCATTTAAAACGATACAATCAGCCGATGGACAAGTTTGCTCGTTTATCGCCTGATTGTTGCCCTGTTTACACAGGGCAATGATCGGGAACGAGCGTTCACAAAACGCTTATTTGCCCGATTATTGGCTCGTGGGAAAGAACCCATACTTAGGAAAGGTATTTTATAGTAAACAGACATATGGATTACTATAGGCTTGATACTAGTACGACGTCACATAGTCACAAATTTGTAGATTTGTCAACTTTATTCCAAGTGTATTGCTTACCCACCTGCTATCATGCAGTTTTTAAATGACCAAATTTGCATTAAATAAATTTCCATTATTGTGGTTGCTATAAAGACTGTTGGTCACTTTACGGGTCTCTTCACACCAGCGTTCAAAGCCTTAGTTGGGAGTGCTGTCGTGGTTTCCGTCACTTTTGACAGCAAGAACATTGCAGCATGCAGCACTATTCTTGTCATCAAAAATAGCGGAAACTTGAAGCGGTTTGTCACAGTGTCATGGCTTCTGTTCTAAACAGGGACCATGACGCTAGTGTGACCAGAGCCTAACTGATGATAATAGCAACCAGTCGCAGATCTGCAGAAGATTTCATATTCCTCTAAAGTGTCCTGTGGCTCTGCAAGATGACCATGGAATACTATAAAATAACCTGCAGCTTTGTAGGTTTTTATTGGAATTCTTCTATGGTTAAATGGAGTGTTCCTGAAGATAACACTGTAATAGGTCATTGCGATTATGTGATTCTATATTCAACAACTGAATGTGCCCCTTTAAAAAAAAACGGCCTATTCTAAAGTTGTCTGTCCGGCTCAAGTTTATAGGGAATCTGTCACCAGTACAGTTTTTGCCTGTACTGCACCTAGTATTGTACTTCCCCATACAGCACCTAGCATTCTTCTTCCCCATACTGCACATAGCATTGTACTTCCCCATACTGCACCTAGCATTCTTCTTCCCCATACTGCACATAGCATGGAACTTCCCCATACTGCACCTAGCATTCTTCTTCCCCATACTGCAGCTAGCATTGTACTTCCCCATACTGCACCTAGCATTCTTCTTCCCCATACTACAGCTAGCATTGTACTTCCCCATACTGCACCTAGCATTCTTCTTCCCCATACTGCACCTAGTATTGTACTTCCCCATACTGCACATAGCATTGTACTTCCCCATACTGCACATAGCATTGTACTTCCCCATACTGCACCTAGCATTCTTCTTCCCCATACTGCACATAGCATGGAACTTCCCCATACTGCACCTAGCATTCTTCTTCCCCATACTGCAGCTAGCATTGTACTTCCCCATACTGCACCTAGCATTCTTCTTCCCCATACTACAGCTAGCATTGTACTTCCCCATACTGCACCTAGCATTCTTCTTCCCCATACTGCACATAGCATTGTACTTCCCCATACTGCACATAGCATTGTACTTCCCCATACTGCACATAGCATTGTACTTCCCCATACTGCACCTAGCATTTTTCTTCCCCATACTGCACATAGCATTGTACTTCCCCATACTGCACCTAGCATTCTTCTTCCCCATACTGCACCTAGCATTGTACTTCCCCATACTGCACCTAGCATTGTCTTTCCCTATGCCACTCCTAGCATTCTCCTTCCCAATGCTGCAACTAGCATTGTACTTTCCCATGCTGCTCCTAGAATTCTTCTTCCCCATACTTCACTTAGTATTGTACTTCTCCATGCGGCTCCTAGCATTCTTCTTCCCCATACCTCATCTAGCATTGCAGTTCCCCATGCCGTTCCTAGCATTCTTCTTCCCCATACTGCAGCTAGCATTGTACTTCACCATATTGAACCCAGCATTGTACTTCCCCATGCCGTTCCTATCATTCTTCTTCCCCATACTGCACTTAGCATGGTACTTCCCCATGCCGCTCCTAGAATTCTCCTTCCCCATGCTGCACCTAGCATTGTACTTCCCCATATTGCATCTAGCATTGTACTTTGCCATGCAGCTCCTAGCATTCTTCTTCCCTATGTCGCTCCTAGCATTCGTCTTCCCCATACTGCAGCTAGTGCTGTCCTTCCATATGCCACTCCTGGCATTCTCGTTCCCCATAATTCACCTAGCATTGTACTTCCCCATGCCACTCCTAGCATTCTCCTTCCCCATACTTCACCTAGCATTGTACTTTAATATGCCACTTCTAGCATTCTTCTTGCCCATACTTCACCTAGTATTGTACTTCCCCATGCGGCTCCTAGCATTCTTCTTCCCTATACCTGATCTAGCATTGCAGTTCCCCATGCCGCTCCTAGCATTCTTCTTCCCCATGTTGCAGCTAGCATCGTACTTCCCCATGCTGTTCCTAGCATTCTTCTTCCCCATACTGCAGCTAGCATTGTACTTCACCATATTGAACCCAGCATTGTACTTCCCCATGCCGCTCCTAGAATTCTCCTTCCCCATACTGCACCTAGCATTATACTGCCCCATATTGCACCTAGCATTGTACTTCGCCATGCCGCTCCCAGCAGTCTTCTTCCCTATGTCGCTCCTAGCATTCTTCTTCCCCATACTGCAGCTAGTGCTGTCCTTCCATATGCCACTCCTAGCATTCTCCTTCCCCATAATTCACCTAGCATTGTACTTCCCCATGCCGCTCCTAGCATTCTTCTTCCCCATACTACACGTAGCATTGTACTTTCCCATGCCGTCCTAGCATTTTTCTTCCCCATACTACATCTAGCATTGTACTTCCATATGCCAGTCCTAGCATTCTCCTTCCCCATACTTTACCTAGCATTCTACTTTAATATGCCATTTCTAGCATTCCTCTTCCCCATACTGCACCTTGCATTGTCTTTCCCTTTGCTACTCCTAGCCTTCTTCCCCATACTTGCAGCTAGCCTTGTACTTCCCCATGCGGCTCCTAGCATTCTTCTTCCACATAGCTTATCTAGCATTGCAGTTCCCCATGCCGCTCCTAGCATTCTTCTTCCTTGTACTGCTCCTAACATTGTACTTCCCCATGCCGCTTCTACCATTCTTCTTTCCCATACTGCACCTAGCATTTTACTTCACCATATTGAACCTAGCATTGTATTTCCCAATGCCGCTCCTAGCATTCACCTTCCCCATACTGCAGCTAGCATTGCACTTCCCCATGCCGCTCCTAGAATTCTCCTTCCCCATACTGCAACTAGCATTGTACTTCCCCATATTGCATCTAGCATTGTACTTCCCCATGCCGCTCCTAGCATTCTTCTTCCCCATACCTCACCTAGCATTATACTTCCCCATGAGCATTCTGCTTCCCCATACTGCGACTAGCACTGTCCTTCTGTATTCCATTTCGAGAATTCTCCTCCCCCATACTGCACCTAGCATTGCACTTCCCCATGCCGCTCCTGGCATTCTTCTTCCCCATACTGCACCTAGCATTGTACATCCCCATGTCTCTTATAGCATTCTTCTTCCCCATACTGCAGCTTGCACTGTCCTTCCATATGCCACTCCTAGCATTCTCCTTCCCCATACTGCACATAGCCGTGTACTTCCCCATACCCCTCCTAGCATTGTCCTTCCCCATACTGCATATAGCAGTGTACTTCCCCATGCCCCTCCTAGCATTGTCCTTCCCCATACTGCGTATAGCAGTGTACTTCCCCATGCCGCTCCTAGCATTCTTCTTCCCCATGCCGCTCCTGTAACGTCTGTGGTCGCTGACCACGAACTCCTTTCATCCAGTCGACGCCCTTCTCTCAAAAGATGTCTGCACATACGGCCCTCCTGCTCCACAGTGACCACCAGGGTGCGCTCACGAGCTCAGTCCGGACTTAAGAAGCCAGAGCGCACGCATGTTGGTGATTGAACTAATTGCTCCAGAGCACCCTGGGCTATAAGAAGGTCCCAGCCCCATCCTCCCACACCTGAGCTTTGTTGTTTTATTCCAAGTCTGTCTTGCAAATGGTCCACTAGTGTTTCCTGCACCCAGTGTTCCCTGTTCCTGTAACCTGTATCCTGATCTAGTGCCGTGCTTAGCTGTAGCCGTGCTGTGCTGTATACCACGCCTGTCCTGCTTCTCCTCGCCTGACGTCTACCTGCTGCCTAGTTCCTGCCAAGCCTGCCTTGCTACTGTCCGAGAAGCCACAGGTACCCTATATAAACTATAGACTCTGACCTGCGCCCTGTTGGCCAGGTGCAATACCGCCAAGGCGGTACGGCCCAGTGGGTCCACGAACCCTACGTGACAGCTCCTAGCATTGTCCTTCTCCATACTGCACATAGCATTGTACTTCCCCAGGCCCCTCCTAGCATTCTTCTTCCCCATACTGCACCTAGCATTGTACTTCCCTATGCCGCTTCTAGCATTCTTCTTCCCCATACTGCACATAGCATTGTACGTCCCCATGCCGCTCCTAGCATTCCCATTCCCCATACTGCACCTAGCATTGTACTTCCCCATGCCGCTCCTAACATTCTTCTTCCCCATACTGCAGCTAGCATTGTACTTCCGCATATTGCATCTAGCATTGTACTTCCCCATGCTGCTCCTAGCATTCTCCTTCCCCATACTGCACCTAGCATTGTACTCCCCCATACTGCACCTAGCATTCTCCTTCTCCATACTGCACATAGCATTGTACTTCCCCATGCCGCTCCTAGCATTCTTCCCCATACTTCACCTAGCATTGTACTTCCCCGTGACACTCCTAGCATTCTTCTTCCCCATACTGCAGATAGCACTGACCTTCCTTATGCCACTCCTAGAATTCTTGTTCCCCGTACTGCACCTAATATTGTACTTCCCCATGCCGCTCCTAGCATTCTCCGTCCCCGTATTGCACCCAGCAATGTACTTCTCCATGCTGCTCTTAGCATTCTCCTTACCCATACTGCACCTAGCATTGTACTTCCCCATACTGCACCTAGCATTGTACTTCCCCATACTGCACCTAGCATTCTCCTTCTCCATACTGCACATAGCATAGTACTTCCCCATGCCGCTCCTAGCATTCTTCCCCATACTGCACCTAGAATTGTACTTCCCCATGGCACTCCTAGCATTCTCCTTCCCCAACTGCAGCTAGTGCTGACTTTCCTTATGACACTCCTAGAATTCTTCTTCCCCGTACTGCACCTATTGTACTTCCCCATGCCGCACCTAGCATTCTCGTTTCCCATACTGCACATAGCAACGTACTTCCCCATGCCCCTCCTAGTATTCTCCTTCCCCATACTGCACCTAGCATAGTACTTCCCCATGCCGCTCCTAGCATTCTTCTTCCCCATATTGCACCTAGCATTGTACTTCCCCATGCCGCTCCTAGCATTGTCCTTCTCCATACTGCACATAGCATTGTACTTCCCCCATGCCCCTCCTAGCATTCTTCTTACCCATACTGCACCTAGCATTGTACTTCCCTATGCCGCTTCTAGTATTCTTCTTCCCCATACTGCACCTAGCATTGTACTTCCCTATGCCCCTCCTAGCATTCCCCTTCCCCATACTGCAGCTAGCATTGTACTTCCCAATGCTGGTCCTAGCATTGTACTTTCCCATACTGCACCTAGCATTGTACTTCCCCATACTGCACCTAGCATTCTTCTTCCCCATACTGCACCTAGCATTGTACTTCCCCATACTGCACATAGCATTGTACTTCCCCCATACTGCACCTAGCATTCTCCTTCTGCATACTGCACCTAGAATTGTACTTCCCCATACTGCACCTAGCCTTCTCCTTCTCCATACTGCACATAGCATTGTACTTTCCCATGCCGCTCCAAGCATTCTTCTTCCCCATACTGCACCTAGCAATGTACTTCCCCATGATGCTCCTAGCATTCTCCTTCCCCATACTGCACCTAGCATTGTACTTCCCCATACTGCACCTAGCATTCTTCTTCCCCATATTGCACATAGCATTGAACTTCCCAATACTGCACCTAGCATTCTTCTTCCCCATACTGCACCTAGCATTCTTCTTCCCCATACTGCAGCTAGCATTGTACTTCCCCATACTGCACCTAGCATTGTACTTCCCCATACTGCACCTAGCATTCTTCTTCCCCATACTGCACCTAGCATTGTACTTCCCCATACTGCACCTAGCATTCTTCTTTCCCATACTGCACCTAGCATTCTCCTTCTCCATACTGCACATAGCATAGTACTTCCCCCATACAGCACATAGCATAGTACTTCCCTTTACTGCACATAGCAGTGTACTTCCCCATACAGCACATAGCATAGTACTTCCCCATACAGCACATAGCATAGTACTTCCCCATACTGCACCTAGCATAGTACTTCCCCATACTGCACATAGCATTCTTCTTACCCATACTGCACCTAGCATTCTTCTTCCCCATACTGCACATAGCATAGTACTTCCCCATACAGCACATAGCATAGTACTTCCCCATACTGCACATAGCGGTGTACTTCCCCATACAGCACATAGCATAGTACTTCCCCATACAGCACATAGCATAGTACTTCCCCATACTGCACCTAGCATTCTTCTTACCTATACTGCACCTAGCATTCTTCTTCCCCATACTGCACCTAGCATTGCACTTCCCCATACTGCACCTAGCATTCTTCTTTCCCATACTGCACCTAGCATTCTCCTTCTCCATACTGCACATAGCATAGTACTTCCCCCATACAGCACATAGCATAGTACTTCTCCATACTGCACATAGCATAGTACTTCCCAATACAGCACCTAGCATAGTACTTCCCCATACTGCACATAGCGGTGTACTTCCCCATGCCGCTCCTAGCATTCTCCTTCCCCATACTGGAGTTAGCACTGTCACATAATCCCTCCAAATACTTAAGCTATTATAGTCCTTCTCACTATACTATTTAGCAGTGGTCATTGTGTTTGTAGTGTCAAATGGTTTTTTTCTATTTATTTAATATTTAATCTAAGTTATGTAATTATAGTCGCCATAAAGGAACTTTCTACCAGGAGCTGCTAGTAAATCATATTTATAGAACTCCTCATATTTTCTTTGTACATAATACATATTATTATAGACTCTTTGTTGTTTTCAACAGTAAATATTACGAAGTAAAGAATTGTGTTACTATTGACATAAGGATGTGCAATGTATAGTTAATTAGATCTATTTATATGATACGGTGTGATATAAAGGAACATATGTCTTTTTGCAGCAGTGAATTACAGCACTATGTTTCTCTGCTTCAACTCTTTCTTTGAATCAAATCAAATCTATGTTTGCAAAGGTGTTGTCAGAGATGGGCCATATTTGTAAAAAAAAAAAAAAAGAGTAAAAATATGCATTCTACTCCAGTTCCGGCCCGCTGGTCCCCATCAGGCTTTTGTATGGACTAGGCCTTACTGATATTGTGTCTATAGTAGCATAGTGCCATGTGGGTAATGTACCTCAGTAGGTTGAAAATCAAAGGTTTAATGGGGTTAAAAAAAAAGGTCTTTCTTAGAAAAACCTGTCGGAAATGTAAAAAATTCTATATATTTTTTGACATATTTACAATCGACGAGAGACAAAGGAAGATTTCTTTATTTCTCAAAGGTTCCCGGCCTTCTTTTAAAATTCTAGACAACTCCTTTAATTTGCATGTTGAATGTTATTATTTCCACTTATAGATGTCTACTATAGTATATATGATTTTACCTTTTTATTTCGATAATTGTTGCACAGATCTGAGATTAGTACAAATACACATTTGATTCACAGACTTAGTTATTCCGCCTTGCATCATATCTATAATAGTAATGCCATTTGCTAAGTTGGCACCTGAATTTCTTTAAAATCAAGTGAAAGTCATTCAATTGTGGATGTCAGAAAGCGCCTTTCCCTCACGATCTATGGGGAGGTCATTAAGTTGCATTTGACACGGCTTCTTGTGGCGAGAATAAAGAAGCTGCGTCAGTGTAGAACATAATTACTCTTTAGGGGCTTTTTGTCAGTCTCCTGGCTGCAAAACTCTTGCATAAAACCTGTTGGTTTTAAAGAGCCGCACATGTAATGCTCTTGATTTATTTCCTTTATGCTCAATATGGCTATATTCTATGATATGTATTGCATTCTCTGCAAAGCACAATGCTAGAGGCATAAATGTTATAAACGATACCATGAAACTTGTGTATTTAGAAACATTTCTACTACTAAATATAGTTGTTCATTTTCTGTTTAAATGGCTGTATTCGCTTTTGCAACAAGTTTTATATTGTTCCAATGCATCTAAAAATGCAAATAGTCTTGATTAAAAATATCCTATTGTTTTGTGACTACAGCTGCTATTCAAACCCATGTGTCTCCATGGTTACACACTATAAACAAGACCTGTGTCTTGTTAAATCCGGCAATTATTCGTTAACACATCTCAATTATCACTTTGCCTGTTTCTTAGCATTAGTAACGATAATTGGTTAGTGTGAAAACAAAAAGTAATAAATGATAAATCTTTTATTATTGATTTAAAATTGATCGTTCATACATAAAAACATTTTTTACAGTCGTTATAAGTTGTAGAAGGTAAATATTCATTGCCTGTCTTTTCCTATTGAAGTGGGGCCTTCGAGAAATACACGTTTTTGAAATGGGTGACGTATGCCACTGTTGGGTATCTGTCACCCATAGACTGTTAGGTATCCATTCAACGTATATATGTCATGAAAAGTTATTGAAGAGCCCATGACGTATACATTAAATGGATGCCTGCGATATATGCCATACAGTGTCCTACGTCACCCATAGACTTCCATGTTAAAAAAAAACATTTACCGCACAGTATCCTTTTTTTTTCGGGATCCCTTTGTATGGAATAACGTAGTGCCCAATACCGAACTACTATACAAAACCAATTTTCAAAATCTGGTGTAAAACCCAAGTATACGTTGTGTGTTTCATCCATGGGCTAGGTATATATGTTGAGAAATGTCACCAGTCACAAGATCAATAGCCCTACCTGTTTATCCATGAGCGCACA
Organism: Rhinoderma darwinii; assembly: GCF_050947455.1. Lineage (NCBI taxonomy): Eukaryota > Metazoa > Chordata > Amphibia > Anura > Rhinodermatidae > Rhinoderma > Rhinoderma darwinii. The sequence continues at coordinate 366,658,506 of NC_134687.1, forward strand.
TCACCCAGTAAAGTCAGGAGAGAGGAGTATTGACTAAGGCGAGCTGACAAGGTATTGTTGGTAGCGACGCAGGGACGAGTCTGTGTAAGTGGAGGGCTAAGGATTACTACGCTGGGTACTAATGGGTATTGCAGTTTTGAGCACAAAGCTAATCTACACATTTCATGAATTACCTGATGACTTATTTGTTTAGCTTTTGGACCAAAAGGGTTACAGAGGAGGAACATAAAAATTATTTATCGTGATTGGAATTGGCTATGCACAGAAACGTTTTGTATAGAACTAGTGTAAGGCATAACTGATGTAGTTTGTGCATTAGTACTGCCTTCTTAAAGGAGATTTATAAGAAATTGTTAGAGCACTAGCTGCTGCTGGGATTTTAACAGAGAAGAAAACATTGTGTCAAGTACATACGACTGGTGTCACTTCTTTCCATAGCTAACATCAAGGAGGCTTTATAGGAAATAATTCATTTAGTGATATTATGTGACTGTATTAGTATAGTTTGTCGGTTAATACCATTTTATAGAGTGAAAACAAAATAGCCAAAAATGCAGTTTTTTAACGATTAATTTGCTTTAATGTTTGACAGGCATGGCTGAGCCTATCAGTTGCCTGTGTCCGACAACCCATGTCATTTAGCAGAGATATTATATCTGTGCAATGTAACACAATGAATGATGGGTTTTGGTTTGTTGACATTTAGTAGATTTGTTCCATTGTGTAAATTTCATCTGTGAGCTAGGAACATATGTATTGCATAAATATCACTGGGTTTAAAAGAACGCAGATACCCAGCCCTCATCCATGAATGGCTATCCCTATAATGGTGAATGATTGCGTCATGCCCATGGCTGCGGGCCGTCAGGCTCACTCACCTCTTGACGGCCGCGGCCATGGATCTGTGAGCGCTGGCCCCCATCTCCTCAGGAGATGCCAGCGCTCGCTTCCGCTACTCTCGGCCGGGTCCCACAGGGTGCGCGCGCGCACGCTCGTGCCCCTCTTAAAGGGCTAGCGCGCGCACCTGAGTTAACGTACCAAATTAGCCCATGAGCACCCTGGACTATAAGAAGGACTCTGCCCCTTTCTGCATTGCCTGAGCTTTGTTGTTGTTACACTAGTCTGTCTTTGCAAATGGTCTCCTAAGTGTTTTTCAGTTCCTAGTGTTTCCCGTTCCTGCTACCTGTAACCTGTATCCCGTGCTTTCCTGGTCAAGTGCCGTATTGAGTTGAAGTCGTGCTGCGCTGAGTACCACGCCTGTCCTGCTGCACCACGCCTAGTGCTGCCTGCTGCCTAGTCCCAGCCGAGCCTGTCTTGCTACGGTCTGTGCTACCACAGGTACACCTACACGAACTATAGACTGTGACCTGTGTCCTGTTGGCCAGCTGCCATACTGTCAAGGCGGTACGGCCCAGTGGGTCCCCGTACCCAACGTGATAGATTGTATGTTTCCAATCTTAGAAATCTATGACTAATGGAGCATTCTGGAGAGACTGTGTACTATTACTATACCTACCCAGTCTGCATGCTAATACAACACTTCTGCTTCTAATACCACATGATTGTGCTCCTGAAATTCACCATAATGTACTGTGAAATTTTTGTATATAACACCACATACCGGCAAGTGTGCAAAAATGTTACTATGTGGCCTGAGAGTTGAGATGGGTCAACTAGAGCCTGCCTGCATACAGAAGCACAAATGGTGATGTTCAGAGTCCACTTTTTAGTAAAAAATTCATTTTTTGGTTTAAAAAGGAAATAAAAAAGGGTTCATTGTTCACTTGTATATTCCTTTTGAATAAATCAATCAAATTATAATGATCTGACATGTTCACAGTCCGATCACTGCTACCTGATACCTGATTAGTTGGACACACATCCAGTGTATATGTACTGTCGAGAGTATACCGAAAATTGTGTGATCGAGAAAAAACGTTCAGTGAGAGGGGATCATGTGGATATCAACAACTGTCAAAAATCTTTCTGATGAACAGACGGTGCACATTCAAACAAATTGAAGGCGAATACATCGCTGGTGCTTCAACTAATGTGTCTGAACACAAAAATGATAATTTCTTAGCGTGAATGGGCTATAACAGCAGATGACCAGTTTGATTGCCATCGCTGTCTAAGGCTGGGTTCACACGACCTATTTTCAGGCGTAAACGAGGCGTATTATGCCTCGATTTACGCCTGAAAATAGGGCTACAATACGTCGGTAAACATCTGCCCATTCATTTGAATGGGTTTGCCGACGTACTGTGCAGACGACCTGTAATTTACGCGTTGTCGTTTTATCAGCTGTCAAATGACGACGCGTAAATTGACTGCCTCGGCAAAGAAGTGCAGGGCACTTCTTTGCAACGTAATTTGAGCCGTTCTTCATTGAACTCAATGAAGAGGAGCTCAAGATTTACGAGCGTCACAGACGCCTCGCATAATACGAGGAGGACCTTTTACGTCTGAAACGACGCAGCTGTTTTCTCCTGAAAACAGTCTGTCTTTTCAGACGTAAATCCTCTCATCGTGTGCACATGCCCTAAGGGAAATAGAAAAACAAGACTCCAGTGGATAAAAGGACGCGAAAATTGGATCAGTGAGTAGTGGTATAACATCGTCTAGTCAGATGAATCCAGATTTATGTGACATTATTCTGATGGGACGGTCTGAATTTAGTGCAAACAGCATGAATCGATAACGGCTGGTAGGGTAATAGTATGGGAATGGTTTCTTGGCCCACCCTGGGTCCTTTGATACCCGTGGACAGACGTTTGAGCAGTAGGGTTACCTAAGCATTGTGGCCGACCAAGTTCATCCCCTTAAGATAGCGGTTTATCCTATGGCCAGGAGGACACTTGAGCGGCAACTGTGAGAAGCTTTCCTGTCCGCATGGGCCAATATTCCTGCAGAGTGATTTCAACACCTAGTGGAATCTATGCCACGACGTATAAAGACAAAAGGAGGTCCAACGTGCTACTAGATGGAGATATATATATGATTTATTTATGATTTTTTTTATACAAATGGAATGGGAATCGTATTACAAGTCTGGTTATGTGCAGCCGTAATATGCCTATGTGCCTTAGACCGAATGGATCTGCTTAGTTCTCATTCTAAATAATAGTTGGCTCTTTTGCGAGTGCTCATTTTCTATAACGATACCACTTTATGTTACACTCATAAGGTAGGCTATGAAATATGATTGTATAAGCATGTTCTCCTAGTTATGACAATTAATAGATTAGTATTATGTGTTATTCAATTACCAGTTCCTGCAGAGAATGTAGGACTAACCAGTTCCTCGCTTAGTAGTAGTCTAATTGTGAACAGTGGCTAATTAACACGTTTGCTGTCATTAGCGGTATAGGATAATTAGCACCTTCTCTTCTGCTGATACTATTAGGTCAATTAACTATAACTTTGGTACAGGTGCTATGGACTAATTATGTTTTTTTTGTCAGAGGTCCTTGGAATCCTTCTCATGTCCTGTCAAACGCTACTTTATGTGAACCCTTCTGTTTACAATGATATTAGTAATTATACTGTCAGATGTGAATTACATGGGGAAGAGGAACAGATGTGGCACATATAGTACCCTCCACCCCGTGAGTGAGTGGGTGAGTGGGGGGGGGGGGGTTAAATATGGCCGCTCAACACAGAATTATCAGGATATGTCCACTGCGCTGTTCATGGTTATTCAGAACATCCAATACGATATATTCCGGAAAGTGAAGTGTAAGGAATGCTGGAAACAGAATGAAAGGCTGAAATGTCAGTCTGCTCTTATGACATTATTAGCCTTGCCAATATGTTCCCATCCACCAATACACACAACAGATTTCTACAGAACAAGTCTGAAAGGCTGTTTTGTAGGAGTAAATGCAGCAGCCCATATATTCAATGAATAACCTTCAGTAAATATTAGGCTTTTATTATCTATCTATAGAACGAGATGACATATTTTGCTGTGCTCAAGGAATGTGTACGCTTCGATCAGTCCCTGTCCTCATTGGGCTCTTAACCTTATTTCACCCCCTGGACCGCACACACACCAATGTCAGAAGCATCCTCTGATGAAAGTCACTAGGAACCCGGATGACAAAACTAGGAAATAGGAACATTTCGTCCTCTTCACATAATGGATAGTTTCAACGAACCTCAGACCGGACCAGTCCACTACCCATATGACGATGAGTATGGAGGTGGCAGCATGCCATCCAATCATGTCGTTTTAGTGGCATAAACACGTACGCAAGCAGCGTTTTGGCTCCAACTAGAGCTTTTTTTCATGCCAAATACCAGATTATCATGATAATTTATTAGTCAGAATCTAACGTGGTCTAATTTTTGCAAGACGGACATGATAGCCAGTGAGCCACCATGCTGGTCATGTTAACTAGTGATATAAAATGACCTCACTCCAGCTGACCACCCTAAGGCCAAATGCACACGATGAGTAATACGGTACCAGTAAAGTAAATTACCTGTGGTGCGTATTTTAAAATCTGCAGCATGTCAATTTATCTTGCGTTTCCGCTTACGAATTGTATCTGACAAGTTTATTTTAAAAAAAAACACACCAAAATCCGCACCTATTTCCACAATAAAATATAATGGCCGCTCCTAAAAACGCATTAAAAAATCGCACAGTTAGGTGCAGATTTTCTGTGGAATTACCTGCAGTTTTAACGTGGATTTTCTGCATCAATTTCTGCAAGTGTGCATGTAGCCTTAAAGGAAACCGTCACCATGCTTTTATACTGAACAGTAATAGTATTCTAAAAATGTCCCTGTATTAAACTTATAACATAGCGCGCACTGTATGTAAATTACCGTATAAGAGTCAACTAGGGGATGCCGCTATCCTGAAGAGTCATACAGTCCGGTCCCTAAACATGCCCTTCCTGACTTGATTGATATTCCACATGAGCTGGCATATGATGACTTATCACGGCCGGTGGAACGTCACTTAAGCCAGGAAGGGCATGTATCGGGACCGGACTACATGACTCTTCAGGATAGCGGCACCACCCAGATCTGTTTTTTTGTTTTATTTATTTCATTTGCAGCCCCTAAGAAAATAATTTCACTTTCCGGATAACTCCTTTAATATTAAAGAGGCTCTGTCACCAGATTTTGCATGTTATGACCATTTTTATATTTATGCAAATGAGGCTTTCTAAAGTACAACTGGGCGTGTTTAAAGTTATGTACAACTGGGCGTGTATTATGTGTGTTACATCTGTGCGTGTTTAAAGTTAAAGTACAACTGGGCGTGTATTATGTTCGTACATCTGGGCGTTTTTACTTGTTTTACTAGCTTGGCGTTGTGTATAGAAGTGTATGATGCTGACGAATCAGCATCATCCACTTCTCTTCACAACGCCCAGCTTCTGGCAGTGCACAGACACACAGCGTGTTCTAGAGAGATCACGCTGTGACATCACTTCCCCAGGTCCTGCATCATGTCGGATGAGCGAGGACACATCGGCACCAGAGGCTACAGTTGATTCTGCAGCAGCATCGGCGTTTGCAGGTAAGTAGCTACATCGATTTACCTGCAAACGCTGATGCTGCTGCTGAATCAACTGTAGTCTCTGGTGCCGATGTGTCCTCGCTCGTCCGACACGATACAGGACCTGGGGCAGGAAGTGACGTCACAGCGTGATCTCTCGAAAACACGCTGTGTGTCTGTGCACTGCCAGAAGCTGGGTGGTAACGAAGAGAAGTGGATGATGCTCATTCGTCAGCATCATATGCTTCGATTCACAACGCCCAGCTAGTAAAAGAAGTAAAAACGCCCAGATGTACGAACATAATACACGCCCAGTTGTACTTTAACTTTAAACACGCCCAGTTGTACTTTAGAAAGCCTCATTTGCATAAATATAAAAATGGTCATAACATGGCCAAAAATGCTCGTTTTAAAAAAAAAACAAAAAACACGTTACTCTTATCTACATTGCAGCGCCGATCTGCTGCAATAGGAGATAGGGGTTGCAAAATCTGGTGACAGAGCCTCTTTAAAGGGCTTGTGTGGGGACCGAAAAGTATTAGCAGTGTACTCCCTGAAGTTTGCGAGTACACTTTCTAATTTACATGCGACTAGAATTTTGTTCCCCTGGCAGTGCTATAGTAATCGATGAAAATCTCATCATCGGCGTGACGGGGGACCGGAATGTATATCCGTGTACTCACATACTGCAGTGTCCCCACCTAACCCCTTTAATGAAAGACTTTTATTCTCATTATCAAATACTTTGGCTCTGATCTTTACATGGTAGATAAAAATGAAGGCTCAAATTGTTTCTAATGCAAACAAAGTATTGTTGATTGTGACATTCAATAAATGGATCTCCGCTAACATGTTCACCCTGAATTGTAGAACCAATTTTTTAATTATTCCAAGCAAAGAGATGGCAAATAATGATGGTAACTAGGCTAATATGTTTAAATCTGTCTCGCTGCGTTTAGCTGGCTGACCTATTACCTTTCCCTGGATGATGGAGAGTAAGTGCGCCTCTTGTTGTCAGGAGCAATGAGCTAATTATTCGTGTGATTTACTGTGGCGGTGCAGAATAAAGCCGCATTATTTATATTCAAAATAGATGTACCAAGTAGCGTTGTGTGTGAAATAAATGACTGTGCCATCCCAGGTTTCTGTGATCATGTTTCTTTAAATTAAAATGACGGTCTGTGGTTTATGTCCCTGAAGCTTGTCAATGGAGTATCGCGATTAACATAACGTGGTATCCGATATTTAGAAATACTACATTCCAGAAGTAGTCGAGTAATCCACATGGAGGAAACCTGGTACAGACTCCGTAGTGATGCGCAGACTTTTGTAAACCATTATGTTTCGCAACAGTTGGGGATAAAATGTCGTTTTGTCTTAAATCGGAGGAAAACAACTTCAGACCACTTATGTAGTGTGTAGTATTCTGAACTATGATATTAAAGGGGTCTTCCAGCCCCTTTATAACATGTTTTAAATAAATTGAATATGGGCTAAAAAGCAATAATTTGAATCCGTGTATTTTTTTTAAAAGTTATTTTTATCCATATGCAGTTTATTAAAAACAAAATAAGGCTGAAAACCCTCATTAGCTTTGAAGCGTACCTCCGTCCAAAAATGTCTATAGTACTGAATCCTAAATTGTAGTAACTATGGACAATGATTCACTTGTGGGCTAAGCTTTGTGATCCCTAAGTTGTTTTTTTGCTACCTTCAGTTTCTAGAAGAGGTAGCTTTCTTGCAATTACCATTGTCAGCCATTTTGGCTCTTATGGGGCTACTTTTTCCGTCACCCGAGCACCTGGATGAATCTGTAGAGCTGTAGTTTTCACCGATACTATTTTGAGGTACATGCAACTTTTTGATCACTTTTTTTTTGGAGAGCCAAGGTGACCAAAAAACTGCAATTTGCATGTTTTATATATAATTTTTTTTACGTCGTTCACTGAGCGGCTTAAAAAACACTATATTGTGATAGTTCTGACTTTTACGGACGCGGCGATACAAGTTATGTTAACTTTCATTTTTTTTAACATTGCTTTAGGGAAAAAATGGGAAAAGGTTTTTTTTTTAACTTTTAATATTTTCTTTTTTTTGGAATGTTATAAATCTTTATTTAACAGGTTTTTTTTACTTTCTTTTATTAGTCCCCCTAGGGGACTTGAAGCAGTGATCGTTGGATATCGTTAGTATATTGGATATCGTTAGTATATCGTTATTCTGACAGTCTCCTCTGAAGCCTTTATTAGGCCCCCAGGCTGCTATAACAACCACTGTAAACGGCCGAACGTGCCGCAGGGGGGTCGCGATGGCGTGTTTGTGGGGGGCGCTCCCCTGATTTTAACCATTTAAATTCCGCGGTCGCAATTGACCATGGCATTTAAGGTGTTAAACGAGCGGAATCAAAGTGATCTTTGATTCCACCGGTTGCAGTTAGGTGTCGGCTATATAACAGTCGTCACCCGCTGGGTATGGAGCATACTCGGCCTGTGAGCCCGCTCCATACTTCCCCTTAACGGCTGCCGCGTACAAGTACGTGACATGTCGTTAAGGGGTTAACAAACAAATTTAGCCATTTTATTTGCACACAAATCTCTAGAGATATTTTTTTTAAGGGGTAGTCTAGGTTTAGAAAAACCTAACTGTTTTTTTACAAAAACAGCACCTCATCTGTCCACAGGTTGTGTGTGGTATTCCAGCTCAGCCTCATTCCATTACAATGGAGCTGAACTGCAATACCAGACACAATATATGGACAGGTGTGGCGCTGTTTTTGGAAGGCACCAGTTTTGCTTTTTTAAACCTGATCAATTTATTTAACTAGAGCTAATTTACCTAAATAATAATTTAAAGATACACTGGCTACTCTTTATTGTGTGTGGTTATATACACCGATCAGCCAAAACATTAAAACCACTGACCTCTAGAGGTCAAGGGGTGAAATATATTAGGCAGCAAGTTAGCAGTCAGTTCTTGAAGTTGATGTGTTGGAAACAGGAAAAATGGGCAAGTGTAAGAATCTGAGCGACTTTGACAAGTTCCAAATTGTGATGTTTAGATGACTGGGTTCCTGGTGTGCAGTGGTTAGTGCCCACCAAAAGTGGATCAAGGAAGGACAACCAATGAACCAACAACAGGCTCATGTGCGTCTAAGGGCCTGTTCATATGGATTTTTTTGCAGGCAGAAAATTCTGCCTGAAAAAATCAGCTCCGGTTTATTTAAAGAGGCTCTGTCACCAGATTTTGCAACCCCTATCTGCTATTGCAGCAGATAGGCGCTGCAATGTAGATTACAGTAACGTTTTTATTTTTAAAAAACGAGCATTTTTGGCCAAGTTATGACCATTTTTGTATTTATGCAAATGAGGCTTGCAAAAGTCCAAGTGGGCGTGTTTAAAGTAAAAGTCCAAGTGGGCGTGTATTATGTGCGTACATCGGGGCGTTTTTACTACTTTTACTAGCTGGGCGTTCTGACGAGAAGTATCATCCTCTTCTCTTCAGAACGCCCAGCTTCTGGCAGTGCACAGACACAGCGTGTTCTCGAGAGATCACGCTGTGTCGTCACTCACTTCCTGCCCCAGGTCCTGCATCGTGTCGGACCAGCGAGGACACATCGGCACCAGAGGCTACAGTTGATTCTGCAGCAGCATCGGCGTTTGCAGGTAAGTCGATGTAGCTACTTACCTGCAAACGCTGATGCTGCTGCAGAATCAACTGTAGCCTCTGGTGCCGATGTGGCCGACACGATGCAGGACCTGGGGCAGGAAGTGAGTGACGTCACAGCGTGATCTCTCGAGAACACGCTGTGTCTGCACTGCCAGAAGCTGGGTGTTAACGAAGAGAAGTGGATGATACTTCTCGTCAGAACGCCCAGCTAGTAAAAGTAGTAAAAACGCCCCGATGTACGCACATAATACACGCCCAGTTGGACTTTTACTTTAAACACGCCCACTTGGACTTTTACTGTAAACACGCCCACTTGGACTTTTGCTAGCCTCATTTGCATAAATACAAAAATGGTCATAACTTGGCCAAAAATGCTAATTTTTTAAAAATAAAAACGTTACTGTAATCTACATTGCAGCGCCGATCTGCTGCAATAGCAGATAGGGGTTGCAAAATCTGGTGACAGAGCCTCTTTAAGTGGTTTTGACACCGTGTTTTGCCGCGTTTTTTTGATCAATTTTTTTTCTATATCTAACCGTGAGTGTTTTTGCAGAAAAACGCGTAAAAAAACGCGTTTATTTCTGTCTCCCATTGATTTCAATGGGGTTCCTGAGGCGTAAAACACCTCAAGATAGGGCATGTCGCTTCTTTTCCCTGCGAGCGTTTTTTTTTTACTCGCGGGAAAAAAAATGCCTCCACCTCCCATTGAAATAAATAGGAGACAATTTCGGGAAAAAACGCGGAAAAAAACCTCTGTGTGAATAGGGCCTAAGGCTTAAAGATTTAAATGTGGAGATAAGACTGTCCACTGCCAAAAGTCCCTACAATGAGCACGTAAGCATCAAAATTGGACCATGGAGCAATGAAGGAACGTGGCCTGGTCTGATAAATCGCGTTTTCTTTTACATCATATGGCCGGGTGCATGTGCGTCACTTACTTGGGGAAGAGATGACGCCAAGATACACTATAGGAAAAGGCGAGCCGGTAGAAGTAGTGTCATGTACTGAGCAATATTCTGCTTGGAAACCTTGGGTACTGGCATTCACATGGCTGTTACTTTAACAAATACCACCTACTTTAAACATTGTTGCCGACCAATACACCCAGTCATGGCAACGTTATTCCCTAATGACCGTGACCACTTTCAGCAGGATAATTCGATAAATTGTTCAGAAATGGTTTGAGGGATGTGACAAAGAGTTCAAGTTATTGACGGCCTCCAAATTCCCCAGATCTCAATCCAATCGAACATCTGTGGGATTAGTCCCCCTGCATAGAATTACGTAGTATTGTGTTTCTATTGCAGTGCGCTAACAGACTTGGTTGTTTCTTACCACATTTATTTGTGTACAATACGATTTTTTCTTTTTTTACGTCATCTGAGTTTCTAGATTTTTTTCTCTTGAATGCAATCTTATTATTTTTTTGCACTTTATGGTAGTTTTTGGGTTATTGGTATATTTTTTTTGTCGATATATCTTGGTCGTGGGGCACTAATATATTTATATTTCTTTGATTATTTGTACTTCCCATCCCTATTTGCCTTATTTGTGCATGCACTGCAGGGGTACCGCCTTATTATAGGGGACCCAGGTTGCTTTTGTGTATTTTAAATGGTTTTAAAGTGCTTGTATGTCTTAATTTATGTCCACTTATAAAGATGTGTCATTTTGATAGTGGGTGTGCACGACTTATTTTATGTGTCATCTTTTTCTTGGTCGCAGAAGATGTGTGTATGACCAGTAAATTATAGTTTGCTCTGTAGCGCAATGTATTTGACAGGTAAAATAGTTAAGTGGTTAAAAATAACCATCTGCACATCTCCGATTGTAGGCATCATTTCTGTCCTTAGTTTGAATAAAAAATGTTTATGAGCAAGTTGGGTCAAGGCCACCGAGGACCAGAAAGTCATTTTTAAATAGAACAATGAAGGCATATAATAAAGGGATGATAGATGTGCATTGTTTGGTTATTTTTGTTTTTACGTCTTTTCTAAATGTTTAATAATATATATAAACAACATTTTTGTTGTAACTTTACTTCATAAAACTTACTGCGCTATTCTAGTCCGTAAAAAAACGATACCTGAGACTAACTTGACGGACTGATTATAGACCAATGGGAGAAAAACATAAGAAAAGATTGTGACGGATCATAAAAAATCCATCATAGATCATGTAAAATGGAATCCATATTAAGCACCCACCCATTGGAGAATATGGCGCACTCTGCACGTTACACAGTGATAGTAAATATACCGTATTGTATTGTATCATAATATTCAAGGGCAACTTCCTCCCGTGGCTTTTTGCATCAAATTGATAACAAAGACCACAATTTAATTGTGCGTTTCATGTCATAATCAAGGCCTAATCCACTTTGGTTATAGGATGTTAAAAGCTAGTCCTGGCCATGGGACACACAGGGGCAGATATATTAACACTGTCTTCAATTTAGACAGCTTGAAACTAGACTAGATTTATTACAGTAGCACGTGGTGTATGATACAGCATGAGACATCTTTAGACACGTTTGTCTAACTTTATGCCAACACTTGGTTAGACCACCTTAAACCTCACCCTATACGCTATGCCAAGCCCCGATTTTCCTCTTAGCCACAACCACATGTTGAGCGAGGCGCAAAAAGTGTCAGAAACAGTTAATAAATGTGGCGCACGGCAAGTGTGCCAGAATTCTGTCTCAATTTCTGCCAGAATTCTCACGCATTTTGAATCTGCCCCTTAGACTTCTCTGGAATTGAAAACACGTACATGAAAAGATATATATGCTATAATAATATGTTATATTTATCTATATATAGCATTAGATCAGGGTTGATAAAACGACGCAAACATTAGGAACCCGCTAGGTTTCTCCAGGAGGAGCCATGCATTTTGTACTGACATAAATGGAAAACAAATTTCAAGGTGCAGTGGCTATCCTATCCGGCTCCTGGAATTTGTCCAGCCCTGCCATAGATTGTGTGGGATTTGTATTGTAAATTAAAGGGGTTTTCTGGTTTATGTAAATAATGTCTAATTAGTATATGAATGAAAATTCTACAACTTTCTAATATACTTTCAATTGATGACCATTATTTTGCTGTCAATGAATGAGAACACTTGTTTACATCCACATAGCTATCCCTGCTCTCAGCTGAGAAGTGGATAAAATTATCAACAGTGTAGGCAAAGCTCTGTGGTCCAAATACAGCACCAGCTGCACAATTTGCTACAATGTAGCAATCTGGAGTCCAGGCTGTTTGCTTTAGGCTATGTTTACATCCAGTTTTTGGCTATATATACGTCCTCATAGGCTTGCTGTTAGGGTATGTTCACACGGCCTATTTACGGACGTAATTCGGGCGTTTTTGCCCCAAATTACGTCCGAAAATAGCGCCTCAATAGCGCTGACAAACATCTGCCCATTGAAAGCAATGGGCAGACGTTTGTCTGTTCACACGAGGCGTAATTTACGCGCCGCTGTCAAAAGACGGCGCGTAAATAGACGCCCGTGTCAAAGAAGTGACCTGTCACTTCTTTGGCCGTAATTGGAGCCGTTATTCATTGACTCCAATGAATAGCAGCGCCAATTACGCCCGTAATTGACGCGGCGTTCAAGCGCCTGCACATGCCGTTACGGCTGATATTACGGGGATGTTTTCAGGCTGAAACATCCCCGTAATTTCAGCCGTTACGGACGCCCTCGTGTGAACATACCCTTAGAGTGACTGTGATGTCACACTTGACAGTTTGAATACATTACACTACCTAGGTAGTGTAATGTATTCTAGCAGCGATCAGAGCTGCAGGTAAAAAACGAAAGTGTAAAAGGGAAAAAAAATATTTCATCAAAATGTTTTAAAAAAGTGTAAAAATATATATTTTTTCCCTATAATAAGTCTCTTATTACAGGAAAAAAATGAAACCGTTAAAAAACAGTACACATATTTGGTATCATCGCGTTCATAACTACGTAGTTCTTAACTATAAAACTATAATGTTATTTTTCCCACACGGTGAACACTGCAAAAGAAATAAACAAAAAATAATGCCAGAATCACTATTCTTTGGTCACCACCCCTCCCAAAATATAGAATAAAAAGTGATAAAAAAGTTGCATGTCCCCCAAAATAGTACCAATAAAAACTACAACCCGTCCTGCAAAAAACAAGCCCTTACACCGCTTTTTTGACTAAAAAATAAAAAAGTTACGACTCTCAGATTATGGTGACACAAAAAATAAATAATTTTATAAAGAAGTGATTTTATTGTGCAAACGCTGCAAAACATAAAAAAAACTATATACATATGGTATCGCCGTAATCGTACCGACCCGCAGAATAAAATAAAACTAATTTTTAGCGCATAATGAACGCCGTAAGAAATAAAGAATTTAAACCGCCAAAATCACAGTTTTTTGGTCACATTAGCTCTAAATAAAATGTAATAAAAAGTGATAAAAAATTTGTATGTACCAATAAAAACTACCGCTCGTCCCGCTAAAAATAAGCCCTCACACCGCTCAATCGACCAAAAAATAAAAACGTTATGGCTCTCAGAATGTGTTAATACAAAAAAAAATTTTTTAACAAATAGTTTTTTCTTTGTAAAGTAGTAAAATCTAAAAAAACTATATACATTTGGTATCACTGCAATCGTATTGATCCACAGAATAAAGTTAAGTTGTCTTTTTTACCGCATAGTGAAAGCGTATTATGCCTCGTTTTACGTCTGAAAATAGGGCTACAATACGTCGGCAAACATCTGCCCATTCATTTGAATGGGTTTGCCGACGTACTGTGCAGACGACCTGTTATTTACGCGTCGTCGTTTGACAGCTGTCAAACAACGACGCGTAAAAATACAGCCTCGTCAAAAGAAGTGCAGGACACTTCTTTGGACGTTTTTGGAGCTGTTTTCTCATAGACTCCAATGAAAACAGCTCCAAAAACGGACGTAAAAAACGCCGCAAAAAATGCGAGTTGGTAAAAAAACGTCTGAAAAGCAGGGTCTGTTTTCCCTTGAAAACAGCTCTGGATTTTCAGACGTTTTTGGTCACTACGTGTGCACATACCCAAAGACGTAAAAACTAAGGGTATGTGCACACGTAGTCAACAAAAACGTCTGAAAATCCAGAGCTGTTTTCAAGGGAAAACAGACCCTGCTTTTCAGACGTTTTTTTACCAACTCGCATTTTTTGCGGCGTTTTTTACGTCCGTTTTTGGAGCTGTTTTCATTGGAGTCTATGAGAAAACAGCTCCAAAAACGTCCAAAGAAGTGTCCTGCACTTCTTTTGCCGAGGCTGTATTTTTACGCGTCGTCGTTTGACAGCTGTCAAACGACGATGCGTAAATGACAGGTCGTCTGCACAGTATGTCGGCAAACCCATTCAAATGAATGGGCAGATGTTTGCCGACGTATTGCAGCCATATTTTCAGACGTAAAACGAGGCATAATACGCCTCGTTTATGTCTGAAATTTGGCCGTGTGAACATACCCTAAACCCAAATAACAATAGAGCAATTCACTGAAGTGATAAATGAGTAAAACTTATAATTTTTATTAAATAACTCTCTAAAAACAGGGGTACAATCACCAATGCTCAAACGCTGATCCCACACTTTTAATCATACTCAATTTGAGGAGGGTTCACAAACGAACCAGCAATTGCAGTATTTGTTTAATACACTTTTTATTAATCACGGTGGGCTGTTTTCACAGTGGTGATTGTGCCCCTGTTTTTAGAGAGTTATTTAATAAAAATGATATGTTTTACTCATTTATCACTTCAGTGAATTTCAATCTTTAGTACTTTGTGGGAGCACAAGTTAACTATCCTAAAATACAGTGAATTATTTACCAAATAACAATGGAGGAATCAGTTTTTTCCAATTTCACCCCGTAAAGAATTTTATTTTCAGTTTCCCAGTACATTATATGGTACTTTAAATGGTGTCAGTAGAAACTACAACTCCTCCCGCAAAAAATAAGCCCTCACACCGCTCTATTCATGGAAAAATAAAAAACTTATGGCTCTTGGAAGGCGGGGAGGGAAAAACTAAAATGTAAAAACAAAAAAGGATCAGTCCTTCGAAGGGTAATTCATTTCTATTAAAAAAAAAACAATTATTACCATATTGGGGTATTGTTATACTCGGGAGAGATTGCGTTACTAATTTTGGGCAGCTTTTTCTCCTTTATCCCTTGTGAAAATGAAAAAAATTCAACATTTTAGTGGACAAAAATGTTGATATTAATTTTCACGGCCTAATTCCACTAAATTCTGCAAAAAACTTGTGTGGTGTAAATGCTCACTATACCCCTAGAAAAATTCCTTGAGGGGTGTAGTTCCCCAAATGGGGTCACTTTTGGCGCGTTTCAACTGTTTTGGTACTTTCAGGGCATTGCAAACGCGACATGGCACTGAAAACCAATCCAGCAGAATCTGCGCTACGAAATCTAAATGGCACTCCTTCCCTTCTGAGCACTGCTGTGGGTTCAAACAGAAGTTTATTACCACATATGAGGTATTTCTGTAATCGGGAGAAGATGCTTTACAAATGTTGTGGTGCATTTTTTTCTTTATTCCTTGTAAATATTACAAATTTCTATGTTTTTTCAGAAAAATAAAAATTCATCTTCACAGACTAACTCCAATAAATATAGCAAAATACCTGTGGGGTCAAAATGCTAACTGTGCTCCTAGATAAATTCCTTGAGGGGTGTAGTTTCCAAAAGGGGGTCACTTTTGGGGAGTTTCCACTGTTTTGGCACCACAAGACCTCTTCAAACCTGACATGGTGCCTAAAATATAATCTAAAAAAAAAGCAGACCCCAAAATCCTGTAGGTGCTCTTTTGCTTCTGAGGCCGGTGTTTCGGTCCATTCGGACGCTAGGGCCACATGTGGGATATTTCTAAAAACTGCAGAACCTGGGCAATAAAAATTAATTGCGTTTCTCTGGTAAAACCTTCTGTGTTCCAGAATTTTATTTATTTCAAATGAATTTTGGCCCAAAAAAAATGAAATTTGTAAATTTCCCCTCTACTTTGCTTTATTTCCTGTGAAATGCCTAAAGGGTTAAGAAACTTTCTGAATGCTGTTTTGAATACTTTGAGGGGTGAAGTTATTTAAATGGGGTGATTTATGTGGACTTTCTAATATATACTGCCCTCAAAACCACTTCAGAACTAAACTAGTACCTGTAAAAATAGCCTTTTGAAATTTTCTTGGAAATGTGAGAAATTGTTGCTAAAGTTTTAAGCCTTGTAACGTCAAAACGAAAATAAAAGGACGTTCAAAAAACAATGCAAACATAAAGTTAGACCTGTGGGAAATGTTAACTAGTGACTATTTTGTGTAGTATTACTATCTGTTTTACAAGCAGATACATTTAAATTTAGAAAAATGCAAACTTTTCTCTAAATTTTGGTGTTTTTCACTACTAAATATTGAATTTCTCAACCAAATTTTTCCACTATCATAAAGTACAATATGTCACGAGAAAACAATCTCAGAATCTCTTGGATAGGTAAAAGCATTCCGGAGTTATTACCACATAAAGTGACACATGTCAGATTTAAAAAAATTGGCTGTGCCACAAGGCCAAAACAGGCTGCGTCCTAAAGGGGTTAAAACCCAAAGGGTTCTGTCGGCTGCCGGTGGTGTCTGTGTTGGAACGGAACCGTTGCGTCGGTACCATCTGCTCCTCTGATGGTTCAGAACAACGGAATGCCCTGACGCAGATGTGAACATAGCCTAACCGTGGCATTCATCCCAATAGGTTATAATGGTAATCCTTTTAAGAGATACATCATGAACTCTAATGACTCTTATCAAGACGTACTGTATCCATTAAACTGATATTATTATAGCTTATGAGTGACCGATACTACTGTTAGGCATCCGTTTAACGCATCTATCGTCCATAGGCTCTAATGGCATCTGTTTAATGGATATCTCTTGAGAAGCTATTAAAAGCTCGTGACATCGCTGTTTAACGGATGACTGTGACGGATGCCATACATCCTGTCATACACAGCCTACCATGTAAAAAAACAGTTTTCTTTTTCTTTTTTTTTTACCGTATACTGACGAATACCAAACAGACGGGGGCCAAAAGGACACTCTTTTGGTGTTTGTCTAATAATGGAGCCCTATGGACACGTTTAGCGTGTATGCCCGGTACTTTCCCAACATACACGCTCAATGACAAAAAAACGTGATGTGACCATGGCCTAGACTGGAAACAGTTGTATTCTCTACTCCGCAGAGAACTGGGCTAGGTTTGTACAATTGCTGCCTCTGAATTCAAACGAGTGTTCTCATTCACTGACAGCAAATATATTGAAAATGGTGAGGGAAACACAAAGAATACTAGAAATTTGTATGACCTTTTTTTTTATATGATGATTAAGCATTATTAATATAAAAGCATAAAAACTCTAAGACAAGGGAAGAGGGTTTTCCTCAGAAGCTTCCAATATGGTACTACTATAATGGTTAGTCCAGTAGTCCAAGCAGGGTAAGTATGTGAAATATGTAACTGTAGCTTGTGTATAGAATTGTTATAATATATTGATATAATATAAATTTTTATGTTTGCGTGATACTGTTAGTGACTCCTCTCCCATACAACTCTGGCACTTTTAGATGCGGCTGAAAAACAATCTAGATGAAGTTACAGCAGCAGGAACATGCCAAGACCATGCCATTGAGACACACAGAAACTGGATGCAGCATGGAGGTGACATGTTCATTTTGAGGAAGGGGTTGGAAGGATGTGAAGTGGGGAGTAAGTGGTTCGCTGGTTATATTCTACCATTGGTCATAAGACGCAATAGAAATATGACTAGGTGGTTGTCTAGACTTCTTTACATTCCAGATTATTGTAGCGGTTTAGAAGGTAGATTTTCTTCCAGGTAAACAGCATTACCATATTAATTACTCTCATGAGTAATAATTAGCATACATTTACATATTCAGATGTAAATGACGCCATAATAACCGCTTCACGGCTACTTGTTTATGAGATGTACAGTATTCGAATGCATTTTTATAAGGCTCTGTGCATGATACGTTTCGGCCCTACGTTTAGCGTGTACGGCAGAAAAGCTTCCAACGTACATGCTAAACGTGTCATAGGGCTCCACTAGCCCGACGGAGGCCAAAAGAGCGTCTTTTGGCTTCTATCTGGCTTGCATACGTGAGTATACCTTTGTTTGTTTTTTTGGGAGAATGGAATAGTGTACTAGACTACTCCATCTCGAATGATCCAGCAAAATCAAGTATACTGCGCCATATATTTTTTGGGGAGTCTATGGGTGACATATGCCACTGTATAGTATACGTCATGGGCTTTTCAATAGACTTTCAGAACATATATGTTAAAAGAATACCATTATAGTCTATGGTCGGTGTTTTCGTTAAAATCATTAACAAGGTATGAGAGTTCATGACGTAAACGCTTAACGTTAACCATTAAACTCGATGCATCCGTCACAGCCTAGGATTAACGTCAGGAGCTTTTCCCGGTATATTCGTTAAGCGTATGCCAAAAACGTGATGTGCACAGAGCCTAACCATATGCTTCTATAAATAGGATATGCAACATATTTAATTGTTAATGCCTGATGGTGGGAATGTAATATGGAGTAAAAGTCAACCATGAAGACGATCTACACACAGAACACAAGTACTCAATAGTGCTACGCATACATACTTCTGAGAACTCCATGAGTAGGTTCACAAAGCTACGCCACCTTCCCTTTACTTACATCTAATGTTATTTTCCAGCACCACCACTATCAATTAAACGATTTTAATTCTATATCTAATGAATTGACAGCAATAAATGGCATATTCGGAATTACAATATGGTAATGGTGCTGAAAGTCTGCCTACAAGACTCCAAATTCTGTAAACCTCCTTTACGCTCTTCCTTCTCCCTATGGTAACCCTTTGTGTGCTTTCGCCTCTTTTCTGACAATTTAGAGAATGTCTTTTTTACAATAGAGTGTTGTGATTGGATAATCCCCTCACAACACATTAGCTTGAGGTTGTATTTTAGCGTCCGTGTGTATGTCATTGTGACCAGGATCAGGGCTATTGAAGACCGTCCGTGTGCAAAAGAGAATTGAAAGGGTAAGTAGGCAATCCCTGCGCTTGCTTATAAATTATGCAAGAGGATAAAAGAAACATAAGATGCAAAGATATATATATCTAAAAAAGTTAAAAAATCAACAGCACCACAAAGTAAAGAGAGCGAGAGTTTCCGATGCACACCACTGGACTAAGGAAGGAAAAGGCAAAACTCCAGATTTTCATGAGATAAAGTGGATCCTTTACACACTACAGAGCCTATCTATCTATCTATCTATCTATCTATCTATCTATCTATCTATCTATCTATCTATCTATCTATCTATCTATCTATCTATCTATCTATCTCATATCTATCTATCTATCTATCTATCTATCTATCTATCTATCTATCTATCTATCTATCTATCTATCTATCTATCTATCTATCTCATATCTATCTATCTATCTATCTATCTATCTATCTATCTATCTATCTATCTATCTATCTATCTATCTATCTATCTATCTATCTATCTATCTATCTATCTATCTATCTATCTGTCTATCTATCTATCTATCTATCTGTCTATCTGTCTATCTGTCTATCTGTCTGTCTGTCTGTCTGTCTGTCTGTCTATCTATCTATCTATCTGTCTGTCTGTCTGTCTGTCTGTCTGTCTGTCTGTCTATATTTAATTTTGCCAATTTCTGTTGTAATATTTAAAAAATAAACAAGCCATAAAACAGTTCACACAGAGTTTTTTGCAGGCAGAAAATTCTGCCTCAAAATTCCCTTTGGAATTTTTAGGCAGATTTTGATCTGCCTGCACGCCGTTTGGTGTGTTTTTCACAGCGTTTTTCGCTTGCGCCCATTGAGCGCCATGGGCAAAAAATGCTGCGAAATAGGCTTTCTCTGCCTCCCATTGGTGTCAATGGGAGGTCAGAGGCGTAAACACCCAAAGACAGGGCATGTCGCTTCTTTGTCCCGCGAGCATTTTTAACCGCTCGCGGGAAAAAAAACTAGTCCGTTTTTTGGCTCGGTTTCCACGTCAAAAAACTTAAATAGCTCAGTGTGAACTGGGCCTTAGGGTCAGTTCACACTGAGTTTTTGGCACTGATTTAGACGCGGAAACCACGTTGTAATCAGCACCAAAAGATTACCAAAATCGTCCCCCGTTAATTTCAATGGGAGGCAGAGGCGTTTTTTTTCCGGAATGCTTATAACCGCTCACAGGGGGAAAAAAACGCGTCATGTCTTTTCTTGCTGTGGTTTCTACCTTTGACCTCCCATTAAAATCAATGGGAGGCAGAAATAACCTGCGGCACTCGTTTCTGAACATTTTTCACTGAATTTTTTGCCCGCGGTCCTTGCATTAGCTTCAATGGCCACGGGCGAAAACACCGCAAAACCGTGGAAAAAGAAGCAAAGGCAGCTCAAAATTTCTGAAGGAATTCTGAGGCAGATTTTTTATGCTTGCAAAAAGTTCTGTGTGAGCAGGGCCTTAGGGGGTCCTGAATTAAAATTGACACTGTTCAAGAGTTACAGCACAACCCAAAGTGTCTCAGTGCTTGAACTGTTGGAATTAATTACCTAACACCGTGTTATGTATATATTGGACTCTGTTCAGACTTTGTTTTATTTTTTTCCTTTTAAGTTTGGTGTTTACGTGGGAAAATGTTCCTGCCATATAGGCAAAACATATGGCTCTAACTGTATGCCATACATTTGAATACATTGCCCATTAACTTCTATTGTAAAATAAAAACATACAATGTGCAATATATATATTATTATTATTATTATTTATTTATTTTTGCAAACTCACCTGTATTGAAATGCGCCAACTACAGTATGCTTTTCAATACAGCGCAGTATGCTTTTCAATACAGCAGGGGAAAAAGGGTATGGCGATGGCTACCGTCCAAATGCATGCCAAAAGGACTCTCTTTTGGCATATGTCAGAGCCCATTATAGGCTTTGGACATTTTTAACGTCTTCAGTGTAGCATTTATATCCATACAATGTGAGAACATAGCCTTATGGAATTTTGTATGTCCACCGGTAGGGATTTGGAAATTGAATTTGTCATTTCTTTCCCTGTATAGCTTGCAGGCTTCATTGTAAGCTCTAATATACAATGCACAGGGCAGCTCAGAGCTCTGCCAGATTCCGATTCCATTCTTTGATGGGTGATTAAGTAGTTTATGTAAAAGACTCACTAACCCAAGCACATAGTACAGGCGGGAGTGTAGAATATTAGAACTATGTACAACCCTCTTTAACATGTTATAAAATAATTAGCTGAAAACTGCATTCCTGGTTTTTCCAGTCTTCTTTCCATACCTTCCACTCTATAATTAATGCACTTCTATTTATAATAATTGGCATTAAACATACATCCAAATTAAATGTCTATTTCAGATTTTTGCTCATATTCATTTGAAAAGAAAAAATATATTTTTTTATTTTATTTGCATTTTTGTAATATGAAGGAAAGTGAGTTTCCATGGTAATCATTTCAAAAATGTAAGTTGAGGCAAGTTATAAATAAAATAAAATATTTTCAACAATATATATATATATATATATATATATATATGTATGTATGTGTGTGTGTGTGTGTGTGTGTGTGTGTTTTTTTAGTAACATACACTATATGGACAAAAGTATTGGGACACACGTCTTAATCATTGAGTTCAGCAGTTTCATTCAGTCCCATTGCCACAGGTGAATAAAATCAAGCACCTAGTCATGCAGTCTGCCTTTACAATAATTCCAGTCATTGTTAATAGTGGAATATGTTTATAAAGGGGAAGCGTTCAGGAAGCACATAAACTCCATAAAAAACATGTAAACTTACACAGCGGGGTCGCCGAGCGCTGAGACGCATAGTGCATAAAAGTCGCCAACCCTCTACTGACACAAACTGCAGAGTTCCAAGCCTCCTCTGGCATTAACATCCACACAAAAACTGTGCCCCTGCTGCTTCATGACATGGGTGATGTAAGGCAGTTGCATGCCAGCCTTACATCACCAAGCACAATGCCAAGTGTCGGATGGAGTGGTGTAAAGCACGCCGTCACTGGACTCTGGAGCAGTGGAAACGTGTTCTGTGGAGTGATGAATCACACTTCTCTATCTGGCAGTCTGATGGATGAGTCTGGGTTTTGGTGAATGCCAGGAGGACATTACCTGTCTAACTGCATTGTGCCAACTGTAGTTTGGTGGAGAAGGGATAATATATGTTTGTTTTTTTTATTAGGGATTGGCCTAGGCCCCTTAGTTCCAATGAAGGGAAATCTTAAAGCTTCAGCATACCAAGACATTTTGGACAATTGTAGCTTCCAATTTTGTGGAAACCGTTTGGGGAAGGCCCTTTTCTGCTTCAGCTTGACTGAGCCCCAGTGCACAAAGCAAGGTCCATAAAGGCATGGTTGGTTAAGTTTGGTGTGGAGAACTTGACTTTCCCGCACAGAGCCCTGACCTAAAACCTCATCGAATACCTTTGGGATGAACGAGAACTGAGATTGTGTCAGGTCCTCTTGTCCAACATCCGTGTCTGACCTCACAAATCCTCTTCTGTATGAAAGGGCAAAAATTCCCACAGACACTCTCCAAAATTTTGTAGAAAGCCTTCCCAGAAGAACAGAAGCTGTTTTAGCTGCAAAGGGGTCACCAACTCCACATTAATGCCTATGGATTTAGAATGGGAGGTTATAAAAGCTCCTGTAGGTGTAATGTGTAGGTGTTACAATACTTTTGTCCATATAGTGTATAAAGAAACATTGGATGATGATTCTTTAAATTCTTCTTTAAACCGATAAATAAATGTAGAAATGCACTAAAAATGTTCTAAAGTGAGAGCCATAATGATAATGGATGAGAATGGCTGAGCTATCAGGCCCTTAGGGTTTGCTATTCTTAATAACACTGGGTAAACTTTACCTTAAAGACGTTGAACTAAATATTGGATGTGTCTTGTGGTATATTTCTTGATGCATTATCATTGCCCATGCCTGGGAAACCATTACAGAAGCTATATATATATATATATATATATATATATATATATATATATATATATATATATATATATATATTTATATATACGTCCTCCAGATTAACATATCACTTTAGCTCTCATGTGGTTTGACGCACTGACCACATTGGCAATAAATTAGCATATCTCATCTGATACCCAAATAGCTGTACCCAATCTCCCATATTAATTCATGTGGTTTTATTAGTAGCATGATTATAAATGAAAACCTAGAGATTAGTACCTAATGCATATGTGACATGAGGATCCGTTACTTTATTAATACGGTAACAAGCAGACACATCTGTTTTTCATTACAGAAATGTCTCCTCATTTGCCAACAATAGACTCTGCATCCAGTGCCATACCCTGTGTTCATTCGTGGTTCCAGCAATTTTGTATAGTGAGCTGTGAAAATGAAAAGGCTTGTATGAAATCGGAAAAGTAGGCTCACCTTTTCTTTTTTTTTTTTTAACCGCGCCACCCTTTGTCAAAATTCTGTTGATCATCCTTTGAAACAGTCAGCAGTCAATCTTCACTCTGCTGTCAGACATGTGTGACCTGACAAGTGTGCTCTAACCGTGAAACATTTTAGCTTTCACAAAGCGCTTGTCACGAAGGGTCTGTGGACCCACTGGGCCGTACCGTCTTGGCGGTAAGGCAGCTGGCCAACAGGGCGCAGGTCAATGTCTATAGTTTGTATAGGGTACCTGTGGCAGCTCGGACAGCAGTAAGGCAGGCTCGGCTGGGACTAGGCAGCAGGTAGACGTCAGGCGAGGTGAAGCAGGTCAGACATGGGATACAGCACGACACGACTTTGGCACAGCACAGTGCTCGACCAGGATAGTATGGAATGCAAGGAACAGGAACACACTAGGAGACCATTGCATAGACAGACTTGGGAAACATCAACAACGTTCAGGCATAGAAGCAGGGGGCTGGACCCCTCTTATAGTCCTGGGTACTCACGGGTTCAAAGTTCATCAAAAGTCCGGGATCCGGCTGAGGTGAGTGGAAGCGAGCGCTGGCGTCTCCTGAGGAGGAGGCTGGGGCCAGCGCTTGCCGACTCGTGGCTGCCTCTATCAGGGGGGGATTGGAGCTGACGACCCGCAGCCACGGACATTACAGCACTCCTATCAGGTGACAAAAAAACCAGCAGAATTTCTAATAGCATAAGACCAGCATGGTACAGAAAACATCTTGTAACTCAAGGATATACAAAGAGCTTACATTTAAAGAGGCTCTGTCACCAGATTTTGCAACCCCTATCTGCTATTGCAGCAGATAGGCGCTGCAATGTAGATTACAGTAACGTTTTTATTTTTAAAAAACGAGCATTTTTGGCCAAGTTATGACCATTTTTGTAATTATGCAAATGAGGCTTGCAAAAGTCCAAGTGGGTGTGTTTAAAAGTAAAAGTCCAAGTGGGCGTGTATTATGTGCGTACATCGGGGCGTTTTTAATACTTTCACTAGCTGGGTGCTCTGAAGAGAAGTAACATCCTCTTCTCTTCAGAACGCCCAGTTTCTGACAGTGCAGATCTGTGACGTCACTCACAGGTCCTGCATCGTGACGGCCACATCGGCACCAGAGGCTACAGTTGATTCTGCAGCAGCATCAGCGTTTGCAGGTAAGATCGACTTACCTGCAAACGCTGATGCTGCTGCAGAATCAACTGTAGCCTCTAGTGCCGATGTGGCCGTCACGATGCAGGACCTGTGAGTGACGTCACAGATCTGCACTGTCACAAGCTGGGCGTTCTGAAGAGAAGAGGATGTTACTTCTCTTCAGAGCGCCCAGCTAGTGAAAGTATTAAAAACGCCCCGATGTACGCACATAATACACGCCCACTTGGACTTTTACTTTTAAACACACCCACTTGGACTTTTGCAAGCCTCATTTGCATAATTACAAAAATGGTCATAACTTGGCCAAAAATGCTCGTTTTTTAAAAATAAAAACGTTACTGTAATCTACATTGCAGCGCCTATCTGCTGCAATAGCAGATAGGGGTTGCAAAATCTGGTGACAGAGCCTCTTTAAGTTGTTTTTTTTTAACCCCGCTTCATTATTATCCAGAGCTCTCTCAAAGACCAGGCCCTCACTCTGAAATAATGGTGTCTGGACAGGACAACCTTTTTAACTTCATTACGAAAAAAAACAAAAACCCCTTAGTTCTGAATTAGGTAAAAGGTTAATGCCCTGATGTTGAACAACAACTTCTAGGCTTATGCGTTGCCTAGGCCATGGTCTTCATTATCACGGCTGCTCCTCGACCCTGCATTAGCTATCTCTGGCCTGTTGTCAAATGTCACATTTGTTAAGTCTAAATGTGATTCATTTGAACTGGCAGCACATTTGCCATTTGACATCCCTGTAGTTTCTGATGAATCTTATTGATTGTCGCTATGTGGTAAAGCTGCTGTATTTTCATTGTAATTAAAATCCAATAGCAGAAGTGATAAAATGTGAAGGCTGTATGGCTGTAACTGTTTCCCTTTTCTTCATTCCCCATGTCATATCAGCATTAAGTAAATGCCTATTCATTAGGTCCATTAACAAGCCTCTAAGGGGGTCTGAAGCTCATAACTAATCCCCACTGTTTTTAAACTATTTAATTTTACAGATCCATAATTCTATATTCTTAAAAGGTTGAAGTAGACTTTTTGGTTTCCTGTGAGTAACAGTGAAAATCAATGTGTAAAATTTGTAGAATTATTTTTCCATTTATAGACAAATATAACTATTTACCTGTAGCAATTTATACATCGGCAAGATAAATAATTATACAAAGAGCAGTGGGCATTTTAAAAGAAAAAGATAAGGAAGGTGATAAGAATGCATGATTTGTTAAAGGGAAAATTGGACTAAGGGATAGCATCAGACTTACTAGTCTTGGTTGGAAGATGCTCAAGTGTTCAGCAACAATACTTTTCAAAAAACTTATGCTAATCTAATAGTATACCTTAAATATATAAACTTTGTAATTTAATGTTAAAATTTGAGCAGGAGGAGGGAGCAGAGTGAGAGACACACACACAGACATGCTTAGGGTAGTAGTCTTTGGAGAGGAAATGGGGACAGGAGCAGGGAGTGACACAGACACGCTGCCCATAGTAGCCTATGGAGGGGCGATCAGGAGGAGAAAGCAGGGAGAGCCACAAATACGCTGCCCATAGAAGCCTATAAATAGGGGAGAAGGAGCAGGAGCAGAGAGAGACACAGACATGCTGCCCATTGAAGTCTATGGAGAGGGGAGCAGGAGGAGAGAGCAGAGTGAGAGAGGGACATACAGTGGATATAAAAAGTCTACACACCCCTGGTAAAATGCAAGTTTTTGTCATGTTACAAAATCAGTCCAAGATGAATAATTTCAGAACTTTTTCCACCTATAATCTGTACAATTGTATTGAAAAACAAACTGAAAACTTTTAGGGTGGAAAAATAAAAATAAAGAACAAAAA
The DNA here is from genome assembly GCF_050947455.1 of Rhinoderma darwinii. Classification (NCBI taxonomy): domain Eukaryota; kingdom Metazoa; phylum Chordata; class Amphibia; order Anura; family Rhinodermatidae; genus Rhinoderma; species Rhinoderma darwinii. The sequence goes on from NC_134687.1 coordinate 366,685,279, forward strand.
TAATGTGGTTGCAAAAATATGCACACCCTTAAACTAATACTTTGTTGAATTACCCTTTGACTTTATGACAGCATTCAGTCTTTTTAGGTAGAAGTCTATCAGCATGGCACATCTTGACTTGGCAATTGTTGCCCACTCCTCCCTGCAAAAGCGCTCCAAATCTATCAGATTGCGAGGACATCTCCTGTGTACAGCCCTTTTCAGGTCACCCCACAGATTTTCAATGGGATTCAGGTCTGGGCTCTGGCTGGGCCATTCTAAAACTTTGATCATCTTTCTGGTGAAGCAATTATTCTGTTGATTTGGAGGTATGCTTTGGGTCGCTGTCATGCTGAAAGGTGGGGGGAAGTCCAGTTCTTGGTAATGTCACAGTTGTGACAAATGTAATCCACTTATTGATGACATCTTCACTGTGTTCCATGGTATATCTAATGCCTTGGACATTTTTTGGTACCCTTCTCCTGACTGATGCCTTTCAACAATCAGATCCCTTTGATGTGTTGTAAGCTCTTTACGGACCATGGCTTTTGCCGGTACATGCAACAAAGAAAATGTCAAGAAAATTCAAATTGAACAGCTGAACTTTATATGGGGTTACTCAGAATCACCTTAAATAATGGCAGATGTGTACTGACTACTATTTAAGTTTAAATGTGATTGGCTAATTCTGAACACAACCACATGCCCAATTATAAGAGGGTGTTCACACTTATGCAACCACATTATTGTAGTTTTGTTGTTTTTATTTTTCCCCTCTAAAGTTTGTTTTTCAGTGGAAGTGTACAGATTATGGGTCACATTAACCCCTTAAAGCATTATCGCGTAACTGTACGTTTAAGGAGAAGTATGGAGCATGCTCACAGGCTAAGCACGCTCCATACACAGCGGGTGACGGCTGTGTAATACGTTGATTCCGACCTTTTAACACCTTAAATGCGGCGTTCAATCGCGGCTGCGTCATTAAAATTGTTAGAATTAGGGGGGCGCCCCTCAAACATGCCATCGTGCCCCCGCGGCACGATCGGCCGGTTACTATGTTTTTTTTGGCAGCCTGGGGGCCTAATGAGGGCTCCCAGGTCCGCCATCTTTGTACTCCTTTGCAGCCCTGCCTCCGGGGCTTTAACCTCTTAACGCCGAAGGACGGATATATCCGTCCTCAGCAGCTGCTAGTTCGCACAGGAGGATGGATATATCCGTCCTGTGATGGCGCGGGTACTGACACTGTACCCACGCGATCAGCGGCAGGAGCACGGCTGTTATACACAGCCTGGCTCCTGCTGCAACTGCCGGAATCGAAGAGCGCTCCGATTCCGGCAGTTTAACCAATTAAATGCTGCTGTCAATAGTGACAGCGACATCTAATGTGTTTGACAGAGGGAGGGAGCTCCCTCTGTCACCCCATCGGCGCCCCCGCAAACAAATCGCGGGTCGCCGTCGGGTTTCCATGGCAGCCGGGGGCCTAACAAAGACCCCCAGGTCTGCCTTCAGCAAATGCCTGTTAGTCGATGCCGGAGGCATGACCTAACAGATTGGCTGTCAGATTTACACTGACAGGCAATAATGCTTTGGTATACTAAGTATACCAAAGCATTATATATGCGATCAGCAAATCGCATAGTGAAGTCCCCTGGTGGGACTAAAAAATTTTTTTAAATCCGTTAAATAAAGTTTGTGAAAAAAAAAAAAATGACTGTCAAAATCAAGTAAAACTACTTTTTTTTTGCCCAAAAAGTGGTTTTATTTAGTAAAAGTGTCAAAACAAATAACACATACACATATATGGTATCCCCGCGATCGTAACGACTTGAACAATAAAAGTAACACATTAATTAAACCGCCGGATGAACGGTGTCCAAAAAAAACCGCAAAAAACAACGGCAAAATTCTCTCTTTTCTCCCATTCCCCCCATAAAAAATTAAATAAAAGTTAATCTATAAGTCCTATGTACCCCAACATAATACTAATGAAAACTACACATTGGCCCGCAAAAATCAAGCCCACATACGGCCACATTGACGGAAAAATAAAAAAATTACGTCTCTTGAAATGCGGCGATGCAAAAACAAGTAATTTTTTTCTAAAAGGGTTTTTATTGTGCAAACGTAGGAAAAACATATAAAACCTTTACATATTTGGGATCTCCGAAATCGTACCGACCCATAGAATAAAGGTAACATGTTATTTACGCTGCATAGTAAACGGCGTAAATTTATAACGTGAAAATCAATGCTGGAATAGCTGCTTATTTTCAATTCTCTCCTAAAATAAAGTTAATAAAAGTTAATTAATATATTATAAGCATCTAAAAATGGTACAATTACAAAATACAACTCGTCCCGCAAAAAACAAGCCCTTATACGACGGAATAAAAAAAAAGTTACGACTCTTGGAATGCGACTGTGAAAAAACAAAAAATAATCCTTGGTCATTAACCTGCAAAATGGCCCGGTCATTAAGGGGTTAAAGGAGACTGTCAGAAGCACGTTATATATCATGCAAGCGATCCAACAACCGCTGCTTCAATTCCCCTAGGGAGACTAATAAAAAACTGTTAAAGTTTTTTTTATGTCCCAAAAAAAAAGTATTAAAAGTTCAAATAACCCCCCTTTTAACATTTTTTCCCCAAATCAATGTTAAAAAAATGAAAAGTTAACATAAAACAGCGCCGCGTCCATAAAAGTCCGACCTATTACAATATAGCGATGTTTAACCTGCTCGGTGAATGCCGTAAAAAAAATATATATAAAACACGCAAATTGCTGTTTTTTGGTCACCTTACCTCTCCAAAAAAACGCAAAATAACGCAGTCGACTACGCTATTGATTCCGTCGGAAAGCCGGAAACCAGACGGAATGGTGACGAACGGAAAGCATTAGCGATGTTTCCGTCACCATTGAGATCAATCGTGACTGAAGCGGAAGCTGTGCTGTCAGTTTCACTTTCCGTTGCGGGGTTCACCCGACAGAACCCTCCGACGGAACCCCGGATCGGAAATGAACGGTGATGTGAACAGGCCCTTAGAGAGTTCTTTCTCCTGCCTTTTTAGTTTTGGTATACCTTTAATAAATATGCTTTGGTTTACCTTTTATCACCATACCAGCAAACAGAGGTTTAACATAAAGCTCCTGGTCCCAAATGCAAAATTTCTAGCAGGCCTCCCACCTATCATGTGCCATGTATAATACGTTTCTTCTTATGTGGCAAAAGAACCTTTTTTATGTGTTAGTTTACCATGTCCCTGCAGTGTATATGTCTCCAGTATATCATGTCCTGGTTATATGATAGGAACATATGTCTTCTGTGTTCTGGTTCTAGTTAGTTGAATCATTCCCTGAAGCTGATCTCCAGTCAACACAAGACGATTTGCTGCCAAGCTGAGAAGCAGATTCCTATATTCAGCATGTGGAATGTTCAAAATACTCCAGAAATAGACAGATGAGTGATTTCACGCCCACATTTACTGTATTAGTAAAGGATCAACATAATTAAACCATTAGCTTTCATGCATTTTTTCTGTGTGCCAACAGTATTTATATCGTATGTGTAACAGAAATATGTATCCGTTCAGTTATACAGGCCATTTCTGGTCCGCCTAGTTTGCCCCTGGCCATTTTGGCACCCAGAACATACAGGGCCTTGAAAATGACCTAGTTTATGTGTTTTATACAGACCAACATCATAGCTGGCACTAATTTCTAGTAATCTACAATAGCTTCTTTAATTTTTAGCAATTAAATTTTACCAAAATCGATACATTTTATTATGATTGGTGGACCTTCTGTTATTACTTTATAGTAGTTGTATACATTATGCCAGTTTATACATCCAGGTGCAATAGCTTTAGCCTTAAAGGGGTTGTTTGTATAAATGAAAAGTTATACAACCTTCTAAAACTTTTCATTGATATAATAATAAAAGGCGTTGTCCGACAACAAAATAAACAAATTTAGTGTTGTTAAAATGTGAAATATAGGAACTTACTAATATACTGTTATTTTCAAAACTTCAAGGATTGCCTGATTGCAGCCGTGATCACGGGGTCCCACATCGTAGCAGAGAGCTTACTCCCCTAGCCTGTGTGTCGTCACATGACCAGTGACGTGAAGAAGGGGCCGCCTGGCTCCGTTCATTAGCTAAGCTAGCACCCTCCTCTCCGCATTGGACAAAGACAGCCATGATGGAGAAGGGCTTTTTTTTTTTAATTTGGTGTGTGATTACACACACTTAGCTGACATTTTCTGTTTTCTGTAACTCTCTTGTCAGCTTTGCTGTGTAGACTGGGACAGGGTCAGCAGAGGGTGGGGGATTTAACGACCGCTCTATTGTACTGCTGGAGGCCAAGATAAAGCAGGATAGTAATACTATACAAACAGATAAATCTGTGTATGCTCCTCCCCTGCCACTCCCTGGTTCTGGGGAGGTGGAAACCTTTACTTGATAGCTGCTTTTCAGTAGAGGCTTCCGGATTTGCACTGTTGGCTAGGCAACCATACCGCCCACTCTACTGGCGGCGTTTCCTAGTAATTTCTTCTTTTTTACCTTTTTTTTCAGAAGAATCTTTTACAGTAACTATAGACGTTGGTGCCAGCAATTGTCTACATGTTTATTTGTGATAGTTTTTTCTAGGAGAATTTTGCAACCATGATTTCTTAAATGTGCCTTGTTTTATCCTGTTTACCCAATGATGCTCTTAGCCACTCAGTTGGTGTGGCTGATGTATAAAAGGCTATGTTTTCTTAAAAATTTGTCTATGGTTAGTGGGTGCTAGATATGGGATTTAAAGCTTGCCTGAGTACATTGTGCACCTCCTCTAACGTTCTCCTGAAGACCATATAGTGAAATCATTTTTCAGTCTTTCGATCCTATTGATCTCCAGTGCAAAGTGTGATGTCTGAACAATAGCCTTTTTTAGCGTTTCATCTAACAGATAGAAATGCTGAGTTTCTGTTACCCGCCACAGTCACAAAATAACATCTATCCCTGAAACATGAGGGCCTTTTACAAGCCACAGAGCAACCAGGTCAATCTAATCACTTTATCCCGAACACCCAGGGCTGAAAAATGTTTATTGATTCAAAAGTAATTATGGTACATTTTCCAAGTACTTGCCAAGTGTCTGTGTGCTCCATTGTTTTCCTATCAAGTTTGTGTTTTCATTGCAAGACTGCTTTGGTTTGGTGACATATTTAATAATCAGCTCCTTTGTGAGTATATGTTTAGAGTCAGCGTGATATTCCCTTTGTCAGCAGCAGGTCCATTCGATACTTATTGCTTGTTTTGAATGTCTTTAATTATTTTAAGCCTTGGTGGGATTTCAGAGAGACAAATGGATTAATACAGTGAAACCATTTCTTTCACAGCATAGTAGCTGTCAGAATGCTGTAAATAATGAAGGTGTAGTTGGCCCATTCTCCTGTACGCACAAACATATACCACAAGACACCTTTCCGTATAGTAATTTAGGACAAATTGGAGTCATTTGGGGGGTTGTAGTTAAAATAATTATTACGTGTTCATTTTAATTTACACATATTCTGTTTTTGTGTTTTTAAATAAACCTACTGTGTATATATAATATACTGTGACCACTAGTAACTACTAAATGAAATAATGTTTTTTTTTATAGCATGTAAACCTATAGATAGTCATCATAATGGGGCTGAAAATGTACTCCCTTATTCACAAACTCAACCATTAGTATAGCCCCATTCACACGACTGTGCCCGTAATCACAGTCCGTAATTGCAGGTACGGCCGTCCGCAGACAGCCGTCCGCATTTGTTGACCGTGCTCCCACTATAAAGTATGAGAGCACGGTCCGTAAAATAAAAAATTAGGACATGTCCTATTTTTTACGGGAAGGTTTCCGTCGGCCATAGAATGAATGGGTCCGTAATTATGGACAGGAATTTCCGGTCCACAATTACGGACGATTTTACGGTCGTGTGCATGGGGCCTATTGGTTAAACCTTTAATTAGTTAGTTAGACCCTCTGAATGGGGAACTTATGTAGTTCAGTCAAGAGACATTCTGCGTTATTGGTCGATCAAATTTACCTAAGGATAGACAATAAATACATTGTTTATGTGGCTAAAAGCAGCATCCAAGGAAAATAATAGCCTGGGACTGGAATAGACCAACTGCCTATTAGCAAGTAATATAACTTTTTTGTGTGAACTTATTTAGCAACATTTATGAATTCTCATACATCTCCTTTAAATGGACACTAGCTTTTCAAACAACTTATGCTAATCTAATAGTATACCTAATATAGGTCAATTTATAATTGACTTACTGTTAAAATGTAGTTGTTTTATCCATGCAAAGCCAGTGTGAAGTTACTGAGACGAGGTGTCTCCCTTCCTGTAATCTGCTGTCCACCCCTTCTTGCCAAGCATTGTCCGTCCCTGGTTACAGAGCAGAATTGAGGGGCTGTAGAAGGTTGGGGTGTGTCACTACACTGCCCACCAATAGAAGACTATGGAGAGGGGAAAGGGAGTAGAGAGAGAAATACATAGACACGCTACCCATACAAGTCTATGGAGAGGGGAGGGGTGAGCAGAGGGCAGAAGCAGGACCAGATTGAGAGAGACACCGGCTGCTGGTAAGATTTCGTTGTCACCCCAGTGCTGAATTCTCAGCTACACTGGTCTGTTCTATAATGACTTCCATGCTTCTGCAGCTTCTATATATGTGATATAGATATAGAAAATCAAGATTCTCCTCTTTTACGTGTGCAGTGTATAGAAGACATGATAGCAGTTAGGCTCAACCCACTAGCACAGAGACAACTGAGAATTAGACCGAGATCCTGCAGAGGAGAAAACTGCTAAAAAATGCCATTATACATGTCATATAATGGCCAGAAATAGTATTATTCCTCATGTACACACATATCACAGCTTATTCTGAAAAGTTACCTGAAAAGCTAGGTGCACTTTCAGAAATACAGCGCTTATATACAGGCCATATAAACTGTAAAGGAAATTGCGTCATCTAACAAAAGTTACTAATTCTTCTTTAAAAGTGGCCAAAGACTTATACTTTTTCCTTCTCCGGACAGTTCTTGGACAATTACAGTCAAACTTATAACTTGAACCCTGCCCTACAGTTGCAGATTTTAGAAGAGCAGAAATATATATTTCATCAAGTTGTATGCAGATTTGTCCATGTGTATGCTATTAAGGGTGTGTTCACATCAGCGTTTGGTTTCCATTGATGGGTTCAGTCAGACCATTGCTTTCAATGGTGACAGATCCGGTGCCCATGGTTTCGGTTTGTCTCTGTTGTGCACCGGATCCGTAGTTTTGCCGGAAGCAATAGCTTAGTCGACTAATCCGGTGCACAACAGAGACAAATGAAAACCATGGGCATCGGATCCGTCACCATTGAAATCAATGGTGATGGAAACGGAAACCTCTGGTTTCCATTCGTGTCAGTTTGTGTCTGTTCAGGTTCCCGTTCTGACGGAAAGCTCCGACGGAACGTCAGAACGGAACCCCAGCGCAGACGTGAACGAGGCCTTGCATCACAGTGGGAGAGTTTTCACAAATGGAAAATGGCTTTTATGCAAAGTCTCTTTTTGCCATTGCCATTTTAGGATACATGCCATCAGGACCCTCTGGTCTATTTATTTAGAAATCCTGCTAGTTGCTCATACAATAATTGCGATCTTCAAACCTGCACTGCATGTTAGCTGTCATTTCATACTCTCCTCTAAGTGAACGCACACCTGCAGTGAGGTCCTTCTTAGAAAATTGCTTCTCTGATTTTTTTATTTATTTGATAAAAGCTCTAAAACAAACATTTATAGAGTTCAGTTTTTATGGAGGCATCTAGTGCCATGAAGGCTTTTTATCATGACCTTATAAAAGTTTTTAAAATCTAACAACTTTATATGTTTCGTTTCAGCACTAATGGACGTTAAACATCTTCTTAAAAAAAAAAAAAAACCTAACAAGGTTAAGGGATCTGCTCACCTTTCAATGTTGAGGAACGTAGCCAGTACATTACTTATATTGTACTGATCCTCTGTTACATCATGTATTATAATGATGATTTGCATTCTGGGAAGTCTATTATTTGTACCAGACACCATACTGTGATCTAAGTAATTGCAATATAGCTAAGCTGTGTCTGTGTTCAAGCTTGTTGACTGTTTCTAGTGACAACTAACAGAATTGTGAATGTAGCTCTGGGCTGGGAGAATATATGCTTTAAAGCAGTGCTTCTCAAATCCCAGTTGTTGGTAAGGGGCAGCTGGGGAGCCAAATTTGATTAAGGGTATGTTCACACACACTAATTACGGACGTAAATCGGGCGTTTTTGCCCCGAATTACGTCCGAAAAATGCGCCTCGATAACGTTGATAAACATCTGCCCATTGAAAGCAATGGGCTGACGTTTGTCTGTTCACACGAGGCGTATATTTACGCGCCGCTGTCAAAAGACGGCGCGTAAATAGACGCCCGCGTCAAAGAAGTGACCTGTCACTTCTTGGGGCGTAATTGGAGCCGTTATTCATTGACTCCAATGAAAAGCAGCGCCAATTACGTCCGTAATTGACGCGACGTTCAAGCGCCTGCACATGCCGTTACGGCTGAAATTACGGGGATGTTTTCTTCTGAAAACATCCCCGTAATTTCAGCCGTTACGGACACTGCTGTGTGAACATACCCTAAAGGTATTATATGCTGCACAGACCTTTCTGTGTTTGCACCATTCTCTGGTTTAGCATAAACTTACTACTTTTCTTCTTATTTTAGGCCGGATTCACACCAGCGTGTTCACTCTGTGATATACGGACCGTATGCCGGCAGTATTTCCTGGCCCGAACACACTGCAGGGAGCCAGGCTCCTATCATCATAGTTATCTATGACTCTAGGAGACCCTGCCTCGCTGCGGGAAAACTGTCTCGTACTGTAATCGTGTTTTCAGTACGGGACAGTTTTCCGCAGCGAGGCAGGGTCTCCTAGCGTCATAGATAACTATGACGATAAGAGCCCGGCTCCCTGCAGTGTGTTCGGTCCAGGAAATACTGCCGACATACGGTCCGTATATCACAGACCAAACACGCTCTTGTGAAACCGGCCTTAATGTTCTACTAAATTCAAGAGTCGTATTATAAGACTTCGTAAAATGTTGCCATGGATTAATACTTTTGGTGAGGCCTGGGCATCGCTTCATTATGTTCTAGTTGGTGAAGCTTCATTACAAAAAGATTGAAAAAACAAGCTTTAACCCTTTCCCTGCCAAGGACCTATCTTATATGCCCTGGCATGGAAGCACTTCAGTAGCCAAGGATGTATCTGAAACGTCCTAGCCTGAGCTAGGTCCACTTATAGCAAGATCACGGCTAGAGCCATGATCTTGGTCTTGTTTTAAAGCGGGTTACATGCTGTCAGTCAGAAATTAAATTTTCACCCTCATTAGCCATAAATGATTCCATCTAGTTTCACGGAAAAAAAATAAAAATCGGTATGACATAACTTATTAGATTTGGTTTAGGTATTTGCAATTATTAAATACAGTTAGAATTTGTGTAGGGTGATTATATACATATGCAATCCACAATTTAATTTTTGGTTGGTGCCTTTCTGCATTTCTTTAAGTGGACACTAACTTTACAAACATATTATGCTTATCTAATAGTGTACTTGTTATATATCAACTTTGTAATTCACTTATTGTTAAAATGTTGTTTTATCCATGCAAATTTTGTGTGAAGTTACTGCCACTAAGTGTCTCCCTTCCTGTAATCTGTTGTCCACCCCCTTCTTGTAAAGCCAAATCAGCCTATGGTTACAGAGCAAAGAATAGAGACTCCAGGAAGTAGGGGGGGGGGGTCTCTTCACAGCCTGTCCATAGAAGTCCATGGAGAGGGAAGAGGGAAGCAGAAGGGAGTAGGAGCAGAGAGTGAAGGCATAGACAATGCTACCCATACAAGTCTATGGAGAGGGGAGCAGGAGGAGGGAGCAGAGAGAGAAAAACACAGATGCTGCCTGTAGAAGTCTATTGGGAAGAGGGAGCAGGAGGGGCGAGCAGATACAGAGAGAGAGAGAGACAAATACGCTGCCATAGATGTCTATGCAGTAGGGAGCAGGAGGAGAGAGAGATACACACAGACTCGCTTCCCATATAGAAGTCTATGGAAAGGGGAGGGGAGCAGGAGGAGGCAGCAGGGAGAAAGACAGACATGCTGCCCATAGAAGTCTATGGGGAGGGAAGGTTAGAGCAGAAGGAGGGAGCAGAAGCAGAGTGAGAGAAACTGACGCTGCTGCCCATAGAAGTCTATGGACAGGGGAGGAGGGAGCAGGGATAGAGAAATACAGACATGCTGCAAATAGAAGTCTATGGAGAGGATAGTGGAGCAGCATGAATGAACAGAGTGAGAGACACAGATATACTCGTACATGTAGCTTCTGGTAAGAGTTATATGTGACCCCAGTGCTGGATTTCCAGCTACGCTGGTCTGTACTGCGGCATAATGTCCTCCATGCTGCTGCAGATTTTATATATGTGGTAGATAGAGATACGAGAGCAGGATTCTCCTCTTCTATGTGTGCAGTGTCTAGCAGACATGAAAGCAGTTAGGCTCCGCCCACTAGCTCGGGGAAAACTGAGAATTAGAAAGAGCCTGCAAAGGGGACAACTGCTAATAAATTAGTAAATGCCATATACAAGTTATATAATTGTCAGAATCCATGTTGTTTCTCATGTACACACACATGGGCGCTTATTCTGAAAAGTCATATGAAAAGTTAGGTACACTTTAACACACATACAACAGTGAACATATACATGTGTGGTATGTATAAACTCCTCACATCTTACACTTTTGCAGAGTGCATTTTGTTTGCATAAGGGGTCTACGTGAGTAAGCGTTTTAGTCTAAAAGCTGAATTTTTGTGCAATTTCTGCTTATAATCATTGTTTGATGCAAAGTTATGTGTGGTGGTTGTTCATGGTACTACCATTCCCCTTTTCAAAGGGGCGTGTTTCTACACGGTCTGATACTGTGAGCACTGATTGGACAGTGTAGGAGCACACCCCCAACTGGTAATACCCAGTTGTCAATTAGTTCATAAGTTTTAACAGCACAATGCAGAGTTCTAAGAAAAGTTGCTCAAGAATCATTATTTCAAGGGGAAAAAAATGTATTTACTAACATAGACATGTCAGGAGAGCTTTAACCCCTTCCCGCCACAGCCATGTTTTTTAAAAAAAATGTGGTTATTCTTTCCCACGTTCCAAAAAATCAAAAGTGTATTTATTTCTCCGTTGACAAAGCCGTATGAGGGCTTTTTTTTGCAGGTCAAGTTGTAGTTTTTAGTTGCACCATTTAATGTACCATATAATGTACTGGTAAACTTTTCAAAATAGTTTTGTGGAAAAATAAACAGCAATTTTTCTGAATATGGTAATTTGGCTCTAATAGCCAAATAGGAGGTGACTCTTTCTTTTCACTCTCGGCGTGTAATGTTTTCTGTATGACGCTGTCCAATCAGCATATAGCTTCTCCCCCTTCCCTGCCCAGCAACACAGTGTGACCATATAGTATACAGCTTCCATTCCTGACTGTGTATTCAACTGTCGATATCTCCGGTTGTATCACAGCTAGAACTGCGATCCTGGTGTCAAGATTAGACTCTCCTCTTTCATATGCCACCATAACCGCTGTTCTAGGTGGTCCACAGCCCGAGATATGGCTGTTTGAAGTGATCCCCCTTCCCTCCAGCCTCAGTCTCCCATACTGTGTGAAGCAGCTTCATGCTGATAGGAAAGCGTCAGAGGCTGCTCGGTAGCTCCACCTCAGGAGAATCGCTGCGGTTACCTCCCAGTTGTCTAGTATAGCCTCATTTGCATAGTTAGAAAAAAACTCATAACTTTTAAAATAATAAACTTTTTGTGACATAATTTTCACTAGTATTATCAGTGTGACAGCGCCTATTAGATTAGCCAGGAGATAGGGCATTGCTAAACTAGTGACAGAACCTCTTTAAAGCATTGCCATTGTAGATTGGTGTTTTTGCTGTTGGACAGCAGGTAAATCTCCCAGACAGAGGGGTGGCTTTGGGACGTGAGAGTCACTATAGTTGAGCAGGCCTCCGACATAGAACGTTCGTCTGTCATTCCTGTTGAGGCAAAAAGGCGCAATGTAGGTCTCAGGTCAGTGCTTTCTTACCCGAGTACCGGGTGGACCCCCAGAGCAAATAAAGGGCTTCCAAGGGAAGTTGATTGTAAATGCTTGTAGCATGTTTTGGGGACCACTAGAAGTGAGGATGGCTTTGATATCATATTGGTATGCCACTATTCCTCGGGTGCTTGGCTAATTTGTGTCCACGCGGAATGTCCTACCTACCGGAAGTCCTATGTTGAATTATTTTCTTTATCACAGTTAGTTGGGTTGGTTCTGACTAGGCTCGCAAGGGCCAACATTTGCATACAGCTTAAAATGACTTTCCCCTTATTTCCGGTTTTATTTTTTTCCCGCTATTTACTCGCCTAGTATTTCAGCTCTGCAGATGTCTACAAGTGTTTCAGTCATTGTATCAAAAGGAAGAAAGAACTCCAGCACAGTGACTGAAAGGTGCAGTATTTTGGTTTGGTCTATTTGTATAATACTTTAAGAAAATCCAAATATACAAAAAAAACAAAACAAATATAATAAGCCACATTGCAGTAAATTATACCTAACAAGATAGATAATTGCTGAAGCATTTTAACACAAATTAGACATAAAATCTAAAGCTGCAGCTCGCTAGTAAACCTGTCATCTAAAGTGTTTTACAGTTGCCGGCATCTCAAGCTGTTTGACAGTGGAAAGTGCACGTGGAAAAAAAGGCTTTTATAGAAGCCATTACATTTAAAAGGTTTCCACCATGTACTGAAATTACCATTATCTACTTCAGCTCAATCTACACCAGTTTCTCTGTTTATTTGGATGCAATTTCTCAATTTTGTTCTTACCTTCTTTTGTTTACAATCTGAATCACACGTTTCTGATTGTTTAAAGATTTGCTGTAATTAGGAAGACGTCCACAGTAATCCTAGAGAATTTCATCGTATGTAATGCCATATTCTAAAGACTGGCAGGAGTACTGGGATGTTAAAGAGGTTTCCTGGTATGGTCAAGCCCTTTTAGATTGCAGGACCCCTTCCCCTTCCAAAGCAGATCTTTGGTGCATGTATGGTCACCTTCACATGGCTGTAAGATGTGTACATTTTAGGTGATCTAAGTTCGGTTCAGTTGAACTATGGGAGCACCAGGTGTTGCGGCCGTAATACAAACTAAAATGCACCTGTGTTATGGCCATGTGAAAGTGGTCCCAATGCTGAGAGTTCAGTTGTTTTCAGTAGGGCAGGTGCAATATTCATGCCGGTTTCCCACTGTACTGTAACCAGAGGATGTCTGTTATGTCCATTGTTTGTCTCCAATACCAAAACCATGGAGCTCTTGACTTTAGCTACGAGAGAAAGGCTCCTTCTGTTAGCAGAACATGCAGAATTTATAAAGTAGCATTTGAATATGGAGTGCCTAGAAGTGGACAACCCTTCTGTCTAGCCGTTCCAGGAGAGTTGTACATTTTTAAGCATATTTTAAAATAAAATAAATGAATACCCTCAAATTTAAGCTATTGATGGCAATGGGGATGAGATGAAACATCATTTATATATGTGTGGTCAGATGTTTTTTTTTATCTGTCATCCCCTTGACTTTATATATATATAAAAAAAAAAAGGTACAGAAACGTTCCTTTTTTTTATCCAGCGCATATGACGTTCTTCATCACAACAATTGATGATGGATGCACTTTGAGGCACCGTTGTGCAAAATAAAATCCCATTGAAATCAGTGTAACCTTTTGTGGCATCCGTTTCTAATCCTCTTTTAGTCACAAAAAAATGAATGGAAACTGAGAAAAATTGATAGGTGTGAATAGAGCCTTATTATTTCTGTATTGTGCTCATTTTTCACATTTAAATAAAAAAATGAAATGTAATTATATTACAATTATATTAAAATAATTTTTTCTAAAAGACAAATTGATTACATTGTAATAGGTTTTTAGCGTTATTTTTGTATAATTTATTATTCGTTATCATTAGTGGCTGAGCTGGCTTATTAAAATTGTAGCCCAGAATATAGTTATTTTCTAAGGTTCAAAATGAACCTGTTCTGTAGACACATAGCTGCTTAAAGGGAACCGGTCACCAACATTTCACCTATTAAACCAGCAATACCTGGTGGTAGTGGGTGAAAAATCATTTTTATGTAACCTATAATTATCTTCTTAGTCGGCTCTGTAGCTTTAGTATTCAGTTTTTTTGAGTTCCCGCGCCGTATGCTAATGAGCATAAGTCATATCTTCATCAGAAAAGAGTAAAATCTTCATTCCTCAAGCCTTTCTGAGTTAACCCCGCCTCCTTACTTTTGATTGACAGCTCCTTGCCCCCCCCCCCCCGCACACATGAAATCCCATGCTTGCGCATCAATGTCCTGTTCTGGTGCGTCCGGACAATGGGACACCATAGCGGCGCATGCGCAGTAACTAGATTTGAGGCCAGGACGAAGCAGGGAAGGGTATCGGACCATACATGATGGACGCATGCGTTCTATCTCAGGCGAAATTTTCGGCATTCAGGGCGGGCCAGTTTTCGTCGGTGTGCGGGTATAAGAAGACGAACGAACGAACGAACGAACGAACGAACGAACGAACGAACGAGACTGCCGGATTATTACCATAAAAGGCGCCAAATGTTTGCAGACCGTTATTCACGGTCGGAGGAGGAGTTTAGGAGAGGGGATAACGCCATTGAACTTTTGACATCAGTGGCCAGAGAGGGGAGAGTAGAGTTCAATAGGTGAAATGCTGGTGGCAGGTTCCCTTTAATCCAATAACCTTGCTTCAGCTTCTATCAACAATAGAAACTAGGTCTCTGTTTTTCACTCCCCCCTACCTCAGCCTGAATGGATAAACTATTCATCTACATTGCTGGGTGCTAGAACATATGGCATATTTGTGTTATCTTATTCAAATTCAGAAAAAAAAATGTTCTGCTTGGTGTTTGCCAGATTTCTGTCAAGCTCCAAAATAGCTTGTAAACCAGAAGGGAAAAATGAAAAAAATCTCAGTGAATATGGTTCAGAATCAGTACAATAAACACTAAACACGAATGTCTTATCCATTTCCAGAAGCTCCAAAAAGTCATGTTATCTATGATAGATAGATAGATAGATAGATAGATAGATAGATAGATAGATAGATAGATAGATAGATAGATAGATAGATAGATAGATAGATAGATAGATATGAGAGATAGATAGATAGATAGATAGATAGATAGATAGATAGATAGATAGATAGATAGATAGATAGATAGATAGATAGATTAGATGATAGATAGATAGATAGATAGATAGATAGATAGATAGATAGATAGATAGATAGATAGATAGATAGATAGATAGATGATAGAGAGATAGATTAGATAGATAGATAGATAGATAGATAGATAGATAGATATGAGATAGATAGATAGATAGATAGATAGATAGATAGATAGATAGATAGATAGATAGATAGATAGATATTGGATAGGTATTAGATAGATAGATAGATAGATAGATAGATAGATAGATAGATATTGGATAGGTATTAGATAGATAGATAGATAGATTGATAGATAGATATTGGATAGGTATTAGATAGATAGATAGATAGATTGATAGATAGATATTGGATAGGTATTAGATAGATAGATAGATAGATAGATAGATAGATAGATAGATAGATAGATAGATAGATAGATAGATAGATAGATAGATATACTAAAGAAATTTAATAAATCCTAGGGGTATGATTTGCTCAAATATAAACCCTGTATTTCTGTTCTCGTTAGTCCTAACTGTCCCTGGGAAAACCAGCACCCACTAACACCTAATATCATTAGGTTGAACTGAAGAGTGAAAAACAAAAGTGTGTGAATACAATAAGGTTTCATGTTCTCACCTTTTGGGAATTACTCATGAGCTAACCCTCTTGTATTTCTTTAAGCTTACTTTTATACATAGCTGCTTAAAATAAGCCATCATCTAGATACATTTTGGGATAAATTAGACCATGTATTGTTGGGGTTTATGCAATAAAATATTGATTGTTTGAAGGATTTACATAAAGCATTTCTGTAGGGTTGAGAATAATTAAAGAGGATGTCAAGGTTTAAAAAAAAAAAAAGGGTCTGCGTTTGGACATGTCTGGCATTGCAGCTCAATCTCATTCACTTGAATTGGGATAAGCTGCAGTACCAGACACAGCCTATGGATAATAGTGACGCTGTCCCTGAAAAAGGGACCTTTTTTCTAACCCTGGATTTTAAGCAACCCCCCTTCAAATCCCTTCATCGCTGTGTTCTAGTCACAGATGTCCAGGAAACCTGGGGATCCTTTGTGTTGTTTGAATGGTGCTTTTACTGAAGAGTTGATTTGTCTGTCTCTGTCTATTCAGAACACTGATCATTTAGTAAAAAAAACCAAAAAAAAACTTACAAACAAGCTGAATTTGACCCTTTAACCATGTAGTAGCTGGTAATATAATTGTACAGCGCTCCATTGGTGCAGTGCCCAAATCCAGGTCCAGTGATATACTGTCTAGCCCATAGTAATCCAATACTATGAGTATACCTTTGAGTATACCCCCAGTAAATAAAAAGCCAACTGCAGCCATAGTGTGTGGTGATAGGGATCTGGGCACAGTGGTTTTTCACCTACTTACCTCCCCTGCATACACCAATGTGGTTGGGCACATCTTATGCGTATCAATACATGATATCTGGGCCACTTTGAACTGCTAAGCCATGAATACACTGATAAGGATTACTGATATATTCAATTTGTACATCTTTGAGCTACTGTATTTCTTAAATACAGATAAACGCTGATGTGCATGGAATAACTGTGCGCTGCATGTGTTTTAGTGCACAATAAGAGGCCCCCTGGAGTGAATCTTTTGTTTCCTATCTTCTTTACCAGCCTCTGTTATTATTTCTAAAAATAAACTCAAATATATCTGGGTTTTTTTATTCCCATATTATTTATTTGCAACTTTTTCAAAGCCAAACTTTTATAGAATAAAGCAATATCTTATATTCTGGTGATTGTCATTTATATCAAAATTCCTATATTTATTTATGACGTCTTTTTCATATACAAAAAATGCTTCGGACATTGTTTTATTTTCCCTTTTTTTCTATTTATATTCCCACATACATTTAAGTAAGAAATCTCTACAGCCGAAATGAAGAGGGGATTTGGAACAATGTATTTAATGTCATTAGTGCTGAACTTCAGTACATTTTACAATCAGAATGATTATACAATATCCAACCAGTTACGCATGAAATCAAGGATGTATGTTGCCTGTCCATCAGAAACTGTGTGTCTTACACCTTTTGCACACAACCGTGTTCGGGCCATGAAAAACGATCTGTGTGTAGGACGGATTTCCCGGCCCGACCGCGGTACAGGTGAACAGGACTACTGGCATCATAAATAGAAGGAAAAAAGTGTAGCTTTGGGACACGGCAGGTAATTGTTGGAGTGAAAACTACACGTATTCTTCAGTATACTTTCTTTATTAACACACTACGCGTTTCAGGACCGAACAGGTCCCTTCGTCAGGCATATCTGTCCTGTTCGGTCCTGAAACGCGTAGTGTGTCAACAAAGAATGTATACTGAAGAATACTTGTTGTCTTCACTCCAACAATTACCTGCCTGGTGCCGTGTCCCAAAGCTACACTTTTTTCCTTCGATTTGAGTCCTTCTCCCCGGGCAATGTGGACTTCGCCCGTGGGATAGTAGTGGGTGGCAGCTGGCGCCCATTTGAAAGATCGTTCTTCCATAGATGCAAAGCAGTAGTGCTGTGCCAACACTTGCACAACCAAACCAGGTGAGTCTAACAGCTCACTATGCATTGCTTCTGTTATCTTTCCATCAAACAGTATTACTTTAGAGGAGCGCCGTGTTGTCCTCTTCTCCCCTTGTTTTCTTCCATTTACATGTCCTGGCATCATAGACATTTTTGGTACTAGGAGTCTCTGCCTCCTCACGGAACTGCTGTTCTGTACTGAATAGATTCATACAGTGCGAAACAGCAGTTCCGTGGGGAGGCAGAGACTCCATGCCTCATAAATGTCTATGATGGCTGAAGTCCTGTTCACCCGTACCGTGGTCGGACCAGGAAATCTGGCCGACACACAGATTTTATACAGCCCGAACTCAGTCGTGTGCAAAAGGTGTAACCATACCATTTATTGCTACCGATCAATAAGCAGATGTCAACAGCTCTACCGTTTTATTAGGGGTTGTCCCATGATTTTCTGTTAGATCTCAAAAAGCATAATAAGTTTTAAATTGGACTCTCTTTTTTTTTTTTTTTAAATGCTTTTGTATCTAGATATTTCTCTTACATATGCGTCCCCGGGCTTTCTCTTACCTAATGTGTCCAGCACAAGCAAAGAGAAAGCCGCTTCTTGTACGCCGATTCTAATTGGCTGGTCGGTACAGAAGCAGGAATTACTCCATTTCCTGAGTACAAGAGCAACCGGGTGTTAGGACTAAGCTACTGAGCATGTGTGACCACTGACACTGGACATATTAAGTGGAATTCTGAGAGGGGATTTAAATAACAGCAGGGTGACAGATATGTAACAGCAATACCTAGACACAGAAGCATTTTTTTTTAAATTTGATATGAGCTAACCCCTTTAACATTGAAATGATTCTCATATAATGATAGGAAAGCCAATACTTTACACTAGCTCCCCGATTTCATATCAACATTTTTAATATTGCCCTTGCAACAATTTGTCCATATCCCTTAAAACAAGTATTTATTTTATATCTTAACTTGTGCCACATTGTTTGCATTACGATACAATCGCCCATTGATGTCATCCAGAAGTATATCTTGAAGTTCCTGGGTTCAATGCACAAAAATCACCAGGGCCCCCAAAACTGCTACTGCTGCATAAGAGGAATTGCTTTGGATCTCCTCAGGCACCTAGAGCAGGATGCCACTACAACCTCTGTGCCCCTATAGCTGTGCCACTGATGTCACTCATACATGTAAAGATAAGTGTACAGCCATTCTCCACAGAAAGTGTATTATGCAGATCATCAGATAGCACTCTACCAGTGACAGACCAATATGTTTGTAGGGGCCTGTCCACATCAGCGTCGGGCTTCCGTTCATCGGTTCCGTTCAACCTTTCCGTCCGAGGAACCGATGAACGGAAAGCCAAACAGAAACCATATCTTCTGTTTGCATTACCATTGATTTCAATGTTAATGCTTCCATTGCGATTGGTTTCAGTTCCGTAAAGTTTCAGTTTTTTTTGCAGAAACAATAACGTAGTCGACTACGCTATTGTTTCCACGAAAAAAACTGAAACCAACTGCAACGGAAGCATTACCATTGAAATGAATGGTAATGCAAACAGAAGATATGGTTTCCATTTGACATTTGGAAAGATCGAACGGAACCCATGTACGGAAGGCCAACGCTGATGTGAGCAGGCCCTTATAGAGCTGTACCGGTACTAATAGGGTAAAAGATAAACGTCATCTCTGACTATTTTTCTCCTATATCCCTAGAAAAACAAACTTTTCTTACCCGTCCTCTTCAAGATGATAATTAATTAAAAACTAATTTTTAAAAAAAAGGTTAAAAATATCTTACCAAAGCTGAACCGTTAAGTTAAGAAATCCCTGCTATAAACAGGGCACGCCGAGAATTTATTACATCTACTGAATGGTACACATCCCCCACCGCACAGAGCTCAGCAAATATGATTCCTAAACAGTTCTTCGCCCTTGTCAACTTAATGTCAGCTGGAGGGATGGAGATGAATCTGTGAAAGAGAAATGATGGCCAGGGCTAACCCCTGATTCATCCTGAATAATATGAGCTCATAGAAGGACCTAACCCTTCAAGCAGGGTCTGGCAGACTTTTCTTATCGATTATCTGACTGCTCCAGTAACAAGGATTTAACATGTGACAGCACGGCCTATAATACTGTGATTTGTCGTCTTTGTTATGTGCTTGTTGCTTTATGTATAGCTTTTATGTTGTTACTAAAAACCTAGGTAGTTCAGCTTAGAAAAGATGTAGTCGTCTATAGTCTATGCATAGATAATGGTGTCACATTAGAAGGCTATGATTACTGCTATATCTGATGACTGAGGGGGGAGGGGGAAATAAACAGATTCATTCCGATACATTCTAACACGTAGTAAACCTATTATATATGGTGCAATTTACACTACCATCAAAGAGTTGCTTTGGCTTTTTTTAAAGCTCAGAACCCATAAGGCCAAGTGTACGTGGTCTTAAGGGAAAAGAAAATTATATATTTCTTCTCCCTATTCCGTGGATACGTTAATGAATGAACTCCTTGATTCCTAAAGGGTTTGTATGAGATAAGAAAAACATGGATTCTTTCTTCCAGAAACTGCGCCACTCCTGTATTCCAGTGCAGCCCTATTCACTTAAATGCAAGTGAGTTGCAATACCACACACAGCCTATGGACAAGGGTGGTGCTGTTTCTGGAAGAAAGCATCCATGTTTTTCATATATTATACACCCCTTTAAGCAACCATACAATGCGCATGATACACACTAAAACTATAGCAGGCAAAGATGATAGGCCTGGTTTATTTACTCTATGATTAAAGGGGTTGTCTAGTTTTGAAAACCCATTTTCATACACTCTATTAGTAAATTCTGAGTTAATAGAGGGTGGTCCCCTATTCAGGATCCTTATCTCTTGGTCAGAGTGCAGAGCAGCTTCAAAGAGCATCTCTTTCTCTAAAGGACCTGACCTGTCCTACATTACACAGACAACCCATTGATTTGAATGGGCACTGTGCAAGGCTTAATCTCCACGGAGGGTCCCAGTGGGGGGACACTTTGTGGTCTGCTTACTGTCAAGGGAACTTTCTAGCAAGTAACTATTGTCCAAAACGGACAACTGCCTTAAAAGGGGTTGTCCCAGAATTAAAAATTATCACTTATCCATAGGATAGGAGATCATTTTTTGATCGATGGGGGACCCCCACCCTGTGTGATAACAGGGGTCTCGAACCCCAGATCCTCCGTACTGCACCCCCATAGTAAGGAGGAGCTTGAATGTAGCAGCGGTTGAGCATGCGCCCACTGCTCTATTCAATGTCTATGAGAATAATGGAAACAGCCAAGCGCTATACTCAGCTATTTCCATAATTCCCATAGACTTTGAATGGAGTGATAGCGCGCATGCTCGACTGCTGCTCCAATCAATGTCCTCATCACTGCAGTCGAGCAGCGAAGAGGCACAGGTGGTTCGGGGCCCACATTTCATGATCGATAGGGGTCCCAGTGATGGGTCCCCTAGCGATCAGAAAATGATCACCTATCCTGTGTATAGGTGATCATTTTTGATTCTGTGACAACCCCTTTAATCATGATTTGCTTATGCTGTGGAACATTGACAGCTGGCTTACATAGGGTCCTCGTATTGAGCAGGTCTGATAAGAGTCTTCTTCTTTATTTCATAGTAAAAGAGTTTGATTTATTTTAATGAACCAATTGCAATTTCAGTTACTAATAAGAATTTATTCTACATTTAATTTGCTTTTAACCTTATGATGATTTTTACTGTTTCCCTGTACGCAACACAATTACATAAGACATAATTAGATTTTTCTTATGTCTTTAGGGTAGGATTTTGATCATTTAAGAATGAAGACTAGACGCATGATAATATAAAACTCCATAATGATTCTATTATTCTTTCTTTGTGCCAGCAGCAGCAAAACTGTTACAGGATCATGTTCCCACTAATCGTGTCTATTCAGGTTCACTGGGCAGTCTGAATTCTAAGAAAGTTACCGTTCCAAAAGGTTTCCAGTTGGAACACATAGGAGGCCTACTTTGTGGAGGATTTATAATGGATATGTATACATCGCATTTTGCAGAAAGCTGTGCTTTTTTTGTGGTACAATTCTCCTTATATTTAACAACTATCGTATATATTAGTGGTGGCGTAAGGAGAGTGCGGTGCTTTTAATATGATTACTAGAATCAGTGTAGTAAGAAAAAAAGGAAAATGTCAGCTGATCAGTTAGAATTTGCCGTCCCTCATATCTTCATTCATTACGCATTTCATGATGCCAATTGTCATGGGTGACTAATGAAGTAAATGACTGTTAATGACTTTTTACACAGAAAGAGCGGGATGGTGCTAGACATCGGAGAGCAGCAAAAACTGGAGAACATTGCTCTGAGGCCGGGTTCCCACGTAGCGTAAATGCTGCAGAATTTCCGCAACTGAATTCTGTGCGTAAATTCCGCAGCATTTACAGTAGCAGCAAAGGGGATCAGATTTAGAAAATCTCATGCCCGCGCTGTGGAAACGTTAATAAATTGACCTGCCGTGCGGAATTTAATTCCGCAGCGTGTCAATTTATGCTGCGTTTTAGTTGATTTTCCGTTGCGGGTTTTTCCCATTGAATTCAATGGGGAGGTAAGACCCGCAACAAACAGATGTTGCTTTTTTTTTGGGGGGCGGTGGAAAAGCAGCGATTCCATTGCAAAAAAACGCAACTCAGAAAAAAATAAATCTTCTACTTACCCAGAATTCTGAGATTCCTTATCCAGGTCAGCCTCCAGGGATGACGTTTCATCCCATGTGACCGCTGCAGCGATCACATGGGATGATACGTCATCCCAGGAGGCCAGCCTGCAGGACGGCGGAGGGACGTGTCACCATGGCTTTGTAAGTATGTTTTTTTTTTATAATGTGCAGTTTTCCGCAGTGGACATTCCGGCCGAAAAACTGCACCACAATTTGGTGCGGTTTTTCTTCCGGAATTCCCTGTGGCACACGGGGCGGATACGCTTTGTGCTTTTACGTTTTGTGCTTATACGCAGTGTATCCGCCCTGTATGAACATAGCCTTAATGCTATTCCAAATGTCATTTGAATATATGGTTTATGGATGTTGGTATAGTTCAAGAGGCGTCTTGATGCTTTTCTTCAAAGAAATTATATAAAAAGTTATGTGTACTAGATTGCTGGAGATGAGCTGTTGATCAAGGGATTTATTTGGAGTCGGGAAGATTTTTTTTCCCCTAATATCAGGCAATTGGCAGCTACCTGTAGGGGTATGAACTTGATGGAACTAATTACCCATGTGAAAAAGTTTTTACCCCCTTAAAGTGTAGCTAAATGTTCGACAAACTTCTGACATGTCATAGTGACATGTCAGAAGTTTGGACTGGTGGGGGTCCGAGCACGGAGACCCCCACCAATCGCTAGAACGAAGCAGCTGAAGCACTCGTGTGAGCGCTCAGCTGCTTCATGTCTGTTCGGCTTTTTCCGGAACCGATGAATCGGAGTGCGGGCTCATAGACTTTCTATTGAGTCCGTACACTATATATTTATTTCCGGAAAAAGCCGAAAAGACACGAAGCAGCTGAGCGCTCAAACGAACGCTTCAGCTGCTTCGTTCCAGCGATTGGTGGGGGTCTCAGTGCTCGGACCCCCACCAATCCAAACTTCTAACATGTTTCTATGACATGTCAGAAGTTTGTCAAACGTTTAGCTACACTTTAAGTTTAATAACCGTTTACACCACATTTGGCAGCAAAGAAACAACTTTTTTCTATCATTTGATATCAATTTGTTTTACATTGCTGTTTAGAAACTGCATCTCACAATGATTTCACCGTACGCCCAATATAATGGGAGCCATGTTGTCTCTTTTGACTTATCTTTTAGTAAAACTTTATCTTACATGGGTTGAAGTTCATTCAGGTGGTTTGTTTTGTCTGTCCAAATTTAAGATGACAATTGATGTTACTATTGGATAGCAGTGATTTTCTCTTGGTTACTTTTTATTTAATTCTGTATTTTTTTATTGACTCCTATATTAAAAATATTATTGAACAAACTTCTCTTTTTGTTGGGAATAGCATAAAAGACTATTCTATTCTGCTAGGCAAGAAAAATCCATTAAGGCCCGGTTCCCATGGGTCAGATATGCTGCGTAAAAATCACGCAGCATATCTGACCTTTGTGGTGCGGTTTTTCATATGGAATCTCCGCTGCGTAAAAAAGCGTTTATACTTACCCCCTCCCTCCTTTGACGCCCGTTCCAGCCTCCTACGATGACGTTGCAAATCATGTGACGCTGAAGCCACAGGAGGCCGGACAGCAGGAAGGAGGAGAGCGTTCTGGGTAAGTATTATTTTTTTATTTTTTTCCCAAAATAGCTATTTTTGCGGCCTAATCGCTGCGATTACGCCACAACAGTCGCAACACTTGGCTTTCTGTTGCACATTTTGCATCCGCATTGAATTCAATGAGGAAAACCCTCAACAGAAAATGAACTAAAACGCAGCATAAATTGACCTGCTGCGGAATTAAATTCCGCACCGCAGGTCAATTTATTAACTTTTACGCTGCTTTTTTTTCCGAAGCGTGGACATGAGATTTTTCAAAATCTCAACCACTTTGCTGCTACTGTAAATGCTGCGGAATTTCCGCACACAATTCCGTTGCGGAGATTCTGCAGCGGTTACGTGGGAACCCGGCCTTAAAGTTAATGAGACTATTAACAGAAGTTTTTCTATATTTTTCTGTAAAAAGTATAGATGTAGAAAAAAGCTCTAGTGTGATCAGAAACTAACCCATACACAAGAATAGATGAAGACCCGCTGTGTTGTCAATGTTCTCCTAATGGTGTCGGCCGTGGGGGGTGGGGTTTTTGAAATGTATTATTTATTTAAAAAAAAATAAAAAAAAATGGAGGTATTAGAGGTTGTGATTCAGACCTCTTAGTTTGTTGAAATCTCTCTCCTTTCCTCTTTCAAATGCAGTTTCATAAGAGCTTAGCAGCACGTTTTGCAGGTAAAAAGAGCGTCCCTGTTGTGCAAGGCCGGCGTCTTTCAGTCACTCCACTCGGGTAATCTCAATGATTTCATAGCACTTGAATGAAATGACGGCTGCAGTTATTTTCCTTTGTGTTGCTAGACGTAAATTTATGTGCATACTGATTCAAGAAAATTTTAAACCTGGACTTTAAAAAAACGCAAAGAGCTGTGTGACTTTAGTGTTTTGT
This sequence comes from Rhinoderma darwinii, assembly GCF_050947455.1. NCBI lineage: Eukaryota > Metazoa > Chordata > Amphibia > Anura > Rhinodermatidae > Rhinoderma > Rhinoderma darwinii. The sequence goes on from NC_134687.1 coordinate 366,710,445, forward strand.
GTGATGTGTTCCCGAGTAGCGTATTCACATTATTTTATCGCCAGAATCTGCTTCCTTACGCCATTCCTGCTGTCACGCATGACTCATTACTTCAGCATTTACTTTTTAATTCTTTTATTGCCCAGTAGACTTCACCAAATCCAGTCTTGATATCTCTTTCTGCCTGTCAGGCAGGTTGTACAGCTGTCATGTCACCCGCAGAATCTTTATACCCGATCTCCTGCTTTCTCCCTCTGGAATACACATGTACACAATGAGTGACTTGTGTCTCATTTAGCCCTGACTTCGAACAGTGAGAACTGCAGAAATCTTGCATTTACAACCCAAATTTTCAGGGTTCGGAGGTGAAATGCTTTGTCTTTTAGATCACCATATTGTGACAGCTTCATAAAATCCTGGTTTTAATTGACATCATTGTCCATTCACAAAAAAATCCCTTGCTTCATGCCAGTTTCTGAATACCGTTAATATTCATATCCTAAGTCACGTTCTGGGCTTGTGTTCATGCGCTGTGCGTCCAACTCCGCTGTGATTGTACATAACAACTGTCCATTATTAGCCGGGCTTTTTTTTTGTACTAAGCCAATCGTTTTCTTTTGTTCTGCAGGTATAATCCTGCAGATTCGCACCTACTTTTAAATGACATGTTGAAAAAACTGATAGATAAGCCTAAAATACAGCTATTGCACGCTTAGAAAGAATTTCACATTTTTTTATAAAAAAAAAAAAAGAGATTTGTTTTTTTTTTAAGAAAATTTTCACTGTTCTATTTTGTATAAGTTCCTGTTGGCAAATTAAATTGGCGATTTTTATGGTTTATGTAAATAGGGTCAATCTATTGTATATGTCAATCTATTGTCGAACTTGTATATGTCAACTTGCAGCATGTCAAACCAAGATCAACTTCTCTAATTCCGTTCTATATGACCTGTCAATACTTACTCTTTGTGGATCTCTCTCTCCCTCTCTCTCTCTCTTTGTCTCTCTCTCTGTATTGTGGCTGAACAGAGCACATCTGATATATATTTTATTTGAACTTTTAAAAATGGTTGGACCATTTTTATTGAGAATTCTGCTTCAAACCTGTTGTAATGAAAATTTAACTTTTTTAGCTTATTTGGATTTGTAACTTTATCAACATAATAATATTTGATTGATACATTACATAGACATTTTGACCACTACTTTACAGCATTGTCTGTGGCAACTTTCTGCCAAATTTTATCAATAGAGTTAGGCTTCATACCCACTTCAGGCTTTTTCTTCAGGGTTTTAGCCGTTTTTTGTGACGGCTAGCACCCTGACCTATTCATTTCAATGGGGCCATGCACACGTCAGTTTTTTTGACGGTCCCGTTGTTCCACTGATAGCAACACACTGATAGCAACACCGCAGAAGAAATGCCTCTCGATCTGACCCCCTTAGACTCTTATCTTTGGGGTCATCTGAAGGCAATTGTCTATGCTGTGAAGATACGAGATGTGCAGCAACTGAAACTACGGATACTGGAAGCCTGTGCTAGCATTTCTTCTGCGGTGTTGCTATCAGTGTGTGAAGAGTGGGAGAAGAGGGTTGCATTGACAATCCAACACAATGGGCAGCACTTTGAACACATTTTATAAGTGGTCAGAAACTTGTAAATAACTCATGAAAGAATAAAGTAACGTTAAAACCAAGCACACCATTGTTTTTCTTGTGAAATTCTCGATAAGATTGATGTGTCACATGACCCTCTTCCCATTGAAAAAACTAAAGTTGGATACAAAATAGCCGACTTCAGAATGGCTGCCATGGTCAACACCCAGCTTGAAAAGTTTTCCCCCTCCCATATACTAATGTGCCACAAACAGGAAGTTAATATCACCAACCATTCCCATTTTATTTAGGCGTATCCATATAAATGGCCCACCCTGTACATAATGTGAATGGGTTTCACTTTCCTCTCGGAAACTGAAACACGGAAGTGTACACGGAGTACACACGGGAAGCACACTGTTCCAATCACGCACACACGGATCCGTGAAAAACGGCCCTGAAAACGGTGATAGAAGTGTGCATGAGGCCTATTTGGAATGCACCAGGCTTTGTGCCCTTTATTATCATAAAATGTTATCTTTTTATGGATAAACAAAGGAAAGATTCCAATATCGGTCTGCCCCATAAGACGCTTCTCAGATCACATATGATTGAAGAGTGGGGATTTAAAGGGGTTGCCCCAGTATTAAATATTATTGCACTGTAATTCAGCAATAAAAATTATAATATAATTTAGATATGTAATTTACCTTTGTACCTATGTTACAAAAATTCTCCAGTTGAGAGATATTCCCTTTACTTTATTATAATGGCGCCTCCTGGTGTTCAATCGCTATATTAATGTGCACATCCTCCTACTAGGGCTGAGGGCCTGTTCACATCACGGTTCGCTTTCCGTTCCGGGGTTCCGTCGGAGGTTTCCGTCGGGTGAACCCCGCAACGGAAAGTGAAAGTGAAACCGCAGCTTCCGTTTCAGTCACCATTGATATCAATGGTGACGGAAACATCACTAATTGTTTCCGTTCATCACCATTCCGACAGGTTTCCGGTTTTCCGACGGAATCAATAGCGCAGTCGACTCCGCTATTGATTCCGTCGGAAAACCAGAAACCTGCCGGAATGGTGATGAACGGAAGCCATTAGCAATGTTTCCGTCACCATTGATATCAATGGTGACTGAAACGGAAGCTGTGCTTTCACTTTCTGTTGCAGGGTTCACCCGACGGAAACCTCAGACGGAACCACGGAACGGAAAGCGAACGGTGATGTGAGCAGGCCCTGAATGAGGGATGATGCAAATGCTCAGTTCCGCTCTAAAACTGCCACCAGCCAATAGAAAATCTGCTCAGTAAAGAAGTAGAGAAGCTTTTATTCAGAAACACAGTTTGTAGTGTGGGTGGAGATTCCCGCAGTAAAAAACACAGTAAAGCCAGCATTTTTTTTTAGATAAAGAGCATCCTCTCACTGCCCATCCTCTCACTGTGTGTAAGCTGCAGGCTCACCCTCTTCTTGAATTATATAGGGCTGGACTCTCCCTCTAAAAAGACATGTAATAGGGGGCATTTGTAAAGCCTCTCCTAAAGAGGAGGCAGAGGCGGCAGAGGCATTGAAATAGAAGGATCTGCCTATAAAAGCTATGATATGGTGGGGGAGGAGCTACAGCAGAAAGGACACGCCCCTGAGCGGCCAGCCTGAAGAAAACCTAGCAAAGCAATTTGACTATTGAATGGGGAAATCTCTGGATCCATGTATGGTACAGGGCTCATTCTAGCTTTGTTAGAACGAAATTGTCATGCACTATATTATGTTTGATTTTCTTTTTCTTTCATTAATTCTGGGACAACTCCTTTAAGCAACTGTTAATCTGATTTAAATAGAGGCAGTCCATAATCTGCCATCAGGGGGCAGAATGATTGTGCATGTTGGATTCCAACATGCAAGATCCTTCTACCCCCGAGAAAGAGGAACTCCAACACATTAGAGCTAGAGCTGTACCTGTTTGGAGTAGGGCATCAGCTAGTTAAAGTGGTTCCCCAGGAGGAGAACATTTTTTCAGTGGTTCCCCCATGGTAAAAGGTTTGGAATTTACTGACTTATTCTATTAGTGGAATGGGTGTACCTGCTATTAAGTAGTACTTGTCCTGCAACCATGAAATGTCATTCAGAAGTTATGGAACAAGTCGGCTATATCTATACACTACAACTCACATAGAGTTCAATACTGATCAATGTGAATTTCTATTCTAATTGTCTCTAAATGGTTAAACTATATTCATGTCGCAAATGAAAGAAAGCAATCAATAAATCTTAGATTGTTAAAATTAAAGTGACTTGATTTTTGACTTGAGTGGATTCGTACTGTGTGTTTTCAATTAAAAACACAATGATTGCATTTATAAAACACACAATTCATTAAGTGCTCCACAGGGAAAGAATTTCAACGATTTTATAGCCTGCAGAGTATGAGTGGCTTCCCTTTTGGATTCCTCTTGATGATGTCAGCAAAGCATCTCTGTGACCTTCACACAACTCAGACATCCTTTTTTCTCTATAGCTTTCCATCAATGTCTATTACATACTTGCACTATACAGTCTCTTGAAAACATATAACAATAACCAGTGAAAGCATTAAATAAAAGGCATGTTTTATTGTCTACATGTGTAATATGTGTTTGTATATATAACATCTAATAATATGATGTTGTGTTCTTTTAAATTGTTGTCAATCTAATTTGATGTTGCGTGGTCATATTTGTATGAGTAAATGCTTTACTTCATTCAACACATGTATTTAACACCTCTTCCATTTTATTACATCTCACCAGTTATTTACAGTAGTCAGTAAAGCATTGATTGTCAAACTACCATATTATGGGGATCCTCAAATGCGGCTTTAGACTCACCTGGGATGTAGAAAGACAGGTGGAGTGAGGATAAATTAAAGGCTTTGTCTACCTTTACGACCAAATTATTTTTATTGTCCTAATGAAAAATAAAGCAACTTTGAAATAGTTCTTAAATATATACACTATTGTTTATCCAATGCATCTCCATGGAAACAAATAACAAACAAACCCTGTGCAGTCTAGTCCTGCAGTCATACTTCTTTCCAACTGTCCCCTACTTTATGCTAATAGACATTTGGTACATTAGCAGTAGTTGGGTACAGATGGAAAAGAGTATGACTGCAAAATCAGACTACACAGAGTTTGTTGGTTGTCTGTTACCATGGAGACAACGACAGCTGTAGAGCCAAAAATTCAGGCATTTTTAAATCAAAACCTATTGCAAAGTTGCTTTATTTTTAATTTCAGATGCATTAGGAAAAGTCTTAAGGTCCTTTTACGCGGCCCGTCCTGGACCGTGTAAACGAGCGCCGATCAATGAGACAGCTTGTTGATCGGCGCTTGTTCACAAAGAGCTAGTATGGGGACGGGTGCTCGTTACTACGATCACTCATCCCCATACATTATTATCATGTCAGAAGCACGTCTCCCTGTTTACACAGGTAGATGTGCTGCCGACAACGATAATATTTTACACTTCTAAAACTATGCTCGTTCATCTGCTGATCGCTGCCGTGTTTACACCGGGCAATTATCGGCAACGAGCGTTCTATCAACGATTGTTTGCCCGATAATTGGCCTGTCTAAAAGGGCCTTAAAATTATTATTTTTTTAGGAAAAACTGATTAATAACTCAGATTAAAATGGTGATTGACATTCATCACAGCAAAGATACCAAGGCACCGGACTCTAAGTTCATGCCATTAAGAAGACTTCTAGGATGTTTTTCTTCTTTTTGGTAGCACATTGGATAAGCTGCGTCCAGCCGAGCAAAAGAGATTGATACAGCTTTTTCAGAAGGTTCTAAGACTTGTCTCCAACAATCAGTCTGTCTCCAGATAAGAAAGGAGCTAGAGTACGAGTTTGGTCACACATCTGTATGCGACAGTTATTGTATTGAGATGTCATGACTTAAAGTGTTGAATATTTCAAAATATTCACTGCAACTTGGCCATCAGGAGAACCTGACACCATAACTTGGTCATCCGCAGGACACAATGCATACTATCTGAGCTAGTGACAAATAAAATCATGATCTGGCTTCAGCTTAGTCTGGCCTTCAGTTCAAGACTAAATTGTTACTGAGCAACTGAACTGCAGGTAATAAAGACTTTAACCCTTTTCCGACTGCCCACTGTCTTTTGATAGCGAGTATACACTTAACTATACACTTATATATTTATATATACACTTGTAATTGTTTTTGTTCTTTTTGTTTTTTTTCTACTCTAGCTATTTATTTATTTTACGGGGTCCTCGCAGGGGACTCACACCGCCTGGGCTGTACACGGGTGGTGCTCTTCCTCTAGTGGTCCCTGCCACTATGTGTTTTTTTCTTTAACCCACTTTTATAGTATATGCTACATATGAGAACTGCATGGCAGTAAACAACAAATTTATTTAATTTATATTGCTATACATTTTTTACGTGCTGATGCACAGGGTTAGTTGTCCTTCTTATTAAGATTTTTATGCGGTTTACATGTGTAGTGTGTACACACTATTTTAGATGATTTACAGTATGGGCTATTACTGGGTCTTTGCGGGGGATTTGCACCGCCTGTGTCGAGCACGGACGGTGCTTTCCCTCTCATGGTCCCGGTAATATGTGCTCTCTATCTTTTTTTCTTTTGTTATACATATTTTTGTATTGTATTTGTATTGTATTGTATTTATATATATTTTCTGATATACTTTATTTGATGTAAGACATGGCAATATTTGGGTAATAAATAACGTTACGCTATACTACTGATATGCCCTTATAATATTGTTAAGAATGGTGTCGTTTATTGACTGTAGAACTGTGATTGCAATTGCCGTGTTTGACATGATGGCGATGGGTTGTCTTATTCATTTGACTGACACGGTACCTATTTGAAAGGGTGATTTTCCCTATCTGACATGTATTTTTACCTGCAGTCTGTGCGCATGCACGTTGCGCGTCTCTCTAAGTGCCATATTAGAAGTTGTCATAGTGCATTGAATGTGGGCAATTGAGTCTGTATCAATGGATGGAAGTGACGCGGAAGGTATGGGACTGGATTGGTGCGGGAGGCATTATTCGCCGCTTTGTTTGGTTCAGTATTTAAACCCCTGTTTGGGGCTAGCATTCATCACACCTGACGAAGGGAGCGAAACGTGTGTCGAGGTGTCTCCTCAGGTGTTTACTTTCTCATCTGCCATCATGTCCACCACAGGTATTTAAAGCTCTATATTTCAATTTCTTGCACTTGAAAATCACCTTTTTATATATACACGCCACAAAAATAAATTATATAATTGACACAGTAATTTATTTGTACCCTCAAACTTTGCAGAAAAAAAATAAAATTTCTGCTGCATAAAACAAGGCCTCATAGAGCCACGTCAAAGAAAAAAATAAAGCTATGGCTGCTGAAAGGCAGAGAGGCAAAAACGGAAACATTATTAAGGAGTAACGACAGGATATTATGTTAAATGGATTTCTATGATTGTCTAAGTTGTCCATTTACACACTAAGATATTTTAGTATGGTGGAAAAACATTTTACAGGAAAAACTTCCCTTCCTTGACTCCAATGAATCGGATAATTTTTCCCATTAATACATAAAAATCATCTCTATAATATGTACAGCTCCATCACTAAATAGTGTCTAATTTTTTGGTACAGGTTAAGAATTTGTACTCGGCACACCTTGCTTGTGTTACAAAAATATATATTTTTATTATGGATGCCAGAGGCTGCATGTGCGACGTCGACGTTTCGGTCGATAAGACCTTCGTCGGGCACTGAGCCGTGCTGGGGACTGGATCGGTGCAAAATATAATGCGTAAAATATGCGTAAAATAATGCGTAAAATATAATGCGTATGTAGCGCTGCTATAGTGAGTACTGGGCGGCTTACCGCTCTAGATGGGCGCCCATCTAGAGCGGTAAGCCGCCCAGTACTCACTATAGCAGCGCTACATACGCATTATATTTTACACCGATCCAGTCCCCAGCACGGCTCAGTGCCCGACGAAGGTCTTATCGACCGAAACGTCGACGTCGCACATGCAGCCTCTGGCATCCATAATAAAAATATATATTTTTTTAACACAAGCAAGGTGTGCCGAGTACAAATTCTTAACCTATACCCGGGTTGGGACCCTACCTCGAGCACCCAAAGAAACCAGTGCCATCTGAACACAACCATATAATTTTTTGGTACAACATAGCTAAACCGGAGCCACGTGGCCATTGCTGCTGGCGGACAACTTTTTTAGGTTTTTTTCTATTGATGTCTATGGAACTCCTTATTGCTGGAAAACGAATAATGTCATAGTGGCTCCTGGAGTGGTTAAATTCGCTCCTAAATTCTCTAAATTTTCTTTTAAAATCTAACCAACAACAATCAGAAGTTCTTCTAGTAAAATTTCTGTACTTCTCTGCAATATTGAGACTTTTAGAATTTCAACACTCAGACTTTCCTCCATCAGCATTTCACAGACTGGTATTAGATGTAGGGCCATTGCAGTATTAATCCCTACATACTAAAGCCAAAACAGATGCCGCTCCATTTGATGTCTCTGTCTCGGACACTGGGAACCAGTTGGTTTGTTGGTTTCCCCCTATCCCTCTTCAGGTTGAATTGAAGAATGGGTTTCTAGCTAGAATCTAATTACTTCAAGAATGTTTGCTAATCCCTTGAAAAGCTTAGAGTCAAATGGTAAAATAGCTGAGAAGCTAAATATCATTATATTGTTAAAGTTAAGACATTTTAATTACAAGTTTTGATTTCACCAAACCTTGTGGGCATAAGCATTGTTTTATTTTATAAGAAATGACAAAACAATTGTCCTATTGCAAGGCTGCTATGTATACAGATCATGGTGTACGAGACAAAAGATCAGGAATTCTAGGTGTGTGTGGGCTATTTGGAAATACAGTATAATGAAAGACCCCACTTTTGTATATTTCACACTTGAATAACCTTTTTAAATACTTTTCTTTACTTATTTTGTACTGACTTTGAGTTATATGTTGTGTATGTACATTTAAATTATAGAGCCAGCTGAAGTGGAGTTTTGCTTTACTTCCTGTCTGAACATTAAAGGCCTTTTTACACAGGCCAATTATAGGCAAACAAGCATTCATAGTAACGAGCGCTCGTCCCCATACTAGCGCCTTGTGAAAGGAGCAAACGAGCGCCGATCAACGAGATGCCTCTTTTATAGGTGCTTGTTCCCAAGTCGAGCCGTGTAAGACCACCCTTAGTCTAGAATACCCTGGCTCTTTAGTGGATTTTTATATTATCTGATGACCTGGCAGTAGGTTAAGTGCCCATACCTAGAGTCATTCAGCATTTTGATATAAATTCTTACACCACTGGACCCAAACCTAAAATTAATTGACCTAATGTCCCTAATTCGGCTCCATTGTAGTTTAAGGCTACATTCACACGACAGTACGACAGTAGTCCGTGCGACGGATGTTTTCAGAACAGTAGAGTTCTATGGGTGTATTCTCACGGACGTTTTTGTAACGGCCCGTGAACACTGGCCGTCAGAAACTAGGACTTGTCCTATTTTTGGCCGTTTTGACGGCCCCACGGCTCCCATAGAAGTCAATGAATCCGTTTTTACCGGCCGTTTTTTATGAATCAATCCTTGTAACAGCCGGTAAAAACTGTTCCTGACCGAGGATTCCCTGCACACAGCGCTACTTTGGGCGCTGAGCCTGGGGGAGCCCTTGACATTACTATACATACAGTGAAGGAAATAAATATTTGATCCCTTGCTGATTTTGTACGTTTGACCACTGTCAAAGACATGAACAGTCTAGAATTTTTAGGCTAGGTTAGTTTTACCAGTGACAGATAGATTATGTTAAAAAAAACCTGAAAATCACATTGTCAAAATTATATATATTTATTTGCATTGTGCACAGAGAAATAAGTATTTGATCCCTTTGGCAAACAAGACTTAATACTTGGTGGCAAAACCCTTGTTGGCAAGCACAGCAGTCAGACGTTTTTTGTAGTTGATGATGAGGTTTGCACACGTTAGATGAAATTTTGGCCCACTCCTCTTTGCAGATCATCTGTAAATCATTAAGATTTCGAGGCTGTCGCTTGGCAAATCGGATCTTCAGCTCCCTCCATAAGTTTTCGATGGGATTAAGGTCTGGAGACTGGCTAGGCCACTCCATGACCTTAATGTGCTTCTTTTTGAGCCACTCCTTTGTTGCCTTGGCTGTATGTTTCGGGTCATTGTCGTGCTGGAAGACCCAGCCACGAGCCATTTTTAATGTCCTGGTGGAGGGAAGGAGGTTGTCACTCAGGATTTGACGGTACATGGCTCCATCCATTCTCCCATTGATGCGGTGAAGTAGTCCTGTGCCCTTAGCAGAGAAACACCCCCAAAACATAATGTTTCCACCTCCATGCTTGACAGTGGGGATGGTGTTCTTTGGATCATAGGCAGCATTTCTCTTCCTCCAAACACGTCGAGTTGAGTTAATGACAAAGAGCTCCATTTTAGTCTCATCTGACCACAGCACCTTCTCCCAATCACTCTCAGAATCATCCAGATGTTCATTTGCAAACTTCAGACGGGCCTGTACATGTGCCTTCTTGAGCAGGGGGACCTTGCGGGCACTGCAGGATTTTAATACATTACGGCGTAATGTGTTACCAATGGTTTTCTTGGTGACTGTGGTCCCAGCTGCCTTGAGATCATTAACAAGTTCCCCCCGTGTAGTTTTCGGCTGAGCTCTCACCTTCCTCAGGATCAAGGATACCCCACGAGGTGAGATTTTGCATGGAGCGCCAGATCGATGTAGAGTGACAGTCATTTTGTATGTCTTCCATTTTCTTACTATTGCACCAACAGTTGTCTCCTTCTCACCCAGCGTCTTACTTATAGTTTTGTAGCCCATTCCAGCCTTGTGCAGGTCTATGATCTTGTCCCTGACATCCTTAGAAAGCTCTTTGGTCTTGCCCATGTTGTAGAGGTTAGTGTCAGACTGATTAATTGAGTCTGTGGACAGGAGTCTTTTATACAGGTAACCATTTAAGACAGCTGTCTTTAATGCAGGCACCAAGTTGATTTGGAGCGTGTAACTGGTCTGGAGGAGGCTGAACTCTTAATGGTTGGTAGGGGATCAAATACTTATTTCTCTGTGCACAATGCAAATAAATATATATCATTTTGACAATGTGATTTTCTGTTTTTTTTTTTAAATATAATCTATCTCTCACTGGTAAAATTAACCTAGCCTAAAAATTTTAGACTGTTCATGACTTTGACAGTGGGCAAACTTACAAAATCAGCAAGGGATCAAATACTTATTTCCTTCACTGTATATGGACAGTGATGTCGGGCTTTCAACTGTGGAGTCTCCGGCCAGAGCATCGTGAGATCTCTGGCCGGGGACTCCTGGCAGCCCACGTCGGGCCATGTAAGGGGACCCTAAAGGCCCTTTTACACTGGGCGATTATCGGGCAGACGAGCATTTATATAACGCTTGTTGCCGATAATTTCCCTGTGTAAACAGGGCAGCGATCAGCAGATGAACGCGCAAATGCTCGATCATCTGCTGATCGTACAAAAAAGTTAAATATTATCGTTGTCGGCAGCGCGTCTGTCTGTCTAAACAGGGAGGCACGCTGCCGACATGATGATATTGTATGGGGACGAGCGATCGGAGTAACGACCGCTCGTCTCCATCCATAGCTCCGTGTGCAGGAGCAAACGAGCGCCGATCAACGATGTCTCGTTGATCGGCGCTCGCTGCATCGGCCAATTGTCTCCTTCATTGAGTTGTATATAGAGGACTAGCTAATTGTCCTGGCATACCAGATATTTCTGCTAGGTGCAACATGTAGATTAGTTACTTATCAGTACAAAGTATTTCATTAAGGCTGGGTTCACACTACCTATTTTCAGACGTAAATGAGGCATATTATGCCTCGTTTTATGTCTGAAAATAGGGCTACAATACGTCGGCAAACATCTGCCCATTCATCTGAATGGGTTTGCCGACGTACTGTGCAGACAACCTGTCATTTACGCGTCGTCGTTTGACAGCTGTCAAACGACGACGCGTAAAAATACAGCCTCGTCAAAAGAAGTGCAGGACACTTCTTTCAGACGTAATTTGAGCCGTTCTTCATTGAACTCAATGAAGCACAGCTAAAAATTTACGGCTGTCAATGACGCCTCGCAAAATGCGAGGAGGAGCATATACGTCTGAAACGAGGCAGCTGTTTTCTCCTGAAAACAGTCTGTCTTTTCAGACGTAAAAGGCTCTTCTCGTGTGCACATACCCTAATAAGACAAAACATTTTCACAATGAAAATCAGCCATTACATCTATGCAAATCTGGTATGAAAAATCTGAAATGCAACAGATGTATTCCCTATAGAGAATGATAAGACATCTGCTTTTGCAACACAGATAAAACTCCTTAGTTGCTATGGTTTGATTTCTTTTAATATTATTTCTTGCACATTACTAATGCTCTTTCTGAGACATCTCTTTGATACCTGGAATGGTCTCATAGACCGTCAGATGTCTCGCTGAAGACTACAGAATGATTGGTGGGACCAGTCATTCTGGTTTTTTTATATGAGAAAAGAAAGAAATATAAAATGTGCATTTTGAGACATCTTATGCAATGGCCTAAAATTGAGAATTGTGTATGGCCAGATTTCGATTTCCTAACAAATTGTCACATGGTACACTTGTATGTATGGATTTATTCCGAATTTTTCATTTCAAAAGTCACAGAAATGATTTGTATAAAAGTGGAAATCAATAAAAATGAACAATAGAATAGAAACATTACATATTGTAGAAATAAAAAAAAAAAATGGGATCTCTGGATGTGCAGTGTAGATATGTAGACCAGTTGTCAAGCAGATAAAAATCCACACATTTGGATGCATCCTGCAGAAACATTAACTGGCATCGTGGTTTCCGTTATTACAGAAGTCATGATGGATCTTGACAAACCCGCTGGGTAACGGATGTTAACTAATAAGAAAATTTGTAGAAAATGAACAACAGGAATGTGTCACGTTTTAAAGGGAAATGACAGTAAAAAAAATAAATCAGCACATAATGTGTTTATGTTCTTGAATTGTATATTGTTACATCTTTATACTCCCTTGTATTGAGTTGAGGACCTTTAACACGGGCCAGTGATCGGGCAAACTAGTGCTCATACGAGCAAACAGGGCAACAAACAGCCGATGAACAGGGAAGCGCTTGTACATCGGCTGATCGTATCATTTATGCAGCACAAAATATAATCGTTGTCGCCAGCACATCTCCCTGTGTGAACATGGAGATGTGAGGCGGTATGATGCAAATGCATGGGGACGAGCGATTGGTCGTCCCAATACTAAACTATCATTTAAAAGGGAGCAAGGAGCGACCGATCGACCAGCTGTATTGTCGATCAGCACTCGTTTCAAAAGTGGTACACACGGGCAATATCTGCCCGTATAAAACCACCTTTATAGTATGGTTTCTACATAATGGCTGTAATAACTCACACCGTAAGATGTTAGATGTGTAATAATTATCTTTCCCTACAAACGGGTGTCAGTGGGCCGCTGCACACAGTCATGTGACAGTCAAGCTCCGCCCATGGTTTATAAAAGTGACAGTTTGTAGTAATACATCAGCAATTATCACTGGTGTCCTATGAAGAGGTCATCAATGTAATGACTGTGTCTGTAATGTGTATTGTGAATATTATTTTGTTTTTGTTGGTATAAACCAGACCCATGGTAGATAATATACTTCATAGATCTGATTTGTAAGACATAAAAGCCTATTTTGTGGTTTTATAATCCCACTTCTATGTGAGGCATGGTCGGTGACTTTATTTTTTTGCCTTTTTTCTTACATACTTTGTATAGAGATTTGAAATTTACGAATACAATAAAATATCTTTGCACATTTAGTTATTTTTAAGTTGCACCAAACACTAAACAACAAAAAGTTTCCTATTCTAAAATGTGATTTGTATTTAGTTCATTTCTTTGTCCGAGGCTGGTGGAAAAAAAAAAAAAAGAATTCCCCAGTGCACTTGAGAAGAATTATAGTCTATTATTTGTTATTCCGTATTTAAATCCCTGACATTCTTTACATTGGAAGTTGACAATGAAACATACGTCTTGGAAGAAAACTTTGCAAACCTTGGAATTAAGAAGCCTGAATGAGTTGAGGTGGTGACATGATATGTGTATTTAATTCTTTAATTCAAGTGCGCACATGTGTGTGGTTGTGTTTGATCAAATAATTGATTAGGTCAGACAATTAAAGCAATTTGTCTAGCATGCAAATTATAGATGTCAGCGGGATTCCTTCTGCGAGTTTAAGTGTATTAAATAATCTTCACAATGTTTAACAAAGACATGCTCAAAACCTACAAGAACACGTGCTTGCTCTAAACACAGTTTTCTTCTCTAAGGTTTTGCTTGTCAAGTTGAAAAAACTGCTACTCTTGTCTCATTGAGCAGCTGGGTTTTTGCCGAACTCTTTCTCCTCTTCTTCTAGGGGTTAATTAGCCTTCTTTTAGACTGTGGCCTATTTAGCTGTAGATCTTGCATGATTCAGCCGGGGCTGACGGTACAAAAGCGGAACCATTAACAGGCGGGTGTGTCCAACGGCTTAATTAGGCAGAACAAAAAGCTCTTTTGTCATCCGAGCATCTGTTGTTCGTGACACACCTGACAGTCACATTAGGCAAGGACGACTAGATTGGCACATATTTCCTACATTAAACGTGCCACTCATTTACATACGAGCGCCATCAGTCTGCAAATGTATCTTATCACACTGGATTAGTGGATCTGCTATAAAGATTGCATGGGCTAATAGAGTATAACAGAAGAACTTGGAAACGTTGTAGCTGTGCCAGGGTCGTGAACACTACATGACCATTGTTAAGTAGAACTTTATACTTCTACTTCAGATTGGCAGCCTCAAAATCTTGGAATTTGTCCAGAATACGTTTTGAGTATTCTTAAGCATGCCCATTCGGGCTGAAGAATGTGCTTTAGAAAGCTGGCAAGTTGTTTGTACTCCCCAAACATGCTTTAGCATTCTAATTGATCCTTGGTGAGGGTTGTCTGAAGGATTGATCACTTATAACGGCTATCCTCAAAAGCTGAAGGCTATCCTCAAAAGCTGAAGGCTATCCTCAAAAGCTGAAGGCTATCCTCAAAAGCTGAAGGCTATCCTCAAAAGCTGACGGCTATCCTCAAAAGCTAACGGCTATCCTCAAAAGCTGGCTAGTAATGTTCCCATTGTCTGACGTCTCCTAAAAAGAGACACATTTAAATATTGGAGGTATTTAATGCAAGCAAATGCCTCATTTTACCTTGTGTGGTTTTTATTACACTGTGCTTACCTGACTGCAGGGGGCATCTCGTCGTATGGTAGACATATTGTCTTTCCGTGATAGAGCGCTCTTGTTGCGCACACACATTCTTCACTAATAACAGATCAGCAAGTACATGAACATCCACTGTTGCTGGGAGAATTGAGAATCAGATTAGTGTGTTGTTCTTGACTATACGGTTGGTAATATTAGTTCTATAATGAGTCTTGCACTGTGGGAACTAGTTTGAGGCTTGCACATTGAGTATTGTCAGTTTTGGCTTGAAGATATGGCCAGGTGCATTAGAAGATGTGATTAGAATTTCTAAGGGGGAGCCAAACTCTCAAAACTCTTGTAAGGCACCCTATGTGTATCATGTGTAGTCGCCCATCTTTCCCATCTCTAGATTATAAAAAGGGAGGCTTTATTTCACTTTCTTCCTAAGGGTATGTTCACACGCACTATTTACATACGTAATTCAGGCATTTTACGCCGAAAAAACGGCTCCAAACCGTCGGCAAACATCTGCCCATTGAATTCAATGGGTCTTACGTTGTTGTGTGCAGACGGGCTTTTTTTTTACGCGACGCTGTCAAAAGACGGCGCGTAAAAAGATGGCCACCTCAAAGAAGTGCATGTCACTTCTTGGGACGTAATTGGAGCCGTTTTTTATTGACTCCATTGAAAAACAGCTCCAATTAGGACGCCGCGAAAAACGTGTGCATTTGCAAAAACGTCTGAAATTCAGGAGCTGTTTTCGCCTGAAAACAGCTCTATAATTTCAGACATATTTTACGTTTGCGTGTGAACATAACCTTAGCCTATTTCACAGACGCATGTTAAGGTCCATAATACACTAGCAAAACCCAGAACCACCGGGGTTCTACTAAACCCAACTTAGTCCTATTGTGATCTAAGTTTGGTTCAGAAGAACCACTGCGGTCTGGGTATATACCGGCCATAATATGGGCATAAAAAATGTGGCTGTAATACTGCCACCTAAAATGGGCAGCCGAAAGGGTCACTCTTTTTTCACAGGTTATTTTACCCTTCCTATTGATGGTTTTTAATTTTTTTGAAGGGGTTGTACCACAAAAATGCCCACCTATTCACAATACAGGTGATAAATGTATGATCACTTGGGCTCCGACCACTGGGAACCTCCGAGATCATAAGAATGAGGTTCCCTTGCCCCCCCCCCCCCTTGTGAATGCAGTGGAGGACACGAGACTAAAGGAAATGTCCAAGTACATCACTTGGCGATCTCTGTCAGTCCCTCAGAAAATGAATGGAGCGGTAGTCTGCTCCATTCACACAGGGGAACACATGACCCTCGTTCTCAGGATCACCCGGGTTGCCATACTGTAAGTGATAAATCGTTTTCGTGGGAAAACCCCATGTCTTTTATTCATGCCTAGAACATGGTTTTACACGCTTTTTTAGTTACATGAGAAATTAGTAGGTCAAAGGATCTTGATTCCAGAGGGATGGGTTGGCGGTGTCTTTGGCTATCTTAATGATCATATGTCGGTTATTTCAGCATGCATTCCACTAAGGCTACATTTACACAGGCGTGACAGATTTCCGCACGTAAAAAACGTGTGTGAATCTGTCCGTGTGCGTTGCGTTTTCGCATCAGTGTGCTTTGCGAGTGGCATGTGTTTTTCACGCACTCGCAAGCACTATACATCCGTGTGCTGTCCGTGGTTTTCACTCACCCATTGACTTGAATGGGTGGCTAGGTGCGTGAAAACGCACCAATATAGGACATGCAGTGAGTTTCACGCAACGGACACCCGCTGAGTAAAATCTGAGGCCCGTGTGCTGTCCGTTTTTTTCACGTACCCATTGACTTCAATGGGTGCGTGATGCGCAAAAAACGCACAAGAATAAGACATGCAGTGAGTTTCACGCAACGGACATGCTGCGTGAAAAACACTGAATGTCTGAGTGGCCCCATTAAATTGCATAGGTCCATGTAACGTCCGTTGTTTTAACACGTGTAACACGGACGTGAAATACGCTCGTGTGAATAAGGCCTAAGGCAGTATTGACACATACAGGTTTTGTTCATGGTTTTTTAATGCAGTTTTTTAAGCCGAAACCAGGTGTGGATCATAAATGGATAGAACTTATAAAGAAATTTAGATCCACTCTTGGTTTTGTCATCAAAAACTGCACAAAAAAACCCTGCACGTGTGAATACTCCCTAAGAATATTTATTGGATGGAATGTGATTGTCTTCTCAATTCCCAGCAGAAAGCCTTAACATATTTTTCCAGCTTAAAGGGGTTTTCCCAATTTATCAAGTGGTGGCATATCGCTAGGATATACCATCACTTTATGATTGTTGGGGGTCTGACGTCTGGGCCCCCACCGATCCGAAGAATGAACAGGCTACAGTGCTCTGTGACCCCTTCACAATTATTTTTCCATGCACAATGGGTGGCTGGAGTGCCGCCGTGCAGGGGAAAAAAACTGCAGCACGGCCCCATTCAAAGCACCGCTAAGTGTCAAAGATCCCAACTGTGCCGGGAAAACTTAGTAGGGGATGCAGCACTAAATCAGCACTGTCACCCCTTCATCCCAGATTTGTGGGGGTCCTAGTGGACAGACCTCCACTTATCATAAAGTGGTGGCATATCCTTGACAGATCCCAACACCTTATAAGATGGGAATAACCCTTTAATGAGTATCTGCACTTTCAAAAAACTTTTGATATGTTATAGAGACATAACAGAAGTTTTAATTGGTGGGGGTCTGGTTGCTGAGACCCTCACCGTCGCTGAAACAAAGGTGCAGAAAGGATATACTGAGTACCCTGCACCTTATCAAAAGTTTTTTTTTTTAAAGTGCAGTTGCTCTTTAAGTCTAGCGAATATCAGATTTACGTCATTTTTAATATTAGACATCTTGGTTCCTTTGATGTGAGGTTAACAGTGAAGTTTGGATTATTGTTGCACTGTGAGGTTGAATATCAGAATGTTAGGGTTTGGACGAAATTAATAAATGCATTCTTCTTTGAATTGAGTCTATTATATTATCTTATACTCCGAGTCCTTAGGTTCTTTGTAAACTCCATTGCTAGTCAAGCCCTTTGTACAGTTGTGACTGTGAATGTTTCCTATGACCAAGGTATTTTACCTTACCTGCATTTTTACATTTACATACCCAATTTTTAGGTGTTGTCCTTTCCTTAAAAAAGGAACATTTTAAGATAAAATATCCATTTTTTGCAGAGACTACCATGCAGACATCCGAAACGGTGTCGGACACGGGTTCGACGGTGACATTACAGACATCTGTGGCAGGTCAAGCAGCAGTGCCTACCCAGGTTGTACAACAGGTACCAGTTCAGCAGCAGGTAAGATGGTCACTTTCATATATCAGAAAAAACATAATAGTCGGAAGTAATAATAAAATTAGAAGAAGATTAGAGGCATGTTAGGGTTTCTTTTAAGTTTTTAAAGTTTGTGCTCGAAGATCATTTGTCATCAGCTTGACATTCAGCAAAACGACATAAAGTGCTCACAGGTGAAAGACTTCAGAAAAAATGGTATTTAGATTGTGTCAGGAAATGTGACTGAATGGCACTGTGATTAAGCATTTGAAAGAGGGTTGAATATAATAATTTTGAAGTTGCTCCTAAAGTATATTTACCTGGCTTTATGGCCCTCATTGCGTCCTCCAGTGTGCTCTCCAGTATCCTGCTCTCATGCAGAACAGATCAGCCTTACGCTGGGTTCACACGAGCATGTTCGGTCCGTAATGGACGGAACGTATTTCGGCCGCAAGTCCCGGACCGAACACACTGCAGGGAGCCGGGCTCCTAGCATCATAGTTTTGTACGATGCTAGGAGTCCCTGCCTCTCCGTGGAACTACTGTCCCGTACTGAAAACATGATTACAGTACGGGACAGTTGTCCTGCAGCGAGGCAGGGACTCCTAGCATCGTACATAACTATGATGCTAGGAGCCCGGCTCCCTGCACTGTGTTTTCGGTCCGGGACTTGCGGCCGAAATACATTCCGTCCTTTTCGGACGTAACATGCTCGTGTGAACCCAGCCTTACTGTTTTCTCTGTCGATTAAAATTTTAAAATATATATATATATATATATACAGTGAAGGAAATAAGTATTTGATCCCTTGCTGATTTTGTAAGTTTGCCCACTGTCAAAGACATGAACAGTCTAGAATTTTTAGGCTAGGTTAATTTTACCAGTGAGAGATAGATTATATATTAAAAAAAAAGAAGAAAATCACATAGAATCACATAGTCAAAATTATATATATTTATTTGCATTGTGCACAGAGAAATAAGTATTTGATCCCCTACCAACCATTAAGAGTTCAGCCTCCTCCAGACCAGTTACACGCTCCAAATCAACTTGGTGCCTGCATTAAAGACAGCTGTCTTAAATGGTCACATGTATAAAAGACTCCTGTCCACAGACTCAATTAATCAGTCTGACTCTAACCTCTACAACATGGGCAAGACCAAAAAGCTTTCTAAGGATGTCAGGGACAAGATCATAGACCTGCACGAGGCTGGAATGGGCTACAAAACCATAAGTAAGACGCTGGGTGAGAAGGAGACAACGGTTGGTGCAATAGTAAGAAAATGGAAGACATACAAAATGACTGTCAATCGACATCGATCTGGGGCTCCATGCAAAATCTCACCTCGTGGGGTATCCTTGATCCTGAGGAAGGTGAGAGCTCGGCCGAAAACTACACGGGGGAACTTGTTAATGATCTCAAGGCAGCTGGGACCACAGTCACCAAGAAAACCATTGGTAACACATTACGCCGTAATGGATTAAAATCCTGCAGTGCCCGCAAGGTCCCCCTGCTCAAGAAGGCACATGTACAGGCCCGTCTGAAGTTTGAAAATGAACATCTGGATGATTCTGAGAGTGATTGGGAGAAGGTGCTGTGGTCAGATGAGACTAAAATTGAGCTCTTTGGCATTAACTCAACTCGCCGTGTTTGGAAGGAAGAGAAATGCTGCCTATGACCCAAAGAACACCGTCCCCACTGTCAAGCATGGAGGTGGAAACATTATGTTTTGGGGGTGTTTCTCTGCTAAGGGCACAGGACTACTTCACCGCATCAATGGGAGAATGGATGGAGCCATGTACCGTCAAATCCTGAGTGACAACCTCCTTCCCTCCACCGGGACATTAAAAATGGCTCGTGGCTGGGTCTTCCAGCACGACAATGACCCGAAACATACAGCCAAAGCAACAAAGGAGTGGCTCAAAAAGAAGCACATTAAGGTCATGGAGTGGCCTAGCCAGTCTCCAGACATTAATCCCATTGAAAACTTATGGAGGGAGCTGAAGATCCGAGTTGCCAAGTGACAGCCTCAAAATCTTAATGATTTACAGATGATCTGCAAAGAGGAATGGGCCAAAATTCCATCTAACATGTGTGCAAACCTCATCATCAACTACAAAAAACGTCTGACTGCTGTGCTTGCCAACAAGGGTTTTGCCACCAAGTATTAAGTCTTGTTTGCCAAAGGGATCAAATACTTATTTCTCTGTGCACAATGCAAATAAATATATATAATTTTGACTATGTGATTTTCTGGTTTGTTTTTTTTTATATATATAATCTATCTCTCACTGGTAAAATTAACCTAGCCTAAAAATTCTAGACTGTTCATGTCTTTGACAGTGGGCAAACTTACAAAATCAGCAAGGGATCAAATACTTATTTCCTTCACTATATCTATATCTATATATATATATAAATATATATATATATATATATATATAGCCAGCTGATGTGCTCTATTACACAAACTGGCCTATGAGAGTTCCCTGTTAATGGACAAGGCGTGACAGTGGTCTCTATAAAATATGCAAATGTGATATTTAAATGAAATCAGAATATAGGACATGGCAGTTATAGGATCTTTTCTGCATTATATTGAAGTCCAGGGACAGGTGCAGCATCTATTAATGTTTTCATTTCCATGGTATCCGTGTATTCCATCCATGGGAACTTTATCAAGATGCCCACCGCAAATATTTGCGCTTCCCCATACATCTCAGTAAGTGAAATAATAATTGTAACATATACATTATAATAATATAGGACAATATCAGACACATGTATACAGGACACACACTTCAACTCCACTAATGAAGAGAAATACACCAAATGATGTATGAGTAATATGGTATTTCAGTCACTTATCATTTTTATTTATATATCCCAGATTAAAGTTGTTACATCAAGTCTTACATCGATGTTGAGATATAAGGGGATATATAGTTTTTGCTCTTTAGCGTTGCTTATATAGCACTAACATGTTCCGCAGCACTGCACAGAGATGGTCACCATTCACAGCAGTCTCTGCCATCAACGGGGCTCATAAAACCAGGAATGAAGCCAGCGCAAACAGGTTGAACATACAAGACTTGAACCCAGGATCCCAGTGCTGCAGGGAAACAGTGCTGAGACACCGTGCTGCATGTAATGTTAGAGAACCTGATCTAAAATGTGCATGGCCTAGAAATAGGGGTTGTCTCTTTTCTCGGTTTCATGATAAAGGTTGCAGTGTAAGGTTATGTTCACACGCAGTAGCAAAATACGTCTGAAATTACGGAGCTGTTTTCGCCTGAAAACAGCTCCTGATCTTCAGACGTTTTTGTAACTACTCGCGTTTTTCGCTGCGTATTTTACGGACGTTATTGGAGCTGTTTTTCAATGGAGTCAATGAAAAATGCCTCCAAAAACGTCCCAAGAAGTGACATGCACTTCTTTGACACGGGCGTCTTTTTCCGCGCCGTCTTTTGACAGCGACGCGTAAAATTACACCTCGTGGGAACAGAACATGGTAAAACCCATTGAAAGCAATGGGCAGATGTTTGTAGGCGTAATGGAGACGTTTTTTGAGTCGTTATTTCGAGGCGTAAAACGCCCGAATTACGTCTGAAAATAGGCCGTGTGAACATACCCTGAGGAATAAAACACTGATACTACTGGATAAAGATAATAAGAGAAAACGTAAGATTACAACATGAATCATTTCCATCTCAGGAATAGAAATCCCTGCTATGCCTCATAGCGAGGTTTTCCAATCTGATAACCAGTTTTTAATATATACAAATATATCCGGCTTAATTAAAAAAAATTGGCACATGAACTTTTCTTTATGAGGAGTGTATAACAGTGGGGCATCATTTTATGTTTTGTTTTTTTTTAGGAATATTTTCAAAATATAACTTACTACAATAGATACAATCGAAATGGCAAAATAAATAGCAGAATTTAAAAAAAGAAGGATTTAAGCTTATGACAGATGATAGGAGTTCTATTTAATGAAAATATGGAGTTAATTTGATCCAGTAACTTTATTTGAGGTGCTCTGTGAGATCTACTGTTTAAGGAAGACTTTTTATGGGTGTGGGGCAGGGGCGTTGCTAGTGTCTTAAAAGATGAGGGGCACATATCCCCCCCCAAACTTTTTTTCTTTTATAACATATATATCATATATATACATGTAGTTTTTCCAATTTATTTAAAAAATAAACAAATTTAAAAAAATAATGACATGGGGTCCCCCTCAATTTTCATAACCAGCCAGATACAACACAGCAGCAGCAGCCTAGCATTACCAGTGTGGGAAGGACCACTGTTTTTGGCCTTTCCCAGCCTAATGATACCAGCCTGCGGCCGCCCCAGTGCCCGTCCATCGCTACAGATGGTCGGGTACCTTATCGTATCCGGCTCTTCCCAGCACCCCTGGTGGCGGTGGGTACCAGGGTAATAATGAGGGTTAGTATTAGCCTCTGCATCGGCTAACACTAAGCCCCGCCTTAGTAATGGATGCTGTCAATCAGCCAGCAGCCATTACTAACGCGGTAGTAATAAAGTTTAAAAGAAAATACAAAGACATAGATAAAATATATTATTGAAATAAAACCCCCAACACAACCCTCCTTAACCATTTTATTGAAAATAAAAAAAAAAGCCGTCATTGAAGTAGTCCTCAAATCCAACGTAATCCAACGTAGTCCAACATCCGAACCTGTAAAAAAACACAAAAAAACAAAACACTAGTAACACATGTGGTAGGCTTAGATACAGGGCCCATGTGTGATACTGTCTGTTAAACCCTGTATCTAAGCCTACCACAAGGCAGGCTTAGATACAGGACCCCATCAGACCATAACGTTACACTTACCCTCCTCTTCGGCTCCGGGTTCAGCGAATGTCCCGACACCATCTAGCGTCGTGAGGTCATCCGCGGCGCACGCTAGAAGACGTCAGGACTTCCGCTACGCTCGGGAAGGAAGATAAGTAAGTATGTGTTGCTACTATAGTGACAGGGGCCTGTGTATTTTATTACATAGGCCCCAGTTACTATAGTGACTTTTATAGATGTGGCCACGGCCCAGTAGCATTGCGACCGCATGTGACAGTGGCTGAGAATTTGGGGCACCGGGCCAAAAATCCCTGAAGGCCCGGTGCTAGCGACGCCCCTGGTTCTGGGTCAGGGGAACTGGGCACAATCTTTCTGGGGGTTATGCTTTGACTTCCATTTGACCAGATAACTAGACCTTCTTTTGACAGCCTATGTATTTGTGTTATGGTGTCCACACTTGGCTTTAAAGGGAATGTATCTTCATGAAATTACCTATTGATTAAATCAAGTTTTTATGTTAAAAATATTTTTTAAGATTTTTTTGGTGATGTTTTTATTTTACTACTATGTTATCATAATAACAAATAATCCTAAAATCTTGCAGTTTTCACTCAGGCCACTGAGCCTCACAATAGAATGACCCTTGCTGTTCTGTACAGATCACTTCTCAGCAATAATCTCATTATCATCACAGGCAGGATTACAATGAAAAGTAACACATATATATATGATTCTGTGTTATCTACAGCATAAACATTGACAATAGGTGATGGACATAGCCCCCCCCCCCCCTCCTATCCCTTCCTGCACACTGACCTCTGCACAGGTCACAGAGCATGCCTAGAAAACTCTTTTATAGAAGTCAATAAACATCTACAGACTATTGTTTCCTGTGGTCCATGTGGGTGCTGTAAAGTATATCTCTAACTGCTGTTAACAGCAGCTCAGACAAGATGACTGCCCCCATAATAATGTTCACAAAATAGAATAAAAAAATATCTACAATTAAAACAGATTAGAAAAAAAGATGCTTTCGCTATCTGGTTTTAATGAGGGCAAAAAAAATATATAGGCGATACATTCCCTTTAAAGGGGTTTTCCACTTTCTGGAAACTGTGTCCGACACCTGGACCCCGCACCGATCTGGCACTCCGGCTTTCTCCGGGTGCTGAACGATGTCACCGGAAGCAGATGACTCCAGTCAAAGAATAGTAGCTCTGCTCCTATTCAAGTGATTCCGCCGAATGGCCGCTATGCAGTGGTCGGAGCCATCTGCTTCCAGCTCCAACTACTGCATCCCGTTCCAAACATCCAGTGCACGGAGGCAGCCGGAGTTGCGGATGGGTGCGGGGTCCGGATGTTGGACACGCACTGATCATATACTGATGACCTATCTGGTGGATAGGTCATCAGTTTTCAGAAAGTGGACAACCCCTTTAAGTATAAAAACTAGTACAGACAAGAACTGAAGGTGTTGCATATAGCAACCAATTAGACTTCAGTTGCTATTTTTTCAGAGCAGGTCGAATATATGAGGCCCACGGTGTTCCAAGAGGCAATGTTAATCGATGGGGGAGGGGGGGATTTTTAAATGAATATATATCCAATTCATCCAGTTATTCTGATCATGTACACACACATATTATCTCTACAATCTATTATTATTGGTAATAAGTAGCAATAGCTTAAGACTGTACTTGCACTTTATGGTTTTGCATGCAATTTGATTGACATCTAGCTATAATTACTATGTATAAATGACTTTTAGTGATTATTTTCTATCATAAGTAAAATCTGACACAATTTGTGTTATCAAAAGATGCTCAATTGTGATGATTGTGTAAACCAGAATTTTTTTATAGTCAGACAGGTCTTCCAATGTCGCCATCAATATGATAAAGGAATCGTTCACATTCTATAGAAATATAATTGTATGAAAGCAATCATCATAACAAGCAGATCACACGTTGAGTCTTCACATAATCCAAGCCTGTCCTATGTCTAGTGCTGTGTCTATCTCTCCATTTGCATTTCCATGCGGCTTTGTGCAGTAAGGTATATTCACTAATCAAACTGTCTAATATTATTAAGCATTTGGACTTGGTGCTTATCTACTCTGTGAAAGCTTCACATCTATCTGGATTAGCAGACGTCTGCGTGCTGAAAAACAAAAACACCATTCCACACATAATTTGATTAAAATTCCTAAAAATGTAATTGGTTTCCCAAACAATTTATTATTTATCTCAGATCATTTACCCTGCAGGAAGTCTTGTCATATTTGTTGTATACTTTTACATTATGAGCATAATTACTGTTAATTTTGACGCCTACACTTAAGAACCCCTGAAAGCATTATTTTTGTTTTTTTGCCTCTAATGCTTGAAAAGTGCTAGGGCTAGTTCTTCCTCGCTGCTGGAGTAATTATGTAGCATAACTTACTAGCGAACAATGATACATTAAAAATGAGTTGAACAATATAATTATAATGCTCAAATGTGACAAATCTTGTACCGTGCCAGCGCAATCCAGAATGAAAGCCTACTGCAGAAATCCGGCAAGACAAAAAGCATGTCAAGCTGAATTAATCCAGAAGTGTAAGCGTCCATCGCAAGTATGAGGGATATTTTTAGATCTCCATCTCAAGTCCACTGAATTATGAAGTGACCTTCTCTATGAAATGCTTTAAGATGAGTTACTGAAACAATGAGATTATGCCTTAATATCCATTTCATAACCAAGTGAACCTTACACCAGTGATCTGAACAGGCCTATCAGGGCTACATTCACACGACAGGGAAAAAGGACCGTGTGACAGACATTTTTTTAACGGCCGTCACATGGCCGTTTTCAGGCATTGTAGTTCTATGGCTGTAGATACACGGCCATCAAAAAATAGGACATGTCCTATTTTTTGCTGTTTTCACGGCCAGACGGCCCCCATAGAACTCAATGGATCAGTTTTTAATGGCCGTTTTTCCGGAATCAATTCTTGTGATGGCCTATAAAATGCGGATGATACTCCGCGGCCCGTTCATGCAGTATTTACTGACCGTAAATACTGCACGGATGTGTGCATGGAGCCTTACTGAGTATCTCATATTAGTTTTAAAAATGAATGATAAGAAACACAAAGCAAAGACTTGACTAGTCTACAGTCTTCAGAGACTACAAGCTCCTAAAAGAAACGGTTTTGTAGAAATCTGACAGAGAAGCAGGGTCTTTCACACTGACGTAAGGGGTGGGACCTAAATAAACGGGTAACCAACATATCTCCGGGCAAAAAAAAAGTCCGTCCATCGTGTGATATGTATGTACCTAGCCAACCACTAATAAATGTTAATATTGTCTCAATTCTTTCGTGTTGGTTGAATTTAATCTTCTAAGCTAGTACATAATGGGGGGAATAGATCAAAAGGTTTACGCCAGTTTTGTGGTGTAAGGAAGTCACAAAATTTGCCGCACGCCATAGTTGCGCTACAATTTGCGACTTTTTTCTTTCCGAAAGTGGCAAAAAAAAAATAGGCAAGATTTAACCAAAGGGGGCAGGGAATCAAACTGACATAAGTTATTGCGCAAATCTACACCTGCTCAAAGCAGACGTAGATTTGCATTTTTGACGCCCAGACAGCCAAATATGTGCCAAATATATTAAGAGGCAAATGATTTGAAACGCCAGTCTCAATACCCCCCCCCCTTCCACGATCGGTTTATAGGCGGTTGTCTTATTACCCATTTGTTGGTTTTAATAAAAGGATTTATCTTTATCTTGTATTATCTTTTTCTTAAAGAAACACTTTAGGAAAAATTGATACACGGGAGAGAATAATTATTACGTTCTTAAAGATAGTCAATATAAAACTAAAACTGACATGTAAAAGCGGTGCCAAATTTATTACAATGTCGCACACTGTATGATAAATTCGGTGCATTTTGATAGCTATGTTAGACACTTTTCTCTTCTTCACACCACCTTTTGGGAAACATATTGGCGACTAAATGGGAGGTCGCTCCAAGTAAATCACAGAGGATTGCAAGTAGTGCATGGGATTCACACTATACAAATTTGTGTCCAAATTATTTCTCAACCTAAACTTGTAAAGTTACTTATAGAACCGTAAACCTAAATGAACGTTCCAACTACCCAGTCTATTAATAAATAAATATATAGAATTTTTAGGCTAGGTTCATTTTACCAGTGAGAGATAGATTATATATATATAAAAAAAAAAAAAAATCACATAGTCAAAATTATATATATTTATTTGCATTGTGCACAGAGAAATAAGTATTTGATCCCCTACCAACGATTAAGAGTTCAGCCTCCTCCAGACCAGTTACACGCTCCAAATCAACTTGGTGCCTGCATTAAAGACAGCTGTCTTACATGGTCACCTGTATAAAAGACTCCTGTCCACAGACTCAATTAATCAGTCTGACTCTAACCTCTACAACATGGGCAAGACCAAAGAGCTTTCTAAGGATGTCAGGGACAAGATCATAGACCTGCACAAGGCTGGAATGGGCTACAAAACCATAAGTAAGACGCTGGGTGAGAAGGAGACAACTGTTGGTGCAATAGTAAGAAAATGGAAGACATACAAAATGACTGTCAATCGACATTGATCTGGGGCTCCATGCAAAATCTCACCTCGTGGGGTATCCTTGATGAGGAAGGTGAGAGCTCAGTCGAAAACTACACCGGGGGAACTTGTTAATGATCTCAAGGCAGCTGGGACCACAGTCACCAAGAAAACCATTGGTAACACATTACGCCGTAATGGATTAAAATCCTGCAGTGCCCACAAGGTCCCCCTGCTCAAGAAGGCACATGTACAGGCCCGTCTGAAGTTTGCAAATGAACATCTGGATGATTCTGAGAGTGATTGGGAGAAGGTGCTGTGGTCAGATGAGACTAAAATTGAGCTTTTTGGCATTAACTCAAATCGCCGTGTTTGGAGGAAGAGAAATGCTGCCTATGACCCAAAGAACACCGTCCCCACTGTCAAGCATGGAGGTGGAAACATTATGTTTTGGGGGTGTTTCTCTGCTAAGGGCACAGGACTACTTCATCGCATCAATGGGAGAATGGATGGAGCCATGTACCGTTAAATCCTGAGTGACAACCTCCTTCCCTCCACCAGGACATTAAAAATGGCTCGTGGCTGGGTCTTCCAGCACGACAATGACCCGAAACATACAGCCAAGGCAACAAAGGAGTGGCTCAAAAAGAAGCACATTAAGGTCATGGAGTGGCTTAGCCAGTCTCCAGACCTTTATCCCATCGAAAACTTATGGAGGGAGCTGAAGATCCGAGTTGCCAAGCGACAGCCTCGAAATCTTAATACAGATGATCTGCAAAGAGGAGTGGGCCAAAATTCCATCTAACATGTGTGTAAACCTCTTCATCAACTACAAAAAACGTCTGACTGCTGTGCTTGCCAACAAGGGTTTTGCCACCAAGTATTAAGTCTTGTTTGCCAAAGGGATCAAATACTTATTTCTCTGGGTACAATGCAAATAAATATATATCATTTTGACAATATGATTTACTGTTTTTTTTATATATATATAATCTATCTCTCACTGGTAAAATTAACCTAGCCTAAAAATTCTAGACTGCTCATGTCTTTGACAGTGGGCAAACTTACAAAATCAGCAAGGGATCAAATACTTATTTCCTTCACTGTATGTATATATATATATATATATATATATATATATATATATATATATATATATATAAAATATGGCACACACCATTAATAAATGTGGCACATTTTACAATTCCTCTTAGCTACACCCTTTTTTCTAGACACTTTTCAAAACTGCCTAGGAAGGTCCAAAAAGTGTCTAAGACGCATAATAATTTTTTTTTCGTACATAACTTTGTATTATACTTAGTGCAGAGCCTTAGGGGGGCGTGCAAAATGTCCATCTTTGGTGGTCTTTGAATCATGAGTTGTGCACAGCCCCTCAGGGACTGCACTAGACATAACACAGCGTATCCGTTTTTCCTGGAGTGTTCCTTTAAATTGTCTTCATTGTGTTAATATATTTAAGCTCTTTTCCTCTTTTGCATACAAACTAGTACAACTGAGTAGAGAGGCAAGTAATAAAGCTGTACACTCTGAAAGTAACTTAGCATGAAAACAAGAAAAGGAAATGTTTGGTCATTTAGGCCTCAGCTATAATGGCTGAGAAGTAGTTAAGTTTTATCTCTGTTCCACTACAAATACATAATACACGTGAAAAACTAGGTAAACATTTCACATGATGAGAATACTTAGGGAGTACGACAACATTCCGAGTGCAAGTTGAGACTTGTTCTATTTTGTTGAAGCATTTCCATCTTTGTTAATAAATCTCGGGTCCCAATCATTTGTATCTAGTCATGTTGAAACAGTTCATTCAAATGCCTACTAGTTATCTATTGGATATGTTTGATATACGTACTATTGTTATGACTATTATTATTATTATCATTCATAATAATTCTACTAGTTATATTGCGCATAGTCCACACTGCTGGATACTATGAGCCACATTTAGAAAAAAACAGTGTAGGCAATGCAGTGCGTATAAAAATACATTTGCATCTTAGCATTTATTTCTAAAGGCCCTATTCATTTTATGATGAAGCATTAAGAAATAAACGCTAAGTTTTATATGGATCTCTAGTGCTTTGGAATTTTTGGGAATTGGGAAACATATTAGCGATGAAATGGGAGGTCGCTCCAAGTAAAGCACAGAGGATTGCAAGTGATGCATGGGATCCACATTATACATTTATAAAAATGTCCAAATTATTTCTCAACCCAAACTTATAGAACCATAAACCTAAATGAATGTTCCAACTACCTAGTCTCCTAATAAATAAATATATATATATATATATATATATATATATATATATATATATATATATATACCTATGATCTACACCATATGCATCATTTATCGAAAACTTCACAAATGTATGGCCCTTCATGTCCAGACTATGTAAATTACGTTTCTTAAAAGAACACTCTGGGCGAAACAAATACACTATGTTACGCTTAAGGGGGTGGTGCATGATTTTCATTTTGGTGTTCTTAGAATCCCTGTGTCATGAACCGCCCCCTCAGGCCCTGCACTAGGCATAATACTGTGTGTTTAGTGTAAGAGTGTTCCCATCTTAGGAAAAAAAAATAGGGAGGAATCCTCCAGCTCACCCACTGATTGTCTTAGTCCAGACTGCGCTCGGATCCTGCATGACGGCACACTGCAAAGTAGCAAGAAAAGGAAGAAATGATCTAGCGCTTGTTGAGGATTGTAAAAAGGAACCACAGTTCCAAGTTTAATTCAATGATTAAAAGTGCAAGGGGAGTGGTAGCAGTAGCCTACGCGTTTCGGACAACACTTCCGTCCTTATTCATGGCTCATGTCAAAGACACAGGATATGCCATAAGTGACAGATGTGGGTCCCACACCTATATCCCGAATGGGGTTCCCCCGACCCTGTCCGACTGGCCGCCGCATCCAGGCGGTGATTTAGTGCACAGGAGTACAGCAATTCTGGATACATGCGAGCTTGCACTAGGGAGTTACAGGAATAGCATAAATCAGCGAGCTCGACTGTTTTTACGGAATTCCAGTTCTTCTGTGCACTGGGGAAAATTAATTTAAACACATTTATCAATGTTTATAAAACTTAGTTGTCTATGTTTAAGACAATATTAGTAAATCTGCCCCAATGCACTGTTCAACGGCAATCACTTCTGCCAGCCACATAGAACATTCAGCAAAATATACTCAAAAATATCCCTTGCAGAGGTGAACATAGTAAAATCTATACAACTTCAATTGTGAGTTTTGGGGTTTTAGAGAAGCTATACACATTTCAGAGTAATTTCCACTTCGTTCCAGGCATTAAATATAAATCTGTCTTCACTATTCTCCCCCTAGTGGTGAATGCATGCCGCTGGAATCTAAATATTTAGTAGACCATGGTATGCAAAGCTGGAGAATTGACACTAGCAAAGAAACTATGTTGTATAAAATAAATCTTTATAACACGTGGAATATAATTATTGAATATAAAGTATAACTCAAGTATAAACACAATGGGGATTGGGCAGGCAGAAACCACAGATGCAATCGATTTTTAACCAATTATTTCCAGTGATAAAAAAATGAACAACTGA
Source organism: Rhinoderma darwinii (assembly GCF_050947455.1). Taxonomy (NCBI): domain Eukaryota; kingdom Metazoa; phylum Chordata; class Amphibia; order Anura; family Rhinodermatidae; genus Rhinoderma; species Rhinoderma darwinii. The sequence continues at coordinate 366,741,755 of NC_134687.1, forward strand.
TCGCAGTGATGACAATGTACCTTCATAATGGATCTATAAAAACAATCGCAACTCATGCATCTTTGTAACAGATCTTCCAGCAGTTCTGATAATTTTATACAGAAAAAATAGAGCCTCAGAATCATAAGCAGAAATAAGCCACTATTGAAGTATGGATTTATCATTTATCTCCATCAATGTTTAGCCTCTTATCCTGAAAGCCTTGCTCAGAACCTTCGGTTACACATTCATGTAATACTATGAATTTGCATCCTCCATGCGCTCCCTACACTGCGAGCTCTTCTTCAGTTGTTGTTCAGATTATGCTTATGAATTAAACCTAGTGTAGCTTTAGATGGAGAGGTCGTGCTTGATAAGAGTTATAAAGTTGTCAGCATTTGGGTTTAATCATCCTGGGTTTTACATTCAGTGAAAGGCCCAGACCCAGGGGCCCACTTAGGGGGGGGGGGTTCTTAGTGCCTGGAAACCCCCCTCTGAGCAATTTAGGGAAAATAAATCCAGTTAAAGGCAGAAATTCTTTCTGTCACCACTAGCGGGTGCATATGAATTTGTTATTGAGTTCGATGAAAGCTGTAAAAACGCTATGCTGTGCCGTGGCAGCTGCACGAAGATAGAATTTTATCATGTTATCCTATGGATGTGTGAAGAGAACGAGGGGATTTTGAGCTCTTTATCAAAAAATCAGACCCCCTACCTTTATAAGAAGTATGCACCTACTTATTAAATTAAACAAAATTAAATTATAGGTACACTTTCCTACCCATGACCACCACTAATCCCTGAACCATCCTAAACAATATAATTAAATAATAATATAATTACAATAAATAGTTAAAATCCAATAAATGGTCGCTTGAAAAAGGCCCAGTAAGAGGGACGTTATATGCATAGGTAAATAAAAATTAAAAACCTAAATATCTAAAAGTGCTGCGACTTCTTCGAATATACAATAAATAGTTAAAGGCTATGTAAACCTTTTGAAAGTGATTTTTTTTTTCTCTAAAACTGTCAATTAGTGTGTTCGGTTCAACTTCTAAATGAGTTTTTATTAAAAATTATTGAAACTTTTTGAGATACAGCTGCTTTGTTTCCTATGTATCTTTTGCCAAGACCTGAATCCGTCAGGTCCGCGGGACTGACGGGTTCAGTCTCAGTCGGTTCTGCGTTTCTAAGTTATGAACTTAGATGTGATGGATAACAGGTGGATCCTGCATTACCCACTTTCACTGAACCCGTCAGTCTTGCGTACGTGACGGGTACAGGATTCTGCACACGATACGGCTGCTCTGTAAACAGGATACAAAGCAGCTGTATCTCAAAAAGTCAAAAGAATTTTTAATAAAAACTCATTTGAAAGTTGCGCCAAACACACTAACATTTTTATTAAAAAAAACATCACTTTCAAAGGTTTACATAGCTTTTAAGTGTTAACCACTAAAGCACAATAGACCTCCAAGTTTTTTTTAAATGTTAACCCATAACCATCATGTATAATGTTTATCAATATTAACTACTTCTTCATCTAGACCATCAGAGGTACTTGTACCTATCTACTGAACAGGGGTCCCCTGACCCCCATCCCGCCTGGTGAGGCGGCCAATAAATGCACTACAACGTAGCTCACTGGGCATTGCTGTTTCCATAACTCCCATAGAAGCGTAAGGGAGTTACGGAAACAGCGTAGCTGTCGTGTCGTGCATCTATGCTCTGCGTGGATGCAACTAGCGGCCTCAACAGACTGGACGGGTTTCGGGGGAACCCAGTTCGGTAGATAGATGAGGTCTCAGAGGTGGAACCCGCATCTATCAGACATTTGTGGATTGTCCTGTGGTGGCGCACGGTTTGTCTGGTTTCCACAAATGAATGTTCTTTTTGTATAATTAAGTTATACAATTTTCCAATCTACTCTCTGTATTAATTCTTCATGGTTTTCAAGATCTCTGCTTGTTGTTATTCAGTAGGAACGTTCTTTGTTTACTTCCGGTGGATAAGATTCTGTCCATTGTCATGTGATGGACACACAGGTGCACGGCTTGTTAGAAGACACAGCTCTTAAGTTTTGTTTTGAAATCCGTTCCATTCATCTGAATAGGGTTGTTTCTGCAAGTGTATTGATTTCTGCAAATTTCACTCAGATTAAGGCTATGTTCACACTGAGTTTTTTTGCAGGCGGTATTTCTGCCTCAAAATTCCGTTTTGAAGGTTGAGGCAGATTTTCCTCTCCCTGCACGACGATTTTCGCTGCGTTTTTCGCCCGCGGCCATTGAGCACTGCGGGCATAAAACGCCGCAAAATACGCTTTCTCTGCCTCCCATTGAAGTCAATGGGAGGTCAGAGGCGTAAACGCCCAAAGATAAGGCATGTCCCTTCTTTCTCCCGCTAGGCGGTTTTACTGCTCGCGGGAAAAAGACGCCTCCGCCTCCCATTGAAATCAATGGGAGGCATTTTCGGGACGTTTTTGACGAGTTTTGCGGTGCGGTTTCCGCGTCAAAAAACGTGTCAAAAATCTCAGTGTGAACATAGATAATTGGAACTGATTTTCAGTCGCAGAAAATTTCAGCAACCAAATCTGCAGCATGTGACTGCATCCTTCACTGTAACGATCCCAGTACCCGTGTGATCATCACATGACCATGGACAGAATTTTATCCCCTGGAAATAAACAATAAATGTTCCTACTGAATAACAACATAAGGAATTAATACAGAAAGTATATTGAAGAATTTTATATCTTTCAATTAGTCAAAAAATAACATTAATTTGCTGAAACCGGACGACCTCTTGAATGATTAGGACATAAAATGGTCAGTTATGAGAGAGAATATGGTTACATACTTAAAATAATTGTACGTCAGTATGTACAAACATACATAGAAGTATAACTGTAAAAAAAAACAAAAAAACATTTTTAAACAAAAATAGCTAGAAACAAGAGGGAAATGAACATATTAGCATATGCATGGCTTGTAGGTCCATGCGGGGTCTAGTTCCAAGTGTACCAAAGCATTATAGAAGCTGTCAGAAGATCGCATTTTGAAGTCCTCTAGTGGAACTTAAAAAATAATCAAACAAATTTTAATAAAGGTAATTAAGAAAAAAAGTGTTCACATAAAAAAAATTCCCATAAAAGTGGTTTTATTTTGCAAGTGTTAAAAAAAACCCAACACATATATGGTATCACCGCAATCGTAACAACACATATGATAAAGTTAACACGTTATTTAAACAGCTCGGTTAAAAGTGCAAAAAAAAGTTAATCAATTTATTATAAAATGGTTCTATATTTATTGTATTGTTTAATGTAAATGGTTGTATTAAAAAATATAATCCGTCCCGCAAGAATCAATGGTGAAATTAGGAAAAAAAAAAATTCTAGTCCTCCCAAAAAAAGTTTATAAAAGTTATATCAATAAGTTATATGTAGCACAAGAAAAAAAATAGCACTTATACAGCTACATAGACAAAAAAATAAAAAAGTTATGGCTTTTGGAATGCGATGATGAATAAACGAAAAAAAAAAAACTGTTTGCTCCTTGGGTTATATGCGTTTTTGGTGGAGTGTTGTTTATTTTGTTTGATTTTGTGCAGGTGTTCTACCTAGCATTTTTTTTCTAACAAGAAGTCTATGGAGAAAAATGGCAGCAAAAATGCCATAGCTAGAGCACGCTGAATTTTGATAAATATTCCACGGTGCCACTGACCCCTAAAAACGCAAGCTACGATGTTTCCGTACTCCTGGCCACCTCATAACTCAGCGGCCAGAGCCCAGCGACAGCAGGAGAAGGTAGGACAGGGCTCGGGGAGCCCCGTTTTAGAGATAAGTTCGGATCCCAGAGGTGGGACCTGCATCTATCGAACATTTATAGCATATCCTGTGGATATGCCATAAATGTCCGAGATGGGAATACCCCTTTAAGGGATTAAAGGCTTTGGACACCTTTGCACTTAATTTTTTTTTTTTTATTGCTCATTTGCTTCCTAAATGCAAAAATTAAGCAACTTTATAAGTAGTCTTCATTAAAAAAAAATCCTACCATTTTGCTGCTGTAGTGTCTGTGTAACTCCGGTACATGGATGGCAGTGCAGCTGATTCTGACATAGATTCAACAGCACTCCCCTTTCTCTCAGTGTTAGAGATAGCAGCAGGTAGAGGGAGAAGGTGATACAGTGTGAAGAGGGAGATAAGCATTCAAGTCTTCAGAGAGGGTAGATCACGCATGCTGTACTTTATCAGAGTGTAGATATGGAGGAAAACACGATGAGGAATCACACTGGCTATGTATCTTTGTAAAGAGAGAGGAGATCACCAACGACAAACTGCAGGGGGAGGGAGGAGAAAATCACACTCCTCAGCATCAGTGTCTGTACAAGGGAGAAGAGATCGCTCATGGGCTGTGAAAGAAGAAAGCAGTATAGGAATGAAGCTGTGCTAGTACATGAAAGCTAGAGAAGGTAACAGCATTCTGGAGTCACAGACCTCACATTTAGCATGTATTACTGGAAGGGAGATGCCCACAAGAGATAAGTCTGAAGCTAGGAGCAGGTTGCAAACTGTATATCAGGGGGTCTGAAAATGAATTAAAGAATGGAGATTGCAGCCTCGCATATATAAAAATAATATTCCATGTCAAAGGTATCCTTAGCCTTTAATGTCAAAATACCAATTACACGTTTGCAGCTTAGACAGAAAATTGAGGGTACAGTCTTTGATATTTTTGTATATGACATTATTTTCTGATACAGTAGAACCAAAGTATATATCACCAGGTTTTCATATGAAAGGACATACAACCGGAGACACACTATGACCATGTTATATAGCCCCTGACATTTACGTCACATTTTTAAAGTTCGATTTCTTGTGTATTCTAATTCTTCCGTTAAGCATTTCTATGAAGATAATAGATGTTTTGCTCTTTAATTTCTATAAACAGGACAGTTAGATGCAGATGTCAGCCTGTTATTTTGTACCTTGGAATTCTTTGTAATGATAAGCATGCACAATTCACTGGGTAAATTGAATCCATTTGGAAACATTTTCTTCTAAAATACTAAAACTGAAGGCACTGTACATAATAAGATTCAGTGTGGTTTTTTTTATTCTTCATTTTGAATTATATCCGTAACCACAGATTTTTATCATTTAGGTGCAGCAGGTACAGACCATACAACAGGTGCAGCATGTTTACCCAGCACAGGTACAATATGTTGAAGGAAGTGACGCCGTCTACACAAATGGAGCAATGTGAGTTACTTTATATTTTATATATATATATATATATATATATATATATATATATATATATATATATATATTAGTTTTATATAAAAGTGTTGTTATAGACTTTGTAGTCCGGGCCTACATGCATCCCTAGGGATGTGACCTATGATGTAACTAAGGCTTAGAAGTTAATTGAGCCGGAAAGCTTGTGACTTAGATATTGGTTGGGGGTCCATGTGGACAAATAATCACTAATTAGACACGAGAGAGTAGCAATTCCACAAGGATGGTGATGCTCCTGCCCAATATAGGAAGTAAAGGTGAAGACATCATGTAGTAAGAGCTTGATCATCTCAATCACAGTGTGTCTATCAAGCAGATTTTCTATAATATCTTATTATGGTCTCCTACGCACAGTTTTGTTTTTTTAGCGTTTAAAAAAAAAAAAATTATAAAAAAAATCAGGAGTTTCAAGTATTTTTAATGCTGTTTTTTACATGCATTTTTTGGTTGTGTTTTTTAGTTTATGTAATTGTATACAGGCATTTACCTGGTGGGTTTGTTTTTTTTATCGAAAAGCCTAGAGAAAAAGATGGCAGAGAAAATGCCATAACTATGTTTTGATAAATATACCACTGTGCCACTGATCCCTAAAAATGCCACAAACCAAAACACTAGGTATGTAAACATTTTCATATTTCACTAACATCTGGCACAGCATTTTAGCCCCACCAAATTCGCCCTGAGAAAATCGCATTGAAAAACACCACCAAAAACGCTGCGTGTAAAACCAGCCTATATGTGTTCTCAGTGATACACAAGTTACACAATGGAAGCCTGTAGTTCTTGTGCTCTTTTGTCCTTATGATAACTTTTCTCATTCTGTGCTTAGGTAGGGTTTTCATGTGGAAACAAATCACCGTTCACTTCAATATCCATTTCCTAATTGGCTTAGACCGTAGCACCTATGTGTGCGTATATATGTGGACATTGATGTGAATAGTGGTTTCGATCATATCGCTATAATAACAGTGGATAGACTACTCAGATGCTATTGTACTTGGTTTCCATGTGTTTCTATGCATCTCTGTAGATTTAACTTTTTTTTAAATATATATTTAAAGGCTATGTACACCTTTTGAAATTGTTTGTATTTTTAAATAAAAATATCTATCAGTGTTGTTGGTGCAACTTTCAAAATACTTTTTATTAAAAATAATTTTTACTTTTTGAGATAGAGCTGCTTTGTATTCTGTATACATGAACTTAGATGTGATCAGTAACCGCTCGATCCTGTGTGTCAGAGACACACAGGACCCGCTGACACTGAACCCGTTAGTCTCTCTAACCTGACTGTTTCAGGTCTCAGCGAAAGATGCAGCTGGTCTGTATGCAGGATACAAAGCAGCTGTATATCAATAACTAAAAATTATTTTTAACAAAAAGTATTTAGAAAGTTGCACAAAACACATTGATAGACATTTATATATATATATATATATATATATATACATACATATATATATATATATATATATATATATATATATATAATACAAAAAAATGTGTACATAGCCTTTAAAGGGGTTTTCCCATTAGAGACATCTATGACATATCCTCTGGATATGTCATAAATGTCAGATAGGTGCAGGTCCCACCTCTGGGATCTGCACCTATCTCTAGAATGGGGCCCCTAAACCCCGTTCTAGCTTTGTCTGATCTTTCTGCCTCCAAGCCACTTCCTGATTATATGGTCGGGAGTTACAAAAACAGCTTAGCTCGCTCCCATAGTAGTGAATGGCGGTTATGGAAGAAGCGTAGCATGCGAGTTACGCTGTTTCCATAACTACCATTCAGTTCTATCGGGTTTACGAAAACAGCGTAGCTCAGCGAGATATGCTGTTTTCTTAACTGTCGACCTTGTAACCTTTTTCATGGTCGGAATACAGCCGACACACAGAGGCAGATCGGGGGTTTAGGGGCCCCGTTCTAGAGAGAGGTGCGGGTCCCAGAGATGGGACCTGCATCTATCTGACATTTATGACATATCCTGTGGATATGTCATAAATGTCCTTCATGGGAAAACCCCTTTAAGTTTTTAAAAGCTGAAGACAAGTAAATAAGCATATCTAAGCATAAAAATGTATATGATATTGTATCATTGTGCTAATTATAATTGTGAGAAGTACATGATGCTACATATTTTTCAAAACATATGTATATATCTATTTTAATATGGTAAATAATTTAATCCCTTCTTACATAAATCCTGTGCTCAAAATATACTTAGACCAGTAGGGGGCAGAATATTTAAAGTTTTGTTTTTTTCTTCATAGCATTCACATATGTCATAAATCTCTAATAAGAATGACTATCCTAAATGACAGTCTAGAATGTGTTCTGCAGGTGATACATCAAACACAACTTTTTGTATTTCAAATTAAATAAACTACTTTTCCTGATCAAATACGTTTTTACAAAATTAGATTTCTTTAAAATTATGGCCTAAAAGGGAGTTCTTCCAATGTAGATCTGTGCAACTCATATACGTGTGACAAAGCCGGGTTTTGTTGCATTAGGCTTTCAGGTGGCAGATGTTCAGGTAATTTAGTAATGAACAAGAAACTGGTCCGATACATCATGCACATGAATAAAGCACAGCTGCTGTACATGCTGCTCAATATACGCTTACATGTAGCTGCCATGAAGATAAGGGTCAAGCCTTTCATAATTGAGCTCTGTGCAGTTAAGATACATTTTGAGGTCTGCATAAAACATTACAAGAGGCTATCCCTCTCTTTATGCTGTATAAAAAGCCCTTTGTTGGTGGTTGAGACTCACGCTTTTCTATCATATTGCGGAGCACATCTCATCATTGTGCTTGAGGTCATGGAAATTAACACAGGATGTCATTTGTAATATATTAATGAAACGGAGAAGTACTTATTTATGGGTTTCAATTATTGAAAAGAGAACTTAATTATGGTTCAGGGACCTACATATACCTTCATTCAGAGCATGAAATAAACCTTTTATTTTTATTCCCGTCTCCATCTATAAATGTGGAAATGCACGGCATTCAGTGTGATAGAACCAGAGTGAAGGAGTAAGCATATATTAATGCTACATGTTCCATACTATATATATATCTATAGATAGATAGATAGATAGATAGATAGATAGATGATAGATAGATAGATGATAGATAGATAGATAGATAGATAGATAGATAGATAGATAGATAGATAGATAGATAGATAGATAGATAGATAGATAGATAGATAGATAGATAGATATGAGATAGATATGAGATAGATATGAGATAGATATGAGATAGATATGAGATAGATATGAAATAGATATGAGATAGATAGAGGATAGGTATGAGATAGATAGATAGATAGATAGATAGATAGATAGATAGATAGATAGATAGATAGATAGATAGATAGATAGATAGATAGATAGATATGAGATAGATATGAGATAGATATGAGATAGATATGAGATAGATATGAGATAGATATGAGATAGATAGAGGATAGGTATGAGATAGATAGATAGATAGATAGATAGATAGATAGATAGATAGATAGATAGATAGATAGATAGATAGATATGAGATAGATATGAGATAGATAGATATGAGATAGATAGAGGATAGGTATGAGATAGATAGATAGATAGATAGATAGATAGATAGATAGATAGATAGATAGATAGATAGATCCTTGGATATACAAAGGCCAAGATGTTTTCTGCTCTTATCAATACATCTGAATGCAATATCATTTTATTTACATCTGGGTTTTGGGCAGACCCTAAGTGTGTATTTATACGTGCCGGTTTTGTGACCTTTTTTGCCACGATTATTACACAGTTTTTTAGAAAACCGCACATGTGAAATATACTCTTAGGAAAACAAAAAATTGTATAGAAATGCTTTGGACTATACAATTTTCCTAGACCAGGTTGACAGGAGCTGAATATTTTGTGCATAGTATTTTAAAGGAACACTAAATCTTGAAATGAATGATAAAGTAAACGGGAGATAAACTTGCCCCCCTGATGTTCAATCTGCCGGAATTTCTCCATCTTCCTGTAGAAATCGTAGACTTTTTATAATAAAGATTCTTAAGTTTTTAATACATGGATAAGTCCCTCTATAACAATTGCACACTGGTATAAGCTACCTAACGTAGTATATAAAACATTATCTACAAACATGTTGATTTGTAGGTCCAAGGACATGAAAAAAAATGGGGCAAATTTATTTGAATTATTTTTTCTTCTCTCACCTCTCTCTATTTTCATTTGGCGGAAGGGGGTATTGGGGGTAGGGGTTTAATATTGATACATTTTAAATTGTAGTTTGTGACAAATTGGATATTTGGAAGTTGGAATATAATAATAAAGAAAAGGTTAACAAAAAAAAGAAACCCTAGAAAACACAGTTGTTAATTTTCCCCTGATTCCATTTTCAGCTGCCATTTGACATAGGGGTAGGCCTTAGGGCTCATTCAGACGAACGTGAATAACGTCCGTGTGCTGCGCAGGGAAATCACGCTCAATACACAGCCCCATTGATTTCAATGGGGCTATTCACACTTGCAGGAGTTTGCTGTGCGTGATTTACGCATCAATCCAATTGAAATTAATAATAAAAAAAAAGATGTGCTTTGTGAGTGCGTGAATAACGCATCCCCCTCTCGCAAAGCGCATTGATGCATAACGGACCAGATTCATGTGCGTTTTTCACGCGCGTGAATCGGATACGCTCGTGTGAATGTAGCCTTAGGCCCCATGCACACGAACGTGCTTTAGCGGCCGCAATTCCCTCGAAAATCCACGGGAGAATTGCCGCCCCATTCATTTCTATGGGCCCATGCACACGACCGTGGTTTCCACGGTCCGTGCATGGCCCAGGAGCCTGGACCACAGAAAGAACGGACATGCGGCTGACACTCCGCGGCTGGCCGACTCGAAAATCACGGTCGTGCACATGGCTATGGTCGTGTGCATGAGGCCTTAGTGTCACTGATCTGTTATAACAGTCAGAGCAGTTGGGGAGGACTCCTGCTGCAGCCTGTTGTGTTACAGACATTACACAGGTCTAATCTGAGATTTGTGAGAAGAAAATGTAGAAATAGTTTATCTCCTCGGATGGAAATAGATGTGTTCTTTATATTTTTATATGTTATAATTGCAATAAGACAGGATAGAGAAGAAAGAAGAATGTTAGTTGGGATTTTTTTCATCTTTTGAAAATTTTGTGTTCCTTTAATATCTATGTCTTAGCAAACAAACTAGCATAGGAGTACACCTTCATCTATCCTGCATCCTGAAAATATATATCCTAATGTGAACAAGTCTTAAATCCATGACTTCTTATTTGCATCCTCGACCTTTCCTCCCTCCTTACTGAAATAATCACACAAGTGGATAGGTTATTGCCTACCAAAAACTAGCCTACTATCTCCAAAAATAATCCGCAGCTCCTCTAAGGACCTGTTCACATCATGTTTGTAATGTCCGTTTAGTGTGTACACCAGGAAAGATTCCAGAAGTGTCCCTAGAGCTCCACTATCCAGAAGAATGCCTAATAAACTTTCTTTTACGGCCAGTATACATCAGAATAATAAAAAAAAAAGTAATGGCATAAAGTAGTAGACTAAGCTGTTGCATACAACGGAATCCCGTAAAAAAAATACTGCACGGTATACGCTTATTAAAACACAGGCGCCTATGGGTGACAGAAGCCACTGTATGGAATCCGTCACAGGCATCCATTCAACATATACATATAACGGATACCAGAGCGTTTTCTGGTGTATTCACTAAACATAAGGCAAAAACGTGTTGTGAATGAGGCCTAAAAGACTAGTTACATGCAATGAATAATAAAATAGTGCTTCCTTTTTATTTGTCGTATTTCAAATATTCTATTTACTAAAACAAAAAATAACACATACAATGTACCAAATGATTTATTATGTCTGCAATTCTTTCCTAAAGCCGGACAACAACATACCCCTACACAGAAACTCAGATGTACAGCCAAAATACTGGGGGCAGTTACTTTGACACCCAAGGTGGATCTGCACAGGTGACAGCAGTGGTCTCATCTCACAACATGGTTGGCACTGGAGCAATTCAGATGGGGGTCTCTGGAGGGCAAATCATTAGCAGCACTGGTGGAACCTATCTCATTGGCAACTCCATGGAAAACTCAGGCCACTCTGTGAGTCACACAACCCGTGCCTCCCCAGCAACAGTAAGTGCTTGTTACAACTTCTTTTACAAAAAACAGGTGTGAATAGACCATTGACCTTCTCCTTAGCAACTGCAGGTGTCAGAATAGGCAGTAGCGTGTTCGTTCTGATAGCTAATGAGCACACATCATATTTTCTTGGTAATTGTTATCAAGTACTTGTCACCGTGGATTTACTTGTCACTGATTGAACCCCGTTTTTCTACGTATAGAAATACAGCTGGAGATTTTATAAATAGAAGATATTTATCTGTGCCGGTTTCTTTCATCCAATTTACTGCTCCTATTGTGCCCGGGATTAACAAGACTTTCATATTCTTCATGACTTGATAAATTAGGAGCATATGGAAGCATGTGTAGGAGCAACGGAGGAGTTGGAGGCACAGTACTCGTTATAGTGCAAATAGGTATCAGAACTGGAAATGGTGTGATCATTAGTGGGAAGATAGAAAAGGAGGTGTTTTAAAAGCTACAAAAAGAAGGGAGTGGTAGCAGAAGGAATAGCAAATGTATCTTAAAGGAACACTAAACCTAAAAATTAATAATAAAAGTAAAGAGGAGATTAAGTTGCTCCACTGTTTGTTAGTCTACTGGACCTTCTGCATGTTCCTGAAACAAGCAGTCTTGTAGAAATCCTGCAGAGAACACAGGGGTTAATTTCCTGCTGATCTCATCCATTTTCGGGTGGAAAACGGCTGAGGAGGGTGTGGGTCTTCACAATCTACATGTCATACTGCAGACAGGGAAGAGGCGGGCATCTCCTGCTGCAGCCAGTTGTTTGACAGACACAGGAAGAGGAGAAAGAGGGAGAAATTACTGATCACCTGAAACACATATATAAACACATAAATTAGGATTTCTCAGTATTAATTTCAACATAAGACAAAATAGGATCAAAGGAAAGCAGGAGAGGGCGAATAGCTGGAATTTTTTTATGCATTTATTATGTTTAGTCTTCCTTTGAAGGGTCAGTATGTAGGGCTTCTAGTTTTTTTTTATCTAGCCTTGAAGAATAAGAGGGCTTTTCAATTACATGTTTATTTAAAAAAAAAAAATAACATATCTTCCTTTCTGCGCCTACTGAACTGACTGCAATGATTATATGCAGCGGCGCTTCCTTCTGCCTAGTCTGCAATGTACGGCACAGCACACCCGTACATTGCGCAGGGATGATGTCCCCACTTCGGCTGTGTCAGATACTGACAGTGTGGCACAAACGCAGCAGGGACACCCTCTCTGTGCAATGTACATTGCACAGACTGGGAGGGAGAGTGGAAGTTATGTATGGAGTTTAGCACTGCTCCAATGTTTATAAAGCTCTCTTATTCTTCATGGCAAAATTAAAAAAAACAGTAGCCTGAAAAAGTACTTTAATACAATAGACAGTTACAAAACAGGCTGTATGGCAGGTCTGAAGTGACCCATTTTTATAAATTATTATTATTATTTTATTTTTTTTGCAAAATTCAAATGTGTATTCAATGTTGTAAGCAGATTAAAAACGTAACTGCTTGTTAAATGTGGCGCAATTCATCAGAAACTGCTTTCAGAACCTTCTGATGAGATCTGACTTTGGTACAGAATCATAAAATATTTTAGACAACCAAACATCTCATATAGCTTTAATACTAATAGACTTTTAGAGTTTATCTATGCATAATAATGAATGAACCTGTTCTTATGAAACCCAATACCTTATTATCCTGGTCAAAAAATCAACAACACTAGCCCTTTGTTCTCAGACTCTGTGCCCATAGCTAGGGACCCAAATCATGCCACTGTAGTGCTCACATCAGACTGTCTCCACAAAAGGGCCATATTACCAACACAGGAGTGCCACCTTGCAGCTTGCAGCCACATAGGAGTGTCAATTAATTAATTATCTTCAGTCACATAGCAGTGCCAACAGAGTAGCTATTGCTATAACAGTGCCCATACATTGCGCAGTTCTACCAAGAGCACAAGGCTATGTACACCGTTGAAGATAAAAAAAAAATTAAATAAAATAGTGTATGAGAGTGTTTTGTGCAACTTTGTAATGTATTTTTATTAAAAATGATTACTTTTCAGATACAGCTGCTTTGTATATTGTATACAGAGCAGCTGCATTGTGCGCTGAAACCTGAATCCGTCAGGTCTGCGGGACTGACAGGTTCAGTGTCAGCGGGTCCTGACATTAAATTTGATCCACCTGTTATCGATCACATCTAAGTTATGAATTTAGATGTGATCGATATTAGCTGGATCCTGCGTATCAGAGACAAGTAGGACCCACTTGTCAGAGACACGCAGGACCCGCTTTTACCGAATCCGTCAGTGCCGCTAACCTGACGGATACAGAGTTCAGCACAGGATACAGCTGTTCTGTATCCAGGATACATACAAGCTGTATCTCCAAAAAGAATATAAATTTTTTTTTTCATAAAAATACATCACAAATTTACTCAAAACACTCTCATACACTATATTCTATAATCGTTTTCCGAGGTTTCCATAGCCTTTAACAATGTATTATCTTTTGTTCTTACTAGGTTAGATGTAATTGTATAAATTGAACAATAAAATGATTCATCCGACCATGAATTGTACAATAACAGCTCTTTCTTCCACGCTATCTTGATCACTTTCTCTTACATCACATTTTATTCAAGCTTTTCACCTTTATGCCTGAGATATACTTAATTGGAACATTTTCTACATACTATTAAATTATATAGAAATCTCCAAATGATCTAGATCGCTTGCAACCCATCACGCTCTAATACTGCATTTCCTTTTTTTCCTGTACAGCAGAAGGTTAAATAAAGGATTATTTGATGTAAAAGGTCACACTCCCAATTGATACTGAAATGAAATGAATCATGTTGTTGGTATAATGAAAAATAACTTTAATAGATGAATTCATCACTGAATAAATATTCCAACTTTTTACCCTGGAACCTAATTATGCTAAGGTTTAGCTCGAAATGTTCTTGCATCTTTTTTTATCTGTTATTATTTTACCAGTCTATGCTCTTGAAAGTTTACATTTGCTCAAGCAATAAAATTTGCCACCTTTCAACTTCTAAAAACGAACTTACTATATTTTGGTTGCTATAGTATTCTCTTAAGAGAGAAAGAGTTTTTCTCCTAGGAAGATCTCAAAGCGGGTGTCCATCTTCAAAGTTTATCTATAGGTTAAATCTCCATAAAAAGTTGAGTAACTTTGTGAATAGCTTGCATTACTTATATTACACTGGTACAGAGTTACAGAATATAGCTTAGTACAAAGCTATAGTCACAAATCTAATGCTAATGGAAACAGTCAGCAAGTTTGTCGGACATCTAATAATACCGTGGGTCAGTTAGGCGTTCCTACATCAGATTTCCTGTATCAGAGCCAGCAAGGAAAGTTAGGAAATTTCCATTTTTATGCATCAGAATTGTGAATACAGTCCTGGACTATAGTTCAGACTGTGACTGAGGGTCAGTACAATATAAGCAATGTGTTTACAAAGTTGGGTGACAAGCACTGTGGATGGTGTAATGGCAACCAGTAGTGGTTGTAGCTGACCTGACCATAACAATACAGAAATGACTATAGAATATTAAAAGACCTCACATAAAAGGCAGTCAGTGGTTTATACGCTTAGGTAATTATGTAATTATATTATTTTACCTTTTAATATAGCAAATTTTACAACATATAAAAAATACATGATTACACTTTTTCATATCTCTTTTTTTTTCCAGGGGATTACGGCTGGGGCCTTATTCTCTTTCTAATCAATCGCTATTTCTCTTCTTGCCCAAAAAAAAAGGGCCTTCAGAATAGTCAATTTTGTTTGAGTATTTCCTCCAATCCCTTCATCAAACCCCAAAATACAATTTGTAATATCTAATTGTACTGGTACTTAGGAGCAGATAGATACAAATTTTTATTATTTGAAGTTTTGGACATTACTAAAACATATAAATCATATCAGCTCATATTCTTAAACATCTAGGACAACTAGCCAAGGGCCCCGTAGAAAACATGCTCATGATCTTTGGCCTATAATATAACATATGTATTAAATATCAATTTGAGACTCTATCCCCCCCCCCCTTTTTTATCACCTTTGGAACCAATTTTAATGTTCTTATCAATTGATCTTCTTTTGGATCATCCACCTCCATTTCCATTCGAACACATTTTTTTTTATATGCTTGCTAGAGCGAGATATTTAATCCGGGGGGGGGGGGGGACGACTCCCTTTTAAACTCTACTGAGTTCATCTGTTTTTTCACCGCATGTCTTAGCTGTGTATAGTAGGAAAAACATTTTTTTATCTTTGTGAAACTCCTCCGTGAGCCCGTTCCATACTTCCCCTACCTGACTTATTGGATAAGTCAAATGTCGGGAGGGGATTAATACCTCATACTCTATTTTATTAGTTATTACAATCCCCAAATATTTAAAATAAGTAGAGTATGGCATCAAATGGTTGTCCCCTATATTCACTTCACTTCCTTTAGCAACAAAAGGGCGGATTTACCCCAATTTATTTTTATCCCAGGGTAGCGACCAAAACCCTCTATAATATGAATAACCTTATGTATTGATTCATTTATTTAACCAAGTAACGAGTATATAGTCCACATACATTATCATCTTTTACGCAAAGCACTGAATGTCCCTTCTATTACTTATGGCATGGGCCATAACTCTTTCATTATGATATTAGGGTCCCTTGTACAGAGGTGTAGCTAGGTTCTCCTGCACCCGGGGCAAAGATTCAGATTGGCGCCCCCACTCCAACTTATTTCCCGACATCTCCCTCCCCCTCGCCATGTTTTCTTTCCCTACCAATCAATGAGGTGTAATTTTTTTTCACAATTTTTTTAATGTAACTCGAGTATAATAGCATTTCTACATTTTACAAGCGATATAGTTCTATAATGTAATTAACATAAAAATAAATTAAAAGAAAATAAGTTAGAGGCCACACAGCCCCCTGTAGATAGCGCCACACACAGCCCCCCTTGTAGATAGTGCCACACAGCCCCCCTTGTAGATAGTGCCACACAGCCCCCCTTGTAGATAGTGCCACACACAGCCCGCTGCCCCTTTGTAAATAGCGCCACACTCCCCCCCCCCTTGTAAATAGTGCCACATTCCCCCCCTTTTAAATAGCGCCACACTCCCCCCCCCCCCATTGTACTTAGCGCCACACTGTGAACAGACCGGTGAGCGGTAGCCTACTGCTACCACTCTCCGCTCTGCCTGGTGTGACTTACCGGATGAGCCGAGGAGGTCATGCGGCGCAGGCAGCGGCGGAGTTCCTTCTGACTAGGGTTGGTGACAGCCAGGGCCGGCTTTAGCTTGGATGGCGCCCTGTGTGGGACTCTCTATTGCCGCCCCCTACACAAACCAAAAATTAACCACATATATGGACACACTGGAACATATATACTGTACATACATAGAGACACAGATATTTAGACATACAGGCAAATATACATACACACATCTGGATTACATACA
Source organism: Rhinoderma darwinii (assembly GCF_050947455.1). NCBI lineage: Eukaryota > Metazoa > Chordata > Amphibia > Anura > Rhinodermatidae > Rhinoderma > Rhinoderma darwinii. Next base: position 366,758,753 of record NC_134687.1, read on the forward strand.
TACAGGTAAATATATAGACGTACAGACACATATACGCACACACCGGCAGATAAATACACAGTCAGGGACATATACAAATACATAAAAGGCACAAATATAGAAGCACAAGACACATTCACAAACAGACCCATATATACCCACACAGGCACATATGTACACAGCACAGATAATGTAGTAGCTGTTACCTGCAGTCCTATGTAACACCACAGATAACACAGTGATAACTCTATGAGTACAGATAATGTAGTAGATGTTACCTGCAGTCCTATGTAACACCACAGATAATACACAGTGATAACTCTCTGAGTACAGATAATGTAGTAGATGTTACCTGCAGTCCTATGTAACATCACAGATAACACAGTGATAACTCTCTAAATACAGATAGTAGTGTTACCTGCAGTCCTATGTAACACCACAGATAACACATTGTGCTAAATTACAATCTCAGCTCTGCTACACAGTACAGATAATGTGGCAGACGTTACCTGCAGTCCTATGTAACACCACAGATAACACAGTGATAACTCTCTGAGTACAGATAATGTAGTAGATGTAAGAGACAAACACATGCAGAGACACAGACACACACACACACACACACACACACTAACATATACACACACACAAACACAGAGACACACATTACACACACAGACACTCACCATGTTTCCTTGCTGACAGGTCAGGACGGGCTGTGTGTGGGCGGAGCTTCCTCCTCTGCTTCTCGGCAGAGCACAGAGTAGAGGCAGAGCTGGAAGGCTGCAGCACGGGAGTGGACCTGCCCCTGACCTGAGTCATCTGACCTCATGTCACTGACGTGAGGTCAGGTGACTGGACTGGTCCACTCCCTGGCCGTCACAGACCCAAGTCAGAACGCCGTAATGTCCTGGCTCTTCCTAAGCTGCTGCAGGTGTCCCACATACGGGGCGCCTATCAGCAGCGATCAGCTGCTCTTTGCGCCCCCCCCCCCAGGGTTGCGCCCGGGGCACATGCCCCGCCTGCCCCCCTCCTAGCTACGCCCCTGCCTTGTAATTAAAACAGCCGTTGTCCTAATTGCTTCCACAGATGGATTTGGCCTTTGCCCAGCAGCTAATTTTGTCATCCATTTTGGGGGCGTATCCCCCACTTGAAACATGTTTTGTTTTTTAAAATTTAGTTGGTTCTGAGCTTTTTTAAAAAGCACCAACCTCAATTCTTCTTGTGCTACAACCCAGCTTATTCTCCTTTGAAGGACTATTTTTATATATATCGCCTCTTTATTTTGTACCCCAAACGATAGTGTCTCTATTTGTATTCTGGATTGTTTTTTAAATGTAAATAATATACCTCGTATAACAGCTTTAGAATTATCCAAGACTGTTTCTATATTACATGATGGATATTAATTTTGAACAGTTTTCCATCTCTACCCCCAAATCATTCTTATCCTTTATCAGCGTAAGCCGAGAAGGGTTAATCTTTAAAAACCCATCAAGTATAATGGGAACATAGTCAGACAAACTTCTAGGGCCATGTTTCACATTATTAAATCGATGTATTGCCAGCTCATTACATAGAGTAAAATCTTTCCTCGACATTGAATTATAACATTGAGAAAAGCAAGAATACGCTTTTGTTTTTTTGAGGTTTCTCAGTCTCCATACACCTGTCCACTTCAATTTCGCCAAAAATGTTGCCATTGACATTGGATATTTGTTCTGCCTTAGGCCATTTATCTAATTGCATAACTTGAAGGTGATAGTGAAAGCAAGTATACTGTTATCAAAATACAACTAAGACCAACTAAGACCATCCAAAAATACAGTGGAGGCAAGTTGATCTACCTTGGGTTTCAATTCTTGCATCCAACAGTTGAAATCTAATCCTTTCGAGCACAAGAATTGACGCCCCCCCCAGTATAATTGGAGTCTAATGAATGGTATAACTCCTCTACCCATCACTTCAAGAACAGATATGTGGAGTTGTCTCTAAAATGGCTTTCCTGTAATAATACCACAGCTGGGGTCTCAATCGAAATAAAAAATTAGCCAACCTTTTTACCTGATCCTTTAAACCCCTTATATTCCCTCAAAATATTTTAACCATCTAAAAAGAAATAAAAACATACAACAAATGATCCTATTATTTCCTCTAGAGGGAGCCTCTCATCAAATAACTTTTGCATGCTCTGCCACAGACATAAAGTCCCTTCACCACGCGTTCCACCCCCCCCCCCCTCCCTCACTATTTCAACAATGAAGAGTGTCTCTACCATAAAGCCCTTCTTAGTAATGATTATAGTGTATTGAACACAGCTCGGCTTCTTTCATTATTTTCTTTAAATCTATTTAGTGATTTTAGGTACTAGTGTTGCTTTAGACTGGGGTTACAGATTTCATGTAATTCTATAAAGTGAAGATTATGTGACTTGCATGTGAATATATTCCCGTAAATTTTTTCAGCCCATGCAGTCAGATCAAAGTCAACTGTACATGCAACTGTCATGTTACAATATGGGAAAAGGAGTTGTGCAGATCTTTCAAATCACAGAAAAGTCAGCAACAGTGGCATGTAGATTGTGGTGTTATACGACTCAGGACCCAAGCACACTACCGTATTTTCATCTATCAGTAAATACTGTCCGTAAATACGGTTTCGTAGGCATCCGTAATTCATCCATATATACGGATTGGTATATACGGATCCGTAAAAAAAGGAGGGAGGCTGCAAATGATGTCATCAACTTGTTGCTTAGCAATGTTTCAGTTAATACGTACGGTTTACGGATGCACATCCGTAGCCGTCTGTATATACAGAAGCTCCCATAGACATCTATGGGAGCGTCTGTGCCATAATTATGGACAAGAATAGTACAGGTTCTATCATTTTTTTCAGCACGAACACCCATCCGTAAATTTACTGAAAGGTGTCCATGGCCAATAGAAATGAATGGGTCCGTAATTACTGATGAAAAATACAGTCGTGTGCATGGAGCCTGACTGTGTAAACCCAGTCTGGCACTTGTAAGAGGTCTGTGAGAAAGAAGTGACCTGACTTACATACTTAGAAGCATCCCCCCCCCCCCTCCACCGAACAGTGTTAATAGTGATATGGTCAACATTTGTTTTTTTATCAAACATTGCTGTCTTTTATTTATCACCATCAATTTGACAAAATTTGAGACTGACCATAAATACTGTAAAGGGTTAATCAGAGAGTGTGAGGGTTTAGACAAGTTTTAAGAAATGACCAACAACATGAACATGTTGCGTTTTTTTGTTTTTTTTAGTATGATGTATTTGAAATAATACAAGTTAATTCTGTTATATTTCTATGACGGAGACTTCAATCTTTCTAGTATTGAACCTATACTGTCCACGCTAGCAATAAAGCGCATACATAAGACAAAGTCAATTGTCTAGAAAAAGTCAGTCTTTATTAATACATACAAAAGAGACAAACTAATTTACCCCCAAAAATAAGAGAAAAATATCAGTAAATACATCCTGGGATAAGATCAGTCATGGCAACTTGTCAGGCAGTAGTAATGTATCTAAACAATCCCTCTCATTCCCCTCAGGGAGCTCCCCGAGAGCCATGCTCCGCAGCCATATGTGAGCATGATCTGTTTTACAACATGCTCACAATAGTTAATGCCATTTTTTTTTTTTACCAGTGTTGAACCCTTTCAAGCAGTCACCAAAGAGAGTTACCACATGAATATATATGTTGTGTCAGTTTTCATACAGCACAAATGAAATAAGTAGACTAATTTTGGCTCCGAAAAGGAATTATTTCCAAACCAATTACACATCATTCTGTCAGACCTTACTATAAAACTGATGATTTCTAATACATATACATTTATGCAAGACCTAAAAAGCACACGTTGACATTACCTTTCTAACTTCTGCATGTTTCATGATCACCGTCTAGTGAAGAAGTGATTATTTCTGCCAGGCTAAAAATAGTAGAAAGTATTCCGAGCAAGGCCTTACTGGCAGCATTTTAGTGTCAAGCCGCTAAGCATTGCAAAGCCTTGTCAAGCTTACAAAAAATGCTCTGTAACACTGTCCTATTTCCTTTTCCTTTCACTCTCAATGAGTTACCTGTCTGAAAACCTATTACTTTAGCCCACTCTCCTCTTCTCCTCCATGTCTGTTCTGTCAAAACACAAGGTAGTGTAAGCTGAGGCGAGGTGACACCGAGCATCATCTAGTAATGCTTCACAGACACCGCTCAGCCCTTTCATCACTTCCCACTTACTTACCGTAAATCCAGCTCCACGTTTTAAGTACTTCACGTGTCACTTGTGTTGATGTAATTCGGATAGATATTGGATATGTTGGGACAGAAGGTGCTGGAAATCGCCATACTATATGCTTCAAAAAACATACTACCTCACCTTCAAATGCCCGGTTGATAATTAATTTGCATATCCTCTTGTTAAAGTAATGGTTGTATTTTCTAACAAATAAGAAGGGTTATCATGTGCTGGTCACCATTTAAATCCAGCTAACTGACCATTTAAGGGGATATTGACTTATAATAATTACGACTTAGCTGAGGTGTCTTAAAGAGTACCTTCAATTATGCTAACATTATATAAAAAAAACGATTATATTGTCGCAGTATGCACAATAATCGTTTTTCTAAATGACTTGTATTAGCGATTCTGCTTCTAAGTACAGCATGGACTGTCTATAGACCGGGCTGCATAACTCTGCAGTGAGAGAGGGTGCGTCCTGCTCATCTCTATCACTCCCGTATCCAGAATGGCCGCCAGCACTGTAGGATTACATTACATTCTACAGCGCTGTCGGCCATTCTGGATGCGGGAGCCATGGAGACAGACCAAAACGTTCTGTCTTCTAATGCAGAGCTATGAGCGGCCAGCAGCACGAACTATAGACTGTCCGTGCTGTATTTAGAAACAGAATCGCACACTCCTGCACTATAAATGTTTTTCTATATAATGTCAGTATAATTGGAGGTACACTTTAAATGGTCACTAACTGTTCAACAAACTGTGCATCAATCAATAGTACAAGCAAATATAACAAACTTTGTAATTCATCTTATTAAAGAAAAATGCCTCTTTCTCCACTTATCAGACTCCTTTCCTCCCCCGCTTCCTCCTAAATGTATAGTCAGTCTAAATTTACTGCTAAGTCCATCTCCTCAAGACGAGATGGATTATCAGCTTACTGAAGCATCAGGTTATATGCTGCCCCTAGAAGTCTAGGAGAGGAGAAGGGAGCAGAGTGTGAGAGAGGCAAAGAGAAACACACAGACACTGCTGCAGCTTCTAGTAAGTGTTTTATCTCACCCCAGTGCTGGATTCACAGCTACACTGCTAATACCTACTGTATTATGTCCTCTGTGCTGCTGCAGCTGCTTCTATATATGTGATAGAGACAAGAGAGCAGTATTCTCCTCTTCTCTGTATGTTATGTATGGCAGAGATGATAGCAGTTAGGCTCCGCCCACTAGCTCAGGAAACACAGAATTAGAGATAGAGCTTGCAGAGGGGAAAACTGCTAAAAACAAATGCCATATACAAGTCTTATGATGGTCATATGATAGCTTATCCTAAAAGGTTACCTGAAAAATTAGGCATGCTTTAACCCCTTCGCGCTCAGGTCAGTAATAGTACGTCCTGCTAAGTAGAACGTTCGCGCTCAGGTCAGTACTATTACTGACCTGAGTAAACACGGCGCCATCTTTCCCCGGCGCATGTCTGAGCTGTGATACCTGCTGTTTCCGACAGCAGGCTATCACAGCTTAGTGTGCAGGGACCGATCGCGGTGGTCCCCGCCGATTAACCCCTTAGAAGCCGCGTTCAATAGCGATCGCGGCTTCTTAGGGGTTAAGCTGCCATCGCCGGCCTGCTACACGATAGCGGGCCGTGATGGCTACTATGGCAACCAGAATCCTAACAATGGACTCTGGCTACGCCATCGACGGAAGCCTAGTGGGTCCCGACAAAATCAGGACCCACTATGCTTGCTGTCAGCGAACAGCTGACAGCTCTAATACACTGCACTACGCATGTAGTGCAGTGTATTAGAATAGCGATCAGAGCCTCCTGCTCTCATGTCCCCTAGTGGGACAAAGTAAAAAAAGTGTGAAAAAGTAAAAAAAAGTTGTGTAAAAATAAGAAAATAAAAGATTTAAAAGTAATAAAAGTAAAAGTCCCCCTTTTTCCCTTATCAGTTCTTTATTATTAATAAAAATATATAAATAAACAAATAAACTATACATAATTGGTATTGCCGCGTCCGTAACGTCCTGAACTACAAAACGATGTCGTTATTTATCCCGCGCGGTGAACGCCGTAAGAGAAAATAATAATAAACCGTACCACAATCACAATTGTTTGGTCACTTCACCTCCCAAAAAATGGAATAAAAAGAGATCAAAAAGTCGCATGTACCTAAAAATGGTACTGATCGAAACTACAGTTCGTTACGCAAAAAATAAGTCCTCGCACGGCTTTCCTGATGGAAAAATAAAACAGTTATGGCTCTTAGAATAAGGTAACACAAAAAATAAATTATATTTTACAAAATGTATTTTATTGTGCAAACGCCATAAGACATAAAAAAAAACTATAAACATCTGGTATCGCCGTAATCGTATCGCCCCGCAGAATAAAGTGAATATGTCATTTATAGCGCACGGTGAACGCTGTAAAAAAAATTGAATAAAAAACAATAGTAAAATTGCTGTTTTTTTAGTCACCACGCCACCTAAAAATAGAATAAAAACTGATCAAAAAGCCGCATGCACCCCAAGAAAACTACAATGGATTCCTCAAGGGGTCTAGTTTCCAAAAAGGGGTCACTTTTGGGGGGTTTCCACTGTTTTAGCACCACAAGACCTCTTCAAACCGGACATGGTGCCTAATAAATTAAATTAAATTAATTAAATGTCACCTCTACTTTGCTCTAAATTCCTGTGAAACGCCTAAAGGGTTAATAAACTTTTTAAATGCTGTTGTGAATACTTTGAGGGGTCTAGTTTCTGAAATGGGGTGTTTGATAAGGGTGTCTAATATATGGGCCCCTCAAAGCAACTTCAGAACTGAGCTGGAAACTAAAAAATAAAATAAAAATGAGGCAATACTTCGCTTCTTACATTATACTGATAATGAGCCGTGCCCACCCCGAGATGACCCCAGTTTTGACCGTTTGTATAAACGGAGACCCCTATTAGACCGTTCCAGTGCCCGGTTTTCCCAAGCATACACCCCAGAGAAGTGTATTTCTAATGATGAGTCCTTGGTACATTTTAAAGGGAGGCTTCAATTCCGCCAGTACCTGCCGGGTAAGAGGGCAAGGTATGGCGTGAAGATGTATAAGCTGTGCGAGAGTGCATCAGGGTATACCTACAAATTTAGGATATATGAAGGGAAGGACACCAGTTCTCAGCCCCCAGAATGTCCCCCCTTACTGGGAGTTAATACAAAAATTGTGTGGGATTTGGTGCACCCACTGCTGGACCAGGGTTACCACCTCTACCTGGATAATTTTTATACCAGCGTCCCACTCTTCAACTGCCTCGCTTCCAGAAGTCCTGCGGCATGCGGCACTGCTAGAAGAAACCTGAGAGGCCTCCCTACGACTCTGCTTGGGCAAACACTCAGAAGGGGTGAGAGCAGGGCACAATCTAGCAGCAACATATTGTGTGTCAAGTACAAGACCAGGGAGATGCCACACCAGTACCCATGTACCTGTACGAGGTACCAGTACAGGGACCCCCAAACTAGACTGCATCCTGGACTACAATAGGTACATGGGAGGGGGTGGACTTGTCAGATCAAGTCCTGAAGCCTTACAGTACTTCTGGAAGCGGGGCCACAGGCATCATACCAGGGCAACACTTTTTAGGAGAAGTTCCCCAAACTGGCAAGAAGGGAAAAAGTCAAAAGAGGTGCAGAGTCTGCTATAAGAGGGGGATAAGGAAGGACACAATATATCAATGTGACGCGTGTCCCGAAAAACCAGAGCTCTGTATGAAAGAGTGTTTTCAAATTTATCATCCATCCCTTTATTTTTAATTTACCCCAGTTTTACTCGCTCTGATCCACTTCGCACAGCTTACCCCTCCACATCTTTCCCCTCTGAGCCCTGCTGTGTGCCCAGGCAGCTGATAACAGCCACATGTAGGGTATTGCCGTACCCGGGAGAGCCAACATTACAGTTTATGGGGTGTAGGTCTCCGGTGGCACATGCTGGGCACAATATATCGGACACTGACATGGCATATATATAGAAAATTGCAAATCTCACTCTGCACCATCTGCTGCGCATTATCTTTTACACAATACCTGTGGGGTCAAAATGCTCACTACACCTCTAGATGAATTCCTTAAGGGGTGTCGTTTTTAAAACGGGGTCACTTCTCGGGGGTTTCAACTGTACTGATACCTCAGGGGCTTCTGCACACACGACTTAGCACCAGAAAATTCCCAGTAGGCCACATGGTGGTCCTTTCCTTCTGAGCCCTCCCATGGGCCCAAACGGCAGTTTATCACCACAAATAGGGTATTGCCACACTCAGGACAAATTGGGCAACAAAATGCGGTATTTTATTCCTTGTGAAAATAAGAAATTTTGAGCCAAAACTACCTCTTATTGGAAAAAATATTTTTTTTTTTAATTCACAGCCCAATTCAAATAAATTCTGTGAAAAAACTGTGGGGTCTAAATGGTCACAACACCCATAAATAAATTCTTTGAGGGGTGTAGTTTCCAAAATGGGGTGACTTCTGGTGGGTTTCCATTGCTTTGATACCTTTGGGGCTCTGCAAATGCGACATGGCACCCGAAAACCAATCCAGCAAAATCTGGGCTCCAAAGAACACATAGCGCTCCTTTCCTTCTGAGGCCTCCCATGGGCCCAAACGGCAGTTTATCACCACAAATGGGGTATTGCCGCACTCAGGACAAATTGGGCAACAAATTGGGGTATTTTATTCCTTGTGAAAATAAGAAATTTTGAGCCAAAACTACCTCTTATTGGAAAAAAATTCATTTTTTTGAATTCACAGCCCAATTCAAATAAATTCTGTGAAAAAACTGTGGAGTCTAAATGGTCACAACACCCATAAATGAATTCCTTGAGGGGTGTAGTTTCCAAAATGGGGTCACTTCTGGTGGGTTTCCATTGCTTTGATACCTTTGGGGCTCTGCAAATGCGACATGGCACCCGAAAACCAATCCAGCAAAATCTCTGCTCCAAAGAACACATAGCGCTCCTTTCCTTCTAATACCTCCCATGGGCCCAAACGGCAGTTTATGGCCACAAATAGGGTATTGCCGCACTCAGGACAAATTTGGCAACAAAATGGGGTATTTTATTCGTTGTGAAAATAAGACATTTTGAGCCAAAACTACATCTTATTGGAAAAAAGTTTTTCTTTTTAAATTCACAGCCCAATTCAAATAAGTTCTGTGAAAAAACTGTGGGGTCTAAATGGTCACAACACCCATAAATAAATTCCTTGAGGGGTTTTGTTTCCAAAATGGGGTCACTTTTGGTGGGTTTCCATTGCTTTGATACCTCTGAGGCTCTGCAAATGCGACATGGCACCCGAAAACCAATACAGCAAAATCTGGACTCCAACAAACACATAGCGCTCCTTTCCTTCTGAGGCCTCCCATGGGCCCAAACGGCAGTTTATCACCACAAATGGGGTATTGCCGCACTCAGGACAAATTGGGCAACAAATTGGGGTATTTTATTCCTTGTGAAAATAAGAAATTTTGAGCCAAAACTACCTCTTATTGGAAAAAATTTCATTTTTTTGAATTCACAGCCCAATTCAAATAAATTCTGTGAAAAAACTGTGGAGTCTAAATGGTCACAACATCCTTAAATGAATTCCTTGAGGGGTGTAGTTTCCAAAATGGGGTCACTTCTGGTGGGTTTCCATTGCTTTGATACCTTTGGGGCTCTGCAAATGCGACATGGCACCCGAAAACCAATCCAGCAAAATCTCTGCTCCAAAGAACACATAGCGCTCCTTTCCTTCTAATACCTCCCATGGGCCCAAACGGCAGTTTATGGCCACAAATAGGGTATTGCCGCACTCAGGACAAATTTGGCAACAAAATGGGGTATTTTATTCGTTGTGAAAATAAGACATTTTGAGCCAAAACTACATCTTATTGGAAAAAAGTTTTTCTTTTTAAATTCACAGCCCAATTCAAATAAGTTCTGTGAAAAAACTGTGGGGTCTAAATGGTCACAACACCCATAAATAAATTCCTTGAGGGGTTTTGTTTCCAAAATGGGGTCACTTTTGGTGGGTTTCCATTGCTTTGATACCTCTGAGGCTCTGCAAATGCGACATGGCACCCGAAAACCAATACAGCAAAATCTGGACTCCAACAAACACATAGCGCTCCTTTCATTCTGAGGCCTCCCATGGGCCCAAACGGCAGTTTATCACCACAAATGGGGTATTGCCGCACTCAGGACAAATTGGGCAACAAAATGGGGCATTTTGTTCCCTGTGAAAATAAGAAATTCTGATCAAAAATGACATCTTATTGGAAAAATTGTCATTCTTTTAATTTCACAGCCCAATTCAAATACGCGCTGTGAAAAAACTACGGGGTCAAAATGGTAACAATAACCATAAATTAATTCCTTGAGGGGTGCAGTTTCCAAAATGGGGTCAGTTTTGGGGGATTCCTACTGTTTTGGCACCTCAACACCTCTCCAAACCTGGCATGCTGCCTAAAATATATGGTAATAAAAAAGCACCACCAAAATGCACTAGGTGCTTCTTTGCTTCTGGGGCTTGTGTTTTATTCCACGAGCGCACTAGAGCCACATGTGGGACATTTCTAAAAACTGAAGAATCTGGACAATACATATTTAGTTGTGTTTCTCTGGTAAAACCTTCTTTGTTACAGAAAAAAAATAGAATAAAATTGAAATTCAGAAATAAAAACGAAATTTGCAAATTTCACCTCCACTTTGCTTTAATTCCTGTGAAATGCCTGAAGGGTTAAAAAACTTTCTAAATGCTGTTTTGAATACTTTGAGGGGTCTAGTTTTTAAAATGGGGTGCTTTATGGGGGTTTCTAATACATAGGCCCCTCAAAGCCACTTCAGAACTGAACAGGTACCTTAAAAAAAAGGCTTTTGAAATTTTCTTAAAAATATGAGAAATTGCTGTTTATGTTCTAAGCCTTGTAACGTCCAAGAAAAATAAAATAATGTTCTAAAAACGATGCTAATCTAAAGTAGACATATGTGAAATGTGAACTAGTAACTATTTTGGGTGGTATAACCGTCTGTTTTTCAAGCAGATGCATTTAAATTCTGAAAAATGCTATTTTTTCTAAATTTTCTCTAAATTTTGCAATTTTTCTCAAATAAAGACTGAATATATCGACCAAATTTTACCACGAACATGAAGCCCAAAGTGTCACGAGAAAACAATCTCGGAATCGCTTGCATAGGTTTAAGCATTCCGACGTTATTACCACATAAAGTGAAATATGTCAGATTTGAAAAATGGGCTCTGAGCCTTAAGGCCCAAACTAGGCTGCGTCCTTAAGGGGTTAAATAGTCTATCCAGTTTAGCCTCTGAGTGCTGGGCTACTTAGAGCCTATACCTGCTACTGGATAATTTTGGATAGACTATAACAAAATATAAGCAGCAAATATGCTAGAACTAAGTCCTATTTACTAAAAGCTCAACTTCACTTTAAAAACGTTTCGCAGTTACTTCACTTTTTCGTTTTTGTGAATATGTCCTTCTTCACATTGTAGAATGGGTGAAAACCAGCGCTCAGAGTGCTTGCCTTGTTATATGGTGACTTTTTTAACTCTACTTTTTGTATCACATTGAACACCTTGCATTGTGTGTCAAGAAGTTACAATAAGCAAAAAGGATCAAATTGTCCTTATTGTTTCTAGAGAACTTTCTTTAATTATCTTGAATATTGTTTCAGCCAATCAAAAGGCCGTCGCTGATTGTGTATAGGAAATAAATGCACCTTTAGTAGAAAAATATTGTTAACCCCCTTCTAGTTATTTTGCCCCACCACTTGATATTCAGCGTTCTTCCTATTCCAGTATAGGCAAGACTTTTAGCACTGTTCACATTTATCTAGAAAGTACTGAAATTCTCGGTGTCGATCAATACAGACCACTGTGCATTTTTGCTATAGTTCATGTAAGCTTCCAGAGCCCTGCTGAATATCTTGAATGGTGGGGTAATTTACTAGGGACCCAGGTTCCAATGAGCATAATTGGGAATCATAACCAAGTGAACCCTGCAGGACCCCATTTCTTAGGCATGTCATGTAGGGTTTACCTGTAGTAAAAGCATTGTGGGTAAACTGTTCATAGAAAGCCAACCCTTTGTTAAAGTAAACTTCACTAGATGTCCTGCTTTATTTCTCTTTCTCGTTTATGTAATCTGGTTATGGTTTTATTTCTGTTATTGGGGGCTCCTACTTTCTTTGATTTGGTGGTGGGTGCTGGGGTAATAAAATGCATGTTATTTTCCTTTTTGTTTCTTTGTATTCGTGGAGAGCGATTCATTAATGTTTTTGATAAAATGTCGGTCAATGATGCTTTTGCTTTTTAATGCTATCTTGTCTTGAGCCTGTTTTCAATGACCTCTATTATCAGATTGAAATGGCGATTGAGACACTGCAAAAGTCTGACGGCCTTTCAAGTCACAGAAGCTCTCTACTCAACAGCCATGTAAGTCCCTACTTTTAATATACTCTTTTTTTCTGCATGTCTTTTACTAGTTTTTTTTCTTTGTCTTGAAAGCACAAGTTCCTTTTTAATAAAAGAGAATAATTTTAACTAAAAGATGGCAGTGCCCATTTGCCGCCTGTCTGTATCTTGGTCATCTTTGTAATTCCCACCACTGATTTATCATGTTCATGGGACTTATGCTTTCATGACCTCTTCTAAAATCATTAAAAAACACTTATTTTCTATTATTTTGTGTATATCCGGTTACTGTGCTTAGAGCACTGCATGCTGGCTTTACTTAGTTCACATTGTGTATGATATGCTATGCACTTTATGCACAAACTGTACGTCATTGCTCTATCCATCGGCCCAAACTTCCACAAGAGAGGACTAGAAAACATTGAATACACAAAGCCCTTGAAGCCAATGTTTCATTATTTCCCATACGAGTATGCGGAGAGTCTATGACCACAAATGAGTTCTATGGAAAATTAAACCAGCAAATTAGATGGCACAATTGCTGCTCAGGATGACATGCCACCCCCTGGACTTTCCAATTATGCGTCTGATATCACAAGGCTACTGACATAAATCTTGAAAGCCTGTCATTGTACACTGGATAAATGTGTCCTTTTTGATATGATCAGTTAAGTCAATGTAACTTCGGAGGCTCCATATGATGTCACACCACAAATTATATTGGATTTGATGAAATGCGTGCTTTCTCTTGTTAAATTGTATCCATCATTAGAATGAAACAGTCATTATTTTGGCTGAAAGTCCTCACGTCGTCTTTTTATATTATAGAATATTGCTTGGTTTTGGTGAACTTTTACGCTACAATATTATATCACAATGTATTGGAAAGTAGGTCAGTGCCACACCAACTGTAAGTGTTAATAGAGGGACTTTGCTGCCCCTTATAAAATTTGTGCACTTTCGGGATATCCTATACTGAAGCAACATGTGGCATGAATGAATCACCTGTAAAATAAATCATTTTCATTTTTTTGGGTGTTGAATTAGTAAATGTTTTATCTACACTGGGCTGCATTAATAAGCTGTTTGTCTGGGGTGAATGCTTAAGAAAAATAACCTTGTCATATTGTAGTAGAGGTCCCAGTAATAATATTGAGGTTTTTTTGTACATCGAATTAATTGAATTCAGTGCTCCCTAAAGCGATGTTCAGGCTTAAAGGGGTTCTCCCATCTGATACATATATGGCATAGCCACGGGATATGCCATAAATATCTTTAAGGTTGGGTTCCAACTCGTGTTCCCCAACAAGTGGCTGCTGCTGGCAGCGGCAGATACTGTTGTGCACTAGCCGCAACAGGGATGTCTTAGCATTACAAGAATTTGGTACTAGGGATATGGCATATAACGCTAAGGTGGATGCCATAAAACTGGGTCATTTCGTTAACAGGCATTTTCCCCTTCAACATTCAGTGTGACTCAATGCCATTGTGGCTTGCAACCTCCAAAAGGTTGTAGCCCTTTGTTATGGTTCAAAGGAAGCTTAGGCATTTTCTTGGCATTCTAGTATTCATGGTTACGTTCAAACATCACAAGTGGTTGCTGTATGTTGTATTATCCAGACTAATTATTTCACCAATTAGTTTCCAACAAGAAATTTCCACAGCGAAATACTAGAAGGAATGATCAGCTCTCCTCTGTTCTGATTCAGGGAGTCTGTGATTTCTTCTCAGATGATACAGCTGAAGGTAGTACACGGAGCTCCATTGCGGTCAGCCATCTTGAAATGACTGTGTGATCATACTTACCAATCAATATCTGTTGTGGTCGAAAAGATTAAATTAAAGGGGTTTTCCAGTTCCAGTAAATTAATGTTATTTTTTTGTATAATTAAAAGTTATACAACTTTCCAATATACTTTCTGTATTAATTCCTCACAGTTTTCAAGATCTCTGCTTCCTGTTATTCAGTAGGAGCATTGATTGTTTACTTCCAGTGGATAAAGTTCGGTCCATGGTCATGTGATGGACACACAGGTGCACGGCTCGTTACAAGACACAGCTCTGATGCACCTACTGTAACTGTAATGATCCCAGGACCTGTGTACCCATCACATGACCATGAAAGAATTTTATCTACTGGAAGTGAACAATGAATGTTCCTACTGAATAACAACAAGCAGAGATCTTGAAAACCGTGAGTAATCAATATACAGAAATTATTAAAATGGAATTAATACAGAAACTTATGATTATTATATTTTAAAAAAATAACATTAAAGGGGTTGTCCCAAGTTGACTCCAATTTTTTTTTTTATACATTCTAAGCAGGAAATGAATTTTAAAACATTTGGTGTTAAAAAAAATTTAAAATTCATTTCCTAAGTGCCTTTTTTTTACACTTGATAACTCAGCAAGTGCTGGTTATCTTTTCTAAAAAGGGGCGTGAGCGGCTCGATGTCAATCAAGCCGCTCCGCTCTGCAGTGTGCGCGCTCCCGATGTTGCTAGATACTGTAGTTCTAGCAACATCGGGAGAATGTTCGTCTCAAGCGGGCATGGTAAGCCCGATTGAGACGAACTTACCGTGAATGTACTGTACACTACACTACCAGTGGCGGATTATCATTAGGGCGTTTCGGGCGGTCGCCCGGGGCCCAAGACTGCCAGGGGGCCCAAGGAGCCTATGACCGCCCGAACCCCCTCATGCCCAGTGGCGTCGCTAGCACCGGAGGGAGCCCCGGTGCCAGGACCGCACCTGTCAGGCGAGGGGAGCTTTGCTTCTACTTAGCAGCCGTGGTCTGTGCTGCTATAGAAGCTCCCCCTCCAGCCCCCCTTCCCTGCTCTAAACATCTCTGCTGCTAGCTGTCGGGACATGGGGGAGGGGAGACTGTCGGCGGGCTCTGTGCTGTGAGCAGGAGAAGAGCTGCAGTGAAGACATAAAAGGTAAGTGCATGTGTGTTTAATATCCATATTCATGTGTGTTTAATGTCCATATTCATGTATGTTTAATGTCCATATTCATGTATGTTTAATGTCCATATTCATGTATGTTTAATGTCCATATTCATGTATGTTTAATGTCCATATTCATGTGTTTACAAGGTGTACTTTGTGTATAATGTGCATACTCGTGTATAATGTGCCTACTTAGTGTATAATGTGCATACTCGTGTGTACTTTGTGTACTATGCATACTTTGTGTATAATGTGCCTACTTTGTGTACTTTGTGCATAATGTGTGTACTTTGTGTACTGTGCGTACTTTGTGCATAATGTGCGTACTTTGTGCGTACTTTGTGCATAATGTGCGTACTTTGTGCGTACTTTGTGCATAATGTGCGTACTTTGTGCGTACTTTGTGCATAATGTGCGTACTTTGTGCATAATGTGCGTACTTTGTGCATAATGTTGTACTTTGTGTACTGTGCATACTTTGTGCATAATGTGCCTACTTTGTGCATAATGTGCGTACTTTGTGCATAATGTGCGTACTTTGTGCATAATGTGCCTACTTTGTGCATAATGTGCGTACTTTGTGCATAATGTGGTACTTTGTGTACTGTGCATACTTTGTGCATAATGTGCGTACTTTGTGCATAATGTGCGTACTTTGTGCATAATGTGCCTACTTTGTGCATAATGTGCGTACTTTGTGTACTTTGTGCATAATGTGTGTACTTTGTGCATAATGTGCGTACTTTGTGCATAATGTGGTACTTTGTGTACTGTGCATACTTTGTGCATAATGTGCGTACTTTGTGTACTTTGTGCATAATGTGCGTACTTTGTGCATAATGTGCCTACTTTGTGCATAATGTGCGTACTTTGTGCATAATGTGGTACTTTGTGTACTGTGCATACTTTGTGCATAATGTGCATACTTTGTGCATAATGTGCGTACTTTGTGCATAATGTGCGTACTTTGTGCATAATGTGCCTACTTTGTGCATAATGTGCGTACTTTGTGTACTTTGTGCATAATGTGGGTACTTTGTGCATAATGTGCGTACTTTGTGCATAATGTGCGTACTTTGTGCATAATGTGCATAATGTGCGTACTTTGTGCATAATGTGCGTACTTTGTGCATAATTTGCGTACTTTGTGCATAATGTGGTACTTTGTGTACTGTGCGTACTTTGTGCATAATGTGCCTACTTTGTGTACTTTGTGCATAATGTGGTACTTTGTGTACTGTGCGTACTTTGTGCATAATGTGCATAATGTGCGTACTTTGTGCATAATGTGCCTACTTTGTGTACTGTGTGTACTTTGTGCATAATGTGCGTACTTTGTGCATAATGTGCGTACTTTGTGCATAATGTGCGTACTGTGTGTACTTTGTGCATAATGTGCCTACTTTGTGTACTAGTGTTTAGGTAGTGTTAGCAATAGTTACGGCGCGGCAGGGTGGTGGTGGAGAAGGGGGGCCCAAGTTTGGGTAACAGCCCAGGGCCCATGGTCTTCTTAATCCGCCACTGTACACTACACTACATTCACCCCGTTTCGGCAAGCCACTTTTCCCTCCCCCACCCTGTCACTACATTTTTGTACCCGCTGCATCGGTGCTGCATCAGCACCCGGCGAACAACTAAAAATATATAAAATAAAATAATAATCACCTAAGACGTTCTAACGGCGCTCTGAACGGTCCCGTCACTTGCCATCTTCCTTCTTCTTGGCGCCGCTCGCATTCATAGTAACAATGCGTTGTGGCGCAGATGACGTAATCATATCAGGCCCACGTGATTACTTCATCTGCGCCCACCGCTCTGTTATTGTGAATGGGAGAAGAAAAGTGACGGGACCGTTCAGCTCTTCGTGGGAACGTCTTAGGTGAGTTTATTTTTGTATGTATGTTGTTATGTATGTTGGTATGTATGTATGTGTGTATGTATGTATATGTTTTCTTGTATGTATGTTGTCATGTTTGTATGTGTATATGTGCATGTATGTGTATATGTGCATGTATGTTTGCATGTATGTATGTTTTCATGTATGTATGTTTGCATGTATGTATGTTTGCTTGTATGTATGTTTGCTTGTATGTATGTTTGCTTGTATGTATGTTTGCATATTTGTATGTGTATATGTGCATGTATGTGTATATGTGCATGTATTTTTGCTTGTATGTATGTTTGCTTGTATGTATGTATGTATGCTTGCTTGTATGTATGTATGTATGTATGTTTGCATGTATGTATGTTTGCTTGTATGTATGTTTGCTTGTATGTATGTTTGCTTGTATGTATGTTTTCTTGTAGGTATGTATGTTTGCTTGTATGTATGTATGTATGTTTGCATGTATGTATGTTTGCATATATGTATGTTTGCTTGTATGTATGTTTGCTTGTATGTATGTTTGCTTGTATGTATGTATGTTTGCATGTTTGTATGTGTATATGTGCATGTATGTGTATATGTGCATGTATGTTTGCTTGTATGTATGTTTGCTTGTATGTATGTATGTATGCTTGCTTGCTTGTATGTATGTATGTTTGCATGTATGTATGTTTGCTTGTATGTTTGCTTGTATGTATGTTTGCTTGTATGTATGTTTGCTTGTATGTATGTTTGTATGTGCATGTATGTGTATATGTGCATGTATGTTTGCATGTATGTATGTTTTCATGTATGTATGTTTTCATGTATGTATGTTTGCATGTATGTATGTTTTCTTGTATGTATGTTTTCTTGTATGTATGTTGTCATGTTTGTGTTTTCATGTATGTGTTTTCATGTATGTATGTTGTCATGTTTGTATGTGTATATGTGCATGTATGTTTGCATGTATGTATGTTTTCATGTATGTATGTTTGCATGTATGTATGTATGTTGTCATGTTTGTATGTGTGTATGTTTTCATGTATGTGTTTTCATGTAGGTATGTTTGCATGTATGTATGTTTGTATGTATGTTTTCATGTATGTATGTTGTCATGTTTGTATGTGTATACGTGCATGTATGTTTGCATGTATGTATGTATGTTTGTTTGTATATATGTCTGTATGGCCATGTATGATACTGTCTGCTGGCACCCTGTATCTAAGCCAACTTTGCCGCAGGCTTCTATACATGGTATAACAGTCAGTATCACACATGAAAGTGAAAGTAAGCCTACGACATGTTTTATTTCATTTTTTTTTTTTATATTTTTGATTTTTTACAGGTTTGGGGTTTGGACTACGTCGGTTTCGAGGACTACTTAGATGACGCTTTTTTTTCATCAATAAAATGGTTAATGAGGGTTGTGTTGGGGGTGCTTTATTTCAATAAAATATTTTATCTATATCTTTGTCTTTTCTTTTCAAGTTTTATTACTATCACTTTAGTAATGGCCGCTGTCTGAGTGACAAGGTCCATTACTAAGGGGAGGCTTAGTGTTAGCCGGTACAGAGGCTAACACTAAACACCATTATTACCCCGGTACCCACCACCACCAGGGGTGCCGGGAAGAGCTGGGTACGATCCAGTACCCGACCATCTGTTGTGATGGTCGGGTACTGGGGCGGCCGCAGGCTGGTATTATGAGGCTGGGAAGGGCCAAAAACAGTGGACCTTCCCACCCTTGTAATGCTAGGCTGCTGCTGCTGTGTTGTATCTGGCTGGTTATAAAAATGGGGGGGACCCCACGTCATTTTTTTTTATTATTATTTATTTATTATTTTTATTAAAAAGACATGGGGTTCCACCCAATTTATCATAACCAGCCACATACAACACAGTGTTATTAGCCTGGGAATGTACTAAACCAGTGGCCCCTCCCACCCGTGTAATGCCAGGCTGCTGCGGCCTTGTATATGGCTGGTTATTAAAAATGTGGGGGACCCAACGTCTATTGTTAAATTTTACAAAAAAACGACGTGGGGGTCCCCCCCATTTTTATAACCAGCCCGATACAACACAGCAGCAGCAGCCTAGCATTACAAGGGTGGGAAGGTCCACTGTTTTTGGCCCTTCCCAGCCTCATAATACCAGCCTACGGCCGCCCCAGTACCCGACCATCACAACAGATGGTCGGGTACTGGATCGTACCAAGCTCTTCCCGGCACCCCTGGTGGTGGTGGGTACCGGGGTAATAATGGGTGGTTAGTGCTAGCCTCTGCACCGGCTAACACTAAGTACCGCCTTAATAATGGACGCTGTCAATCAGCCAACTGCCATTATCTAGGCACTAATAAAGTTTGAAAAAAAAACACAAAGACAATTTTTTTTTATTGAAATAAGAAATCCCCAACAAAACCCTCGTTAACCATTTTATTAAAATGTGAAAAAACGTAGATCTACGCAGTAGTCCAACGAATCGAAAGACGTAGTCCAATCGGTACATCAAAATCTGCAACAACATTAAAAAAAAGTTAGCAATGTGAACAATACCGATACTTATACTCACCTACACACACACAAACAACCACACACAAACATATACACAAACACATATAAACACACACCCATATATTACACAAACACACACATAAACACATATACACACACACATATACACACACACATATACACACACACATATACACACACACATATACACACACACATGTACACAAACACACCCATATATACACAAACATATATACACACACACACATATATACACAAACACACACACATATACACAAACACACACGTATACAAAAACACACACAAACATATACACACAAACCTATACACATATGCACAAACACACCCATATATACACAAACACACACACACATATACACACACACATATGCATACATATACACATATGCACAAACACACCCATATATACACAAACACACACATATACACACACATATACATATACAAAAACACACAAACATATACACACAAACATATGCACAAACACACCCACATACACAAACACACACACACATAAACACACACACAAACATATACACAAACACACATATACACACAAACATATACACACACAAACATATACACAAACACACATACACACACACACATATACACAAACACACCCATATATACACAAACACACACACATAAACACACCAAAAAAGCACACACACATATACACACAAACATATACACACAAACATATGTACACAAACACACAAACACATACACAAACCCACACATATACAAAAACACACACACACACACAAACATATACACAAACACACCCATATATACACACACACAAATATACACAAACACAAAAATATACACAAACATATACACACAAATACACCCATATATACACTCACACATAAACACACACACATATACACAAACACACCCATATATACACAAACACAGACACACACACACACACACACACTTACCTTTAGCGGAGCGCAGACTTCTCGCGACGGGTGCCTTCCACTTCATCTCCTTGCATCTCCTGCACATGCGCCGAGATGCGCGTTCATGAGTAAATGACATCCTCTGCTCCGGACGCAGAGGATGTCATTACGCATGCGCGGCCACCGCTAAAGGTAAATAGCGGTGGCCGGGAACCTAGGCAACGAGCAGGATACAAAGAGGGACCGACCGCAACTTCAATCAACGATATCAAGAAAACGACATCGCTGGACGACGGACAGGTAATTAGAATTCTTCTTATTTTTACATGGGGGAGCTAACTAGCACCATTTATCAACTTGGGACAACCCCTTTAAGGTAAATTTAATATATTGAAATGTTATTTATTATGTTAAAAAAACTTTTTTATATGTGTTTCTATTATCTTTAGGCCTCATGCACACGACCGTGTTTTTGCGGCCGCAATTCCCCCGAAAATCCACGGGAGAATTGCGGCCCCATTCTTTTCTATGGGGCCGTTCACACGACCATAGTTTTTGCGGTCCGTGCACGGCCCGGGAGCCCGGACCGCAGAAAGAACGGCCATGTCTTATTACGGCCCGGTTCTGCGGTCCGGGCTCATTGAAAACAATGGCCGCGGCCATGTGCATGTGCGGGCGGCCTGCGGCTGACAGCCCGCTGACAGTCCGCAGCCGGCCGACCCGAAAATCACGGCCGTGCACACGGCTACGGTCGTGTGCATGAGGCCTTACAGGTACACTTTAACTGACACTTTTACTAACGTTGTTATCTATTAGGGCCTGTTCACATCAGCGTTAATCTTCCGTTCGGCTTTCCCTTCATCTGTTCTATTAGAGGAAAGTATAGTTTCTGTTTGCATTACCATTGATTTCAGTGGTATTTTGCTTCAGTTGGTTTCAGTTTGCCTTCTTTCCGCAAGGTTTCAGTTTTTTTCTCAGAAACAATGACTCCGGCAATATATGGACAGTGATGTTAGGAGGCAGGAGCAGAACAGGATTCCCAGGCAGAGCGCGAAGAGCGCTCTGCCAGGGACTCTGGCTCTGGCGTTGCCCCTGACATCACTGTGCATATATGGACAATGCTGTCAGGAGGAGAGCAGGAGTCCCAGGCAGAGCGCTTGAAGCGGTTCTGTTTCGGGACTCTGGCAATGGGGAAGTCCATGACATCACTGTCCATATATGGACAGTGATGTTAGGAGCAGAGCAAGAGTCCCAGGGAGAGCCCGGGACTCTGGCTCTGGGGTTGCCCCTGACATCACTATTTATATATAGACAGTGATGTTAGAGGCTTCCACAGAGCCACTGTACCGAAGCAGAGCAACTACTGCCGCTCTGCCTGCAACTTCAGCTCTGCTCCGGACATCACTATCCATATATGAACAGTGATGTCGGGAGCAGTGCTCTGAATAAGGCCTAGAATGAGGAGGCTCAGGAGCATGCACGTCAACGTAGCCAGCGTCTTATGTATTCCAATTGACAACGAGCGGGGACTGCAGAAGTAGAAGAGGCGGAGGAGCAGCAAGAGAGGGAAGACTAATTTTTTTTTTTTACAAAACTACGTCACAGCACAGCAGCAGCAGGCTAGCATTACCAGGGTGGGAAGGGCCACAGTTTTTGGTCTTTCCCAGCCTAGTAATACCAGCCTGCGGCCGCTCCAGTACGCGTCTGTCACTACAGATGGACCTGCAGTGTGGCTTTTTAAGTCGCAGCATGTCAATTTATTCTGTGGAATCGCTGCTCCTCTGTTGCGGAAATGCTGCGGTTCTGCCGCAAAAATCACAAATGAGAAAAAAAAAAGGTACTTTTTTAAATTTATAAAAAAGTTTAGACTTACCCCGGCCGTAGTCTTGGTGACGCTATTGATTCCGTCCGAAAACCAGCCGGAATGGTGACGAACGGAAACCATTAGCGATCAATGGTGACTGAAACGGAAGCTGTGCTGTCACTTTCACTTTCCGTTGCGGGGTTCACCCGACGGAAAGCTCAGACGGAACCCCGGAAAGGACGCGAACGGTGATGTGAACAGGCCCTAACACAAAAGTTTTGTATTTTTTTAAGCTGGTTCACAAAGAAAAATAATTCCAAATTCTACTGGACCAACTGCCTATTTAGAGACAGGCAGCAGCTCCAGGAGCGACATCATAAGGGACACACTAGGCGGATATGCTGAGTAAAACTACACAGCTTATCCGCCCCGGTAGCCGCAGGGAATTCCGACAGCAAAACCGCAATAAAATAGTGGCGCAGGTTTCGTGAGGCGTGTCCGCTGCGGGAATCCTGCAGGGAAAAAAAGTATAGACTTGCCCCGTCCGTAGTTTAGGTGACGCATCTCTCTCTTCTGAACGTAGCCCCGCCTCCTGGGATGACGCTGTAGACCATGTGACCGCTGCAGCAGTCACATGGGATGAAACGTCATGACAGGAGGCCGAGCTGCGCTAAGAATAGAGGATCGCGTCACCAGGACTACGGCCGGGGTAAGTCTAAACTTTTTTATAAATGTAAAAAAGTGCCTTTTTTTTTCTCATTTGTGATTTTTGCGGCAGAACCGCAGCATTTCCGCAACAGAGGAGCGGCGATTCCACAGAATACATTGACATGCTGTGGCTTAAAAAGCCACACTGCAGGTCCATTTTTTTTTGCAGCGTATGGGTGACATTTGTTCAGATCTCATCCACTCGGCTGCGACTGTAATACGCTGCGGATTTTCCGCAATAAAATGTGTTGCATAAAATCCGCAGTGTTCATGCTTAGTGTGTTCCTACCCCAAGGCCGGATTTACACGAGCGTGTGCTTTTTGCGCGCAAAAAATGTGGCGGTTTGCGCATGCAAAAGGTCCATAACAGCTCCGTGTGGCAGCAGCGTATGATGCGCTGCTGCGTGATTTTCGCGCAGCCGCCATCATTATGACACTCTGTTTGTATGTTTGTAGCACGTGGTGCTTTTCTGTTTTCATTCATAGTTTATACTGCTGCGGAAGTGCTGGGCGGGATTTTCACGCACCCATTGACTTCAATGGGTGCGTGATGTGCAAACAATGCACAAATATAGGACATGTCGTGAGTTTTACGCAGCGGACACATTCTGTATGAAAATCACTGACAGTCTGCACGGCCCCATAGAGTAACATAGGTCCGTGCGAGGCGCCTGAAAATCATGCGCGTTGCACGGATGTATTCCACGTTCGTCTGAATAAGCCCTAACAATAAGGCCCAGTTCACAGAGTTTTTGGGCCTTTATATTGACTCGGACACTGCGTCAGAATCGGCACCAAACAACTTCCAAAACTGCCTCCCATTGATTTAATCTGAAATCAATGGGAGCCAGTCGCGGAAAAAAGGAAAAGCAGCACGTCCATTCTTGCCGCGGTTCCCCCTCTGACCTCCCATCGAAATCAATGGGAGGCAGAAAATGCATTTTTCGCTGCGTTTTTTGTCTGCTGTCCTCAATCGCCGCGGGCAAAAAACACGGCAAGATAGTGTGGGCAGGTCAAAATCTGCCTCAAAATTCGGTGCGCGGTTCCAGGCGGTCGCGGGAGTTTGCGTGTGCGGCGGTGTTTGACGGCCCCCATGACGACCCCCATGCTACCCAGGGCCGCCATCAGGGGGGGTATTAGGGGTACTGATGTGAGAGGCCCAGCCAAACCTAATTGAAAGGGGGGCCCGCAGCTCACGACATTCTTTTGGTGAAAAAAACGGGCCCCATTGCAGGGGCCTGTTTTTTTTCTACCAAAGGCAAGTCGCGGCAGTTTGCCTGGTCCCCCTTTCAATTAGGTTTGGCCGGGCCTCTCACATCAGTACCCCTAATACCCCCCTGATGGCGGCCCTGGGTACCATGATATAGTGCTGGACGGAGTACTGTTAACAGGCGGTGCCACGGTAGGGGGGCCCAGAAAATTTAGCTTTAGGGGGCCCTGAAATTCCTGATGTCGGCCCTGCACACACACACACACCAATGCTAATATATAGCATCATGCTATATATTAGAATGATGATAATTGTCACGAAGCGGGGTGTGGACAAAATGGGCCGTACCACGTAGCGGGATGGCAGCTGGCCAAACAGGTATGGTACAGAGTCTATAGTCCAGAAAAGGGTACCTGAGGCAATGTAGACAGGCTCGGCTGGGAGCAGGCAGCAGGTAGACGTCAGGTGTGGTGCAGTAGAACAGGCGTAGAGATGCAGCAAAACATGACAACATCTCAGCACGGCAATAGACCAGGGTGGTACTGATAGCACGGGAAACAGGATACAGGTACGGGGAACACTGGGAAGCTGGAAGACACTTAGGAGACCATTTGCAAGACAGACTAAGGGAAACAAAAACAACAACACTCAGGCGAGGATAAGAAGGGCGGTGACCCTCCTATAGTCCAGGAATTCATGAGTTGATGATGATTATTTTCATCCGGGAGGCAGGCTCAATACCCGGAAGTGAGTGCCGGCGCCTCACAAGGGGACGATGCAGCACAGCAGCAGGACGTCCATGGTCGCTGTCGTCGAGGGGTAAGTTAGAACGACAGACCGTGGCCACAGACGTTACAGTATCCCCCCTCTTACGCCCCCTCTTCTTGGGACCAGAACGTGAGAGAAACTTTCTTATGAGGACAGGGGCATCGATGTTCTCATCTGGCTCCCAAGACTTCTCTTCTGGGCCGAATCCCATCCAATCCACCAAATAAAATGTCCTTCCTCCCACCTTCTTGGTGGCTAGAATCTCCCTTACCTCAAAAGTCCCAGATGAACCGCCAGCAGCCACTGCGGAACTAGGAGTCCTAGAGTAGCGGTTCAGGACCACAGGCTTCAGCAAGGATACATGGAAGGAGTTAGGGATCTTGAGTGTAGGAGGCAGCCGCAGCTCATAAGACACCAGGTTAATTTGTAGCAGGATCTCGAAGGGTCCGATGAACCTAGGAGCAAATTTGCAGGATGGCACCCTCAGCCGGATATTCTTTGAGGACAACCAGACCCTCGTACCTGGAAGAAACTGAGGAGGATCCTGTCTTCTAGTATCTGCTTTCTTCTTCATGCGATCCACCGCTAGCAGAATAGAAGATCGGGTCTGTTGCCATATTTGCAGAAAGTCCCTGAAGGTCGAGTCAGCTGCAGGCACCTGGGACATAGTAGAGACAGGAAGAGGTATTCGAGGATGTTTGCCGTAGACTATGAAAACGGGCTGGAGGTGGTGGACTCACTAGTATGGTTATTATAGGAGAATTCTGTCCACGGGAGCAGCTGCAGCCAGTCATCATGTCGTCTGGAAACAAAGTGCTGCAGATAGTTCTCCATAATTTGGTTAATCCTCTCGACTTGTCCATTGGACTGGGGATGATAGGTCGAAGAGAAGTCCAACTTTACACCAAGTAGACCTGAGAGTGCTCTCCAAAATTTTGAAGTGAACTGGACCCCTCGATCCGAAACAATATGCAGGGGCAAGACGTGCAGACGGAAGATGTGTTGTATGAAGAGGTCAGCCAGTCGAGCAGCAGAAAGCAGGCCAGTCAGGGGAACAAAATGAGCCATTTTAGAGAATCGATCCACCACCACCCAGATCACACTGCAACCCGCAGAGAGAGGGAGGTCCGTGACAAAGTCCATTGCAACATGCTGCCAGGGCGCATCGGGCACAGGCAGTGGTTGGAGCAGACCAGCTGGTCTGGAGTGGGCAACTTTATTTGCTGCGCATATCGTACATGAGGAGACGAAGTCCATGACGTCTTTGGGCAGCGTGGGCCACCAGAACTGACGGGCAATTAGGTCTTGGGTCTTACGAGTACCCGCGTGACCTGCCAGCTTGGAGCTGTGACCCCTGCGAAGGATTCTTCCTCTGTCTGCCAGACGTACAAAAGTTCTTCCTGGAGGAATGTCTCTTACCTGCAGAGGGTTCACCGAGAAGATGCAGGGAGGATCAATAATATTCTGTGGGGACTCCATAGTGTCCTCTGTTTCGAATGACCTAGACAAGGCATTGGCCCTCACATTCTTGTCGGCAGGTCGTAGTGGAGTTCGAACCGGAACCGAGCAAAGATTAATGACCACCTGGCTTGACGAGGATTTAACGGTTGAGCCGTCTGTAAATAGGTCCGATTCTTGTGATCCGTGAAGACCAGGATAGGGTGGACTGCGCCTTCCAGTAGGTGTCTTCACTCCTGCAGGGCCAGCTTGATGGCTAGTAAATCCCGATCCCCAATTGAGTAGTTGTGCTCTGCGGAAGAAAAATGTTTGGAATAGTAGCCACATACCACAGTCTTGCCTTTAGAACCTTTCTGGAACAAAAGTGCGCCAGCAACAACAGAGGAAGCGTCCGCCTCTAAAGAAAACTGTAGGGACACATCAGGGTGGTGAAGAATAGAGGCTGACGTGAAGGCTTTTTTCAAGGTCTCAAATGCGGCTTCAGCCTCCGGAGTCCACACTTTGGCATTCATACCCTTTTTTGTGAGGGAAGAGATGGGAGCTGTCAATGACGAGAAGTTGGGGATGAACACCCGGTAGAAGTTGGGGATGAACACCCGGTAGAAGTTGGAAAATCCCAGGAAGCATTGTATGGCCCTTAAGCCTTGGGGCGTGGCCACTCCAGGACAGCCTTTACCTTCTCTGGGTGCATCTTGAGGCCCTCATCGGAGATGATCTAGCCCAGGAAGGGAAGAGATCTCTTTTCAAACATGCACTTCTCCAGCTTGGCGTGAAGATGATTCTCCCGTAAACGAAGCAACACCTGGCGGACATTACTCTGATGAGTTACTGGATCTGGGGAAAAAAACTAAATGTCATCGAGATACACCACAACACAGATATAGAGGAGATCATGAAAAATGTCATTGACAAATTCTTGAAACACCGCGGGGGGCGTTACACAGGCCGAAGGGCATCACTAGGTATTCATAGTGCCCATCACGAGTATTAAATGCGGTCTTCCACTCGTCACCCTGACAAATCCGAATCAGGTTGTAGGCCCCCCGCAAGTCCAGTTTAAAAAAAAATGTTTTCCCCGTATGCGAACGAACAGTTCCAAAATTTAAAGCAAAGGGTACTTGTTCTTCCCCGTGATCCGATTGAGGCCTCAGTAGTCAATGCAGGGACAGAGGGATCCATCCGTCTTCTTGACAAAGAAGAACCCGGCTCCGGCCGGGGATGAGGATTTACGGATGAAGTCCCTCTCCAGATTCTCCTTAATGTAGATCGACATAGACTAAGTCTCTGTCAGGGAGAGAGGGTATACTCTACAGCGAGGAGGGGATGAATCAGGAACCAAGTCGATCTGACAATCATATGCACGATGAGGCGGCAAGGTCTCTGCTTCCTTCTTGTCGAAGACATCAGCGAACTGAGAGAAACAAGGAGGCAACCCTGCCAATGACTGATGCGGAGAAGGCTGCGGTGCATGGATATGTCCCAGACAGCGGTCGAGACACTTGGGACCCCACTGGAGAACCTCTCCGGAGTTCCAATCCAGGACTGGGGCATGCAAACGGAGCCAAGGCAAACCTAGCAGCACGGGGTTGATGGCCTTAGGCAGAACAAACAGGGAGATGAGCTCAGTGTGAAGAGCTCCCACTTGAAGTCTCAATGACTTGGTCACAAAAGAAACTGGGTCAGGCAAAGGCAGTTCATCTACCGAGGCAACGATCAACGGCCTTCCCAGGCGGACAGTGGGCAACTGGAGAAGATGCACAAGGTCTTGACAGATGAAATTAGCTACAGAGCCAGACTCCCAGGTAGGCAGAAACCGGATGGAGCCTCTCACCAGCGACGATGGTCACGGCAATAAACAGTTTGGAAGAGAGTTCACGATTAAATGCAGTAGCGCCCAGGGTTGTCACTCCAACCAAACCTAGACGTTGGGGTTTTTTGGTTTCTGTGGACACAGACGCACGACATGGCCAGCGAGGCCGCAATACAGACAGAGTCCAGAGGTGCGCCTGCGCTGTTTCTCTTGTACAGACAATTTTAGGCGATCCACCTGCTTCGGCACCTCGGGCGTAGCAGTAGATGAAAAAATTTGGTTTGCCTGCCGGCAAAAGAAGCCCTGTTTTCCAACTCACAAGATTGAAAATAGAAAATAAAAAATATTTATTAGGTTTATGCAACAAGAACAAACTACATAGATGTTAAAACAAGGTCCAATGCTGACTACAAATCGGCACAGTGCAGAGTATAAGGAGCCTGGAGTCAACGGCTGCAGCACGTCGCACTCAGCCCACAATTAGATTAGAGGAGTCAGCAGGACAAGTATTTAAAACAAGGAAGGAAGCCCCCCCGACATGTTTCGCTACGATGTAGCGTCTTCAGGGGTATCGGGGCTACTGTAAACATATGCTATATGTAAACATATGCCCACCAACTACAAGGGTCCTTCCTCTATATATACCTAGCAGTAGATGAAGGCAAGAGGGGTTGTTGGAGGTTGGGTGCCAATCTAGGAAGCCGTCTCTCCTGTTTCACGTCATGAGACCTCTCCCTGAGCCTTATATCTACCCGAGTAGCCAGCAGAATCAGGTCGTCCAAGGCAGGTGGTAGGTCTCCGGCAGCAAGTTCGTCCTTTATCCTGGGCGACAGGCCATGCCAGAAGGATGCCACCAAGGCCTCATTGTTCCAGGACAGCTCTCCTGCCAGGGTCCGGAACTGGATGGTGTATTCACCCACGGAGGTGTCCTCTTGGCGAAGGTTGAAGATAGCCGTGGCTGCCGATGAGACACGTCCTGGCTCCTCAAAAACAGTACGGAACAACCGCACAAACCACTGGAAGTCTCGGGTCCCTTTCGTACCCAGAGTGGGTTCGCCCACGCCAGGGCCTTGCCAGCAAGTAGAGACAGGATGAAGGCGATCTTGGTTCCGTCCGACGGAAATGCTCGGGCGTGCAGGAAAAAATGGATATAGCATTGGTTCAGAAATCCCCTGCACGTACTTGCGTCTCCATGGAACCGAGAAGGTAATGGCAACGAGAACCAGGAATCCGTACCGGAACCGCCAGGGGATGTAGCAGAGGATGTCGGAGGAGCTTGTATAGAGGCAGGAATGGAAGCAGCTAGCGCCCCTAGCTTCTGCGCCATGGAGTCCACTGCCACAAGAAGTTGATCCTGTCTTGTTCGGAGATCCTGCAGGTCCGCCTGCATGGCTTGGGAGGGTGACATGCCCTTAAATTGACCAGCGGAGTCCATGGCCTGAGCGTACTGTCACGAAGCCGGTTGTGGACCCACTGAGCCGTACCGCGTAGCGGTATGGCAGCTGGACAAACAGGTATGGTACAGAGTCTATAGTCCAGAAAAGGGTACCTGAGGCAATGTAGACAGCAGCAAGGCAGGCTCGGCCGGGACCAGGCAGCAGGTAGACATCAGGCGTGCTGCAGTAGAACAGGCGTAGAGATGCAGCAAAACACGACAACAGCTCAGCACGGCAGTAGACCAGGATGGTACTGATAGCACAGGATACAGGATACAGGTACGGGAAGCACTAGGAAGCTGGAAAACACTTAGGAGACCATTTGCAAGACAGACTAAGGGAAACAACAACAATGATCAGACGAGGATAAGAAGGGCGGTGACTCTCTTATAGTCCAGGAATTCATGAGTTGATGATGATTTTCAGGTGCGCGCGCTGGCCCTTTAAGAGACAGGCTCGATACCCGGAAGTGAGTTCCGGCGCCTCACAGGGGGACGACGCAGCACAGCAGCAGGACGTCCATGGCCGCGGTCGTCAAGGGGTAACTTAGAACGACAGACCGTGGCCATAGACGTTACACTAATATATAGCATCATGCTATATATTAGCATGATGCAGGGATCCAGTGATAGCAGCACTTGTCTGTCTTTACTTTTGCCTTGTAGAAGATGTCTGTATAGATACTATATGCCGGGGAGAGATTGCAGCAGGAGATTCTGTATGCCGGGGAGAGATTGCAGCAGGAGATTCTGTGACCTGATTGGCTGAGCTGATTTGCTCGTGCGTGAGTTAAAAGCAAAGCATCCTGGGATATAAGGGCACAAGCTCTGGCTTCAATTACCTTAGCTGATGTCACAATCCGGAGGTGTCCGCCCATTTCATGAAGCAGCAAGAGAAGATTTTATATTAAGGCCCCATGCACACGACCGTAAAAATTCTCTGTAATTGCGGACCGTAATATTGTCCGCAATTACAGACCCATTTGCTTCTATGGGCCGTGGACACCTTTCCGTATCGCTACGGATAGGTGTCTGCGCCGTAGAAGTGTACCGCAAATGATAGGACATGTCCTATCTTTTGGTGATTACGGGCACGGCCGTGTGCATGAGGCCTTACTGTCTGAAAATTATAATTGCTGGTTCTCGGGCTAGGACGTAGCTGGAATTGTAGTGAAAGGCTCTATTCAGCTAAAATATTTTTAGGCAATGTCATTGGAGTTACGCTTTTAAATAAAATTATTGCGAAAAAACATACTTTTTTATATAACTAAATGTAACTTGTTATTGATAGAAATTGGAGTAAATAAATTTTGGGTGCTTTATAGTGTACCTTAAAACTCATAATAACCACGATATCTGCCATTACGAAGACTAGAGCGGTTCTAAAGTGAAAATGCTGCCCATATCAATCAAACAGATCATGCTTTTTATATTAAAACTATACTGGGACTAAAAGTTGGAATTTGGTTGCTATGGGCAATTTTTGACTACACTATTTCTCATATATGCGGCCGTCCATATTTTAAGTCTACAGCTATCTCAAAATATATAAATTACATTTAATATAATTATCATGAACATTTGACATGGTTAAAACCTGGTTCTTTGTAAACTAGGTGAAGAAAAGCTGGTCGTATTCATGTGATACATAATATTGGAAGTTTTCGGCGGTTTTTATTCCATTTTTATTTGTTTTATGCAGTATACAAGCCTTCATGCTGGGAATTTTAACAAGAACAGAACCTGTCATGAATGTACTGCAGCTCATTAATAATGACTAATTAGGAATAGGATATAATCCATTCTTTGTAAATAGGGAATCTTTGTCTTTCAAGCCTGCTTTTGGGGGTAGTCAAGGCACTGTTCACCTTATAAAATGTATGTATAGTCTAATTAACACGGACGACATTAAAAGGTCAGAGAATTTTGCTTTTACGATCCATAATAAATAATAGTCTGCTAACCATAGACGTGGGTTAATAGTTCAAATGGTTGATATTTTTTCCATCGTGTGCTGAAAGAACAATACACATGCTGAAAAGTGAATTTAAATGCTTATATAATTCCGACAAGCCTTGAGAAATGTTATGTGTCATTTCTAAAGCACTCAGAGGTGACAGAAACATTTCTGTTTTTGTAAACATTAATTCTCGTGCATTAAAAATATTTTGCCTTCAGGATTATTATTCATATTACGTTAATATTTTAATTACAATTTACAGCATCTTTTGCTCGGCATGTAACAGTTTTCATTCTGAAAGCAATTTATTAGTCTAGGATTGTGCATGGGTTTTCAAGGGTGTATAGAGCCATATGAACATATCAACAAGATACACAGACTAGAGATGACTCTTCAGAAGCTATTAATAACTTATAAATATATATGTCAAAGTTTCTATAATTTATAGAAAAGAATTGGCTGCTTCTATTGTTTCTGTATAATAATACAGTGCTATGGTAAAGTATTGGTTCCTTAGATTTACATAGGAACCGCTTCTAGCCCTTTCGGTTAAATTCAAGTATAGTATCGATTCATATCAGTGATGTTGCAGGCCATTGGTAAAAAATTGGTACAACCACTTGGTCTTATGGTTGGTAAGGCGGTGGTAAATTCCATGGGGCTAAATTATGCCACTTCCACATAGGCGACCAGTCACCACCGCATTCAGATCATAGACTGAGTAACTTAATAACCCATGGCACAGGACCCCATTAAGGAGTGGATTTTACTTCTATTATTGCCTGGGCCTTCAGACTAGAAATGAATAGGGTAGTCCCATCTCCGAAATTTATGGCTATCCACCTCTGGGACCTGTACCTATCTCTAGAACAGGGCCCCTGACCCATCCTACATTCTGCCGCTGTCGCAGGGCTCCGGCCACTGAGTTTCTGGGAGATAGGATGGGGTCAGCGAACGCCGTTATAGAAATAGATGCAGGTCCCAGAGGTTGGACCTGCATCTATCAGATATTTATGGCATATCATGTGGATATGCCATAATTGTCCAAGATGGGAATTCCCCTTTAATACAAGGAATTTTCTCAAATATTTTTTGGATGCTGTGCCCTTATAGAACCTTCCAGGCTGAATTGTGTGTTTATGGCCATTAGGTAACTCACTACCAAGCAACCCTTTAACTTCCTATTTTTTTTAAAGCTGTTCATTTTAGAACTTTAGCAGAAGCTTGGGTTTAAGCCAGGGCACAGAATGCCTCCTTAAACTATTTGTGTGGCACTTTTTGTATGCACCTAGGTGAGAGAAAACACAAATTTTGAGTCCATTGCTATTGACTCAGTTTTCTGCCTCTAGTTCGGCTCATAGTACTGTAAAATTCTAGATCTTTACTTTAAGCTTGAGCTTCCCTTTTTCCCACAAACACGTTTCCCCTATCCACAGAATCGGGTATTCTCCATGAGAATGGAGCGCGAGTGCGCATGCTCAACTAGCGCTTTATTAATTTCTATGAAGCTGCAAGAGACAGCGGTCCCTGAAGACTCACAGAAATCAATTATTAAAGTTACTTATATTTCAAGGCAATATAATCAATATAATCAATGAAAAGTATTGTTGTGCATGCGCACCAGCACTCCATTCTCATGGAGCATTTCGGGGGACTTTTGGTCTCCCGTTTTCCTCATCGCTGGGGGTCTTAGCGGTCAGACCCACAGCGATCACACATGTATTCTTTAGCCTGTGTATGGTTGATACATGTGTTTGTGGGAAAACCCCTTTAAATAACCTATATACCCCTCACTCAATTGACTATGCATAATAGCAAGTTCCCTGTATTTGATGTAAACTTTATTAGAACCAATGAGAACATTTGTTATACTGGTCCCTAAACACTTGTTATATTCAGTGATTTCAAAAGTCTTTATTCTAAAGAAGCCATGCTGGCAACCTTTTATAATAATTCAGTCCCGCATGTTTCAGCAAGAAGAATACCAATGAGTAGTGAAAAACATACTCTGAGTTCTGTCCTTCACCCAAGAAAAGCTCTTTGCCATATTAATATCAAGCCTAACCTGCATTGTGTTTTTCCTGTAGAAAACACGAAATCTAAATGCAAGAGCCAAGACTCTTTGATCCTGATATTCTATTCTTTTGTGCTCCAGTTCTGTACACCTGGGACCAGAGCAGTTCCCTAGCTGGAGAATAACTCTGAGGGACGATATTATTTCTTATATATTTATAATTGATTTCCCTTCAGCATTCAGACAGGATTTTGTCCCCACCTTTTTTGATAGACACTCTTTTCTCCTTATAGTTATATAGTATGGAATTGCCTTTATTACTCCTTTTGGAAATTTTGTTCAGGGTGTGATTTGGTAACCAACACAATATTGTAATTTTAAATTTTCAGCGTAAATAAAAAATAATTATTTGGAAATATGCCCAGCTTAAGTACAGAAATCAATAGCACATGGTTAAAGGGCTACAGAATGTAACACACATGGATTAAAAAAAAAAAAAAAAAGACGATACGTGTACTCCTAGTTATTGAATTGTTGTTCTTAAAATTAACGTCCTTTTTAAACTATCATTTTTTTAAGTCCAAAATTCATTTCTAAATATATTTTTATAGTGGTCGGAGCTCAGTTTCTGTGTTACAGAGTAAAATTATAAAATTCTGGCCTGCATTAACCACTAGAGGGAGCTTATTACATATTGTTTTATTATTGAGTTAAAGGGGTTGTCTGTCCATGGGACCGTTTTTCATATTGATGATCTATCCACAGGATAAGTCATCAATATATGATCGGTGCGGGTCTGAAACCTGTAACCTGCACCTATCAGCTGCTCTGGCTGCCTTCCTGCTCTGCATGATATACATAGTATGCAGTGTTCGGTGCCGGAAGTGAATGGCTTCGCACTTCATAGCGGCCGTGCTGCAGCTCTGCTCCTATTCACTTGAATAGATGCAGAGCTACAGTACTGGAGCTCTGGGGCTATACTGTGACCAGAGCCATCTGCTTCCAGCACAGACATCCGTTGCCCGGAGGCAGCCAGAGCAGCTGATCGCTGCGGGGTGCCCACCGATCATATACTGATGACCTATCTGGTGGATATGTGATCAGTATGAAAACTGGTCCCGTGGCTGGAGAACCATTTTAAATTATAGTATTGCCTTTAATACTATGTCAATTCAGGAAATTTGGAGCTTTGTATCGGAAAAACAAAGCTTAAACCACTAAAAAAGATTTATCATGAAATGAAACGGCATAGAATTTCGGACATTCTTTTTTAAATTATTCCCCCATTTAAATATTATTCTCTGTATATTCACGAGATCAGTAGGAAACATGTTGGACATTGACAACGTAGTCAGGAGAAGACAACTGATCATTCTCCCGCTGGGTTATGCTGTAAGCGGTAAGCATTCAATGTTCTAACCAATCCGTTTAAGAGGCCATATCTCATCCAAATTGGACACATGTATGTGGTGGGGGAACTTTTAACCTTCGTAGTACACTAGTCAAATTGTAATAAATGAACGTGCTCTAAGGTGAACCTGGGAAGGACTAGTACCTCCCTTGGATAAAGGATGAAGTCTTTATTCCACTGCAATATATAATATATAAATATTAAGATATCATTCAGCCAATGTCACAAACCACTATGTATTTACTCCGCCTGTTTTTCTCTAAACCTGAATTGTAAACTTTATTTTCTCTTTTAGTCTTATTTGATTAAAATTGTCTTTACCAAATGTCCAGACTTTAAAAAAAACGAAATGTACAAATTATCTTTTGCTTATCACTTGCTATCATCCACCCACAGCCTCTTATGATGCTCTCTCCTTGGAACATTGGGTCAGTGTAAATATAGTTTATTGCAAATACATAAGAAAATGTGTATATTTAGTAGAGTAGGAGTTTTTACTTTGTGTGTAGGCGTGTAGTTGAAAGTCGTTGGAAACCATTAATACATATTTGTTATTTTTTTTTAGTTTGTAGCGTACACTTCTTAAAGCAGTACTGATGTTTGTTTGTAAAACTATAACACAGTATACAGACTGGTTTAGAACCAACGCATGTAAGCTTCATTTCTTCAGTATTAAGCACAGGCAGCATTGCATGAATCTACAAATAATATTTGTGCAAAGTGTATTTTTATGTTGCTACTATAATTTAGCATTATGATGTGATATATGATAAGATATCCAACATTAAAAGGGTTCTCCAGAATAAATCTTATTTTTTATTTAGCCCTCTTATTTTTGAAGTATAAGAGGGCTTTTCAAATACATGTTTTTTAAATATGTTCTCCCTCCCTCCAGTGCCTACTGAATTGAGCTGTGGGTTGGCACACAGGCATACCAGTGCATTTAAAGTTCACTCATCGCTGTGAAATGGGCCTAAAAATTCAATGTGTACATGCAGATTTTATTATTGATTTTGGTGCAGAATTTATCCGCAGATTTTACTTATTGCATTAAAATGAAAAATCAGCAGAGGAAAATCTGCTGTATAAACTGTGAGTGAACAAGTACGCGATGTGTAAATCCACACTAAAAGGTGTCTCCATGAAGCTAACTAAAATTAGAGTATAATAAACTTACTAGTATACTTGCCTTGGAAATTTTGCTCTCTACCCCCTCCCTCCCCCCACTTCTTCAGTGTTTAGGTTGTGGTACAATGACATGTCATCCATAATGACATCACATAACCAAGGCAGCCAATATCTGCTTGCTGATGGTGACGTTTCTGCTAAAGAAATGTTATGACCTGCAGTAGCAATTGGAAGTGACATTTTTAAGGATGACATGTCATTGTGTCAGGAGCAAAACACCATGGCAGCAAGGACTGACAAAGGCTGACAATGGAGGACCGGATAAGAATTTCAAAGTTAAATAGATTACAAAGTTTATTATCTTTTACTTCGTGTAAGTTTCAGGGAGCTTTCCTTTTGTTGTAAGACCCTTTAAATTAGCAAACTTAAGGGGTTATCCGTAGAGATAAAATTGATGGCCTACCCCCTGCCAGTCAGCTGTTTGAAGGGCTTGCGGCGCTTGTGAGTGCACCGCTACACCTTCATTCCTTTCACTGTTCCATACGACTACACACTTGCAGCGGCGGTTCACAGTATTACAGCTTTCTCTCGTTCAAGTAATGCTGCAGCCTCTTCAAACAGCTGATCAGCGGGGTGTCGAGAGTCGGACCCCCACCGATCAGATATTTATGGCCCATACTGAGGATAGGACATTAATTTTATCTTTCCAGGTAACCCCTTTAACTAACAGAGCATAACTATTTTAAGACGTGACCATACATTTTTTTGTTGGTTACTGTATTTTATAATAGACACTGTTTTCTTTAGATTGTTTTCATTCTCACATTATTTTGTAAATGCAAGAAGAAAAAAGAAAACAAATACATAAAAACAAAACTCAAAACAACTAAAATGTTACCAATACAACAATTGCAAATACAAGCAGTTCTCTAGTGTGTACAATTATAAAACGAATGCCTACTAGGGGAGATTGGAAGCGCTGCCTGATAACTGGAGCAAAGAGATTAAATTGCCGATCTCCAGCTGTTTTTAAATGAATTCAATTGCACTTTCTAGTATAATTTTAATGCAAAGGCTGGAGTTGTATAATAGCGAAAACGTTTAAGTGCTACTATATTAGCCCTTTTATTACTCATATTAGTACTCTGTTAGTTAGGTTTATTAAGTAGTTATATTATGTCTTATTAAGAGTGTGCTTTTCACAGCAATAGTTTGCATTGAATATGTGCCTTGAAATATAAGTAACTTTAATAAGTAAGTAGACCAGATTTTAGCCAAATGTGTCTGATGGCCTAGTGATCACTCTCAGGAATATGTGCATACTAAAGACGAGTATGACTTTCTTTTCTAGCTCCAGTGGCTGTTGGATAACTACGAGACAGCTGAAGGAGTTAGTCTCCCAAGAAGTACCCTATACAATCATTACCTTAGACACTGTCAGGAGCACAAACTAGATCCAGTCAATGCTGCATCCTTTGGAAAACTTATCCGCTCTATATTCATGGGACTCCGAACAAGAAGACTGGGAACCAGGTTAGTATGAAAAAAAACAGCAGACTTTTACTTAGTGTTAAATATTCAATAGCTAACAGCTTCTTTTTGGAAATTGACAAGCGCCACAAATTACAGATGAATTACAGTTGTGTGTGTGTGTGTGTGTGTGTGTGTGTGTATATATCTTTATATATTTATATAAATCACATTTAGAAATCTAAATTTTAGAAATTAAAAGAAATGTGATGTGTAATATCTAACACAATACAATAATATTTAAATATTAAGCAGAATTTTGGGTGGTGGTACACCCATCATAGTGACATGGCATATTACACTGGTATGGGGGGGGTGCACGCGCGTGCATGCGTGCGTGTTTGGGGAACATATAAATAGCTCTATATAACTTTATATAGCTTTTATAAAAATGACAAAGGATCTAACAATAGAAAAGATTTACAGTATAAATTATAGTCCAGAATGGACACTGATCAAGTCATAATTGATTTGCCCTCTTTAAAGTGAATGTCCACCCTTGAACATGATTTTTTTTTTTGTTTATTGAAAAAAACTTGACATAACTTTTATTTTTTCAGGGTTTTTTTTTTTGCCCCCCAGGGGACTTAACAAGTGATTTGATCGCTGGTACAATACACTGCAATACCTATGTATTGCACTGCACCCTCATTTTTTACCGGCTCCTATTAAGTTCTGGCTCTGACAACCGTGGGCACCCCATGAACGCAATGTAATAGGGTTGATGGGCTGACAGAGGGGACCCCCACTTTTTCTAATAAGGGGTCGCTATTGACCGAGGTGTAAGTGGTTAAACAATGCAGTGAAGTGTTGTCTGTAACATACAACCGACACCCGCTGAGTATGGAGTGGGCTCAGCACGTGAGCCTGCTTCAAACTCCCCCTTTGCGGCTGGAAATACAGTTAAGTCACGCATGACCAAGGGTTAAGTATTTAATCGTCAAATAATTTTGGACCTAAAAACAACGTGATGATAAAATGTGTACAGTCTTTTTAAGACTCAATTTTTAGGCATTCACTATAAGTCTTTTTAAAGTAAAACTGCGGGTAACCTTTTCATAATTAGTAAAATGGACCTACTTGGGTCATTTAACATACCAAAGCAGTTAATTATTTCACTATGGTCTCCCAAATTTTAGTTTCCAATGTGTTCTGTACACTCCTTAACACCACAGGAAACAATAAAATGGCTGCATATGACCGGGTTGTACAGAGTTGCCAAAACAACGCCCCCGTCTCTGACATCAGTTAGTGCTCTGCAGTTATTGCCTTAAGCTGCACCTCACAGACTTCCTGCTCTGCCTACACCATGCAGGCACTCTGCACATAATATTGGTAATACTGAGAGATCTTTTCTCCATTTTAAACTCCTCTATTTTACCTCTTTCTACTGCATTTGAACCAGAAAATTAAGTGAATTTTCTAGAAGTGAGCAGAGAGCTCTCAGTATTAACAGTATTATGTGCAGAATGCCTGCAGGGGTTGGCAGAGCAGAAAGTCTGTGAGGGCAACTTGAGCCATTAGCTGCAGAGCATTGAGTGATGCCAAAGAACGGGGCATTGTTTTTGCATGTTCTCCTAAACAATTCAGTAACATGCAACCATGCTGTTTCCTGTGGTGTGAAGGACCTATAATAGTGTACAGAGCGTCTTGGAAACTTGCATTTGAGGAACCAGATTGAAACAATTTAAGGGGTATTTCAGTTCTTGAAATTTTTTTAAAAAAAGATCTGCAAATGCTTAAAAATAACTAAAGAAAAGCCACTACTTACCTCTTTAATCCCCTGGCGATCCACACATATCCCCCGCCGGTCTTTGTTTACATTCTGCCAGCGATGACTGGCTGCAGTTTTACGGCACGTCAGTGGTCTTAGTTGTCACAGGCTGTACTTACTGGCATCACCTAGCCATGTAATGTTGCCATGTAGTTTGTGCCTTACAAAAATAGAATAGTTGCTAGATACATTGGAAGAATCTATAACAACTGAACTTCTGATTTCTATCCTTCTACTGAATATGTTTCTATGAGTTTAGTGACCGCGTGTGAATCTCTTGATTTTCTGGAATCCTCCTTTTTATGCAGATTAATACATCTGGGAAACATGAGATAGCATTTGATGTATTACTTTATTTACTGATTTGATTCCTTAGGATTATTTTTAGTTTTGCACAATTATAAATTGAGATATTTAGTTTGTAAACAGGTTAAGATACCTATAACTTATCATTTGCTTTATATAAATGGCAGATTACTTGTAAGAAGATTGTAAACCGTCTAGAAACTGCCTTATGTAACAGTATATATCAGTGCTGGTGTGATTTATTTCTAATAAGATATATTACCCATATTCTTATGACATAAATACAACACCTGGCTCGGGTAATTATAATTAAGTTGCTTATTTAATAGGCTTTCATGCTGACAGTCAGTATTTGTTAGAAGATTATGAGAATTTCTCCTACTCATTCTCTGTATAATTAGAATTATGTGTAATACATTATATAGCCATTTATGTCATACTTCATCTTTCTTCACATAGCTAATTGATAATGTCCTGTTATGCTACACCAAAAATAGTGAGGTCCATACAGCATCAAGTAAATTTAATAATCTCCCGATGAAATTCTCATATTGCATGGAAACACTATGGAGGGAGGAAACAAGGAAAGTGATTGGATCTGGTGGCAAGTTGTTTTATCAGGGCATCTGATCAATCTATTCCTCCAGGGTCAGAGCTAGATGCAGGAATAGAGACTTTCCTTACAGGAGTAACATTTAACTGTTATTACCAGCAGGTGGTACACTAGGAGAAGTGTAAAGTCATTTCGCATCAACCTACTAACAGTTTTAGTCTCTGTTCACATCTGCGTCGGAGAGGCTGCTTGGCTGATCTGGTCCAAAATAAAACGACGGACACCATGACAGAAACCCAGCAGAACCCATTAAAGTCAATGGGTTCTGCCATTGTGTCCGACATGCGACGCATCCGGCACTTACATTTTTTTCGTTGTTCTGATCCTATGATGGAGCAAATACCAACATTTTTATTGTATGGCAAGACCCCCTGTCCCTTGCACACATAGAAAGTAAAAGTTGTTTTCGAATGTCCAGTACTTTCCAGTAACTACCCAGTTTTGGAATTAGAATTAGTGAAAAAACATAGAATGAATATAATTAATGTCACTTTTATTCCATACCTGTTTGCTTATTTTGTACTAATTTCTTTCCAAAGGGGTAACTCAAAATACCACTACTATGGAATTCGTGTCAAGCCAGATTCCCCTCTTAATAGATTACAAGAGGACATGCAATATATGGCTATGCGACAACAACCCATGCAGCAGAAACAAAGGTTTGTGTTGGCAGTGTTCTGTCTACCATATATACCAATGGATTTACTATACTTAGTTTTATCTTGATGAAAAGTTTATTGAATGTTATAGAATGAGTGTAGTTTAGCTGATTTATCTTGTGGGACTTGGATGAGCAACTTAAAGAGGTTTTCCGCTATAGACTTTTAGGGAATTTCATGTCATAAACGTACTGGTGTCTCGACACTAAAATCCTGAGAAAAATGGAAGACAATGCTTCACCTCCACACCACTGCCCAGGGGCTGGCTGTCAAATTTTAGCCTGGGGGCAAGTACACAGCACTGGTCCTTCCTTAACAACTGTGCAGTTTTGAAAATTAAAGTATTTTAAGTGTCTGAATTTTACATTTGCTAAACAATTAAAAACATTTTCTGACAACCCCTTTAAACAATACAACCATAAAAATAAAAAATAATATTGACACAAGAGAGACACATATGGTCACTAAATAATACAAGCAGACAAACACACACTCACTAAAGACAGGCATGCACACATCCACACATCCACTATCTAAATGCACTTAGGTATTATACACACACTCACTATGTACATATGGGCACACACACTACATATATATGAACATGCACTGCATACACACATCCACTACCTAAATGCACTTAGATATTATACACACACTTACTATGTACATATGGGCACACGCACTACATATATACGTACATGCACTACATACACACATTTTGGAGACGGCTTCGCACTTCTGTCCTCCTAATGGAATTTGCGCACAGTGAAACGAAGTTCACTTTGCAGCCCATTGCATATCCTGTTGTAACTGCAGAAAGAGAAGAGGTGAGGGGCAGATGACGCAGGGTAATGTGAACGGGATCTATTTTGTAAGTGAAGAGATTTTCTCTATTTATTAATTTTTTTTGAAAGCTTGAATTAACAGAAAATGAAAATACACCATTTATGGCCGCACAATTTTGCGGTAAGGGGCCGTTTTACCCAAAACAACGCGCAGCCATTAACAGGCTATTTGACAGCCGCGCCGATCATGGTGCCAGTGCGGTTGCTGGCTGCATGGCAGGTCCGTGCCGCTTTGTGTGGCCTTATCCTAAGCCTACAATCACATGCAGTTTTTATATGTAGTTTTTTGTGCCCAATTCAAGAGTGGATCCTAAAAGAAGGAAAAATATAAAGAAAATACTGATATGTCTCATGTCTTTTGGATTCACTCCTGTGTTTGACTCAAAAAACTGTATGTATGAGACCAACCCAAACACTATAAAAAATAATGTAATATTTTAACAATCGCTGGTGTTTTAGCATGCAGTTTAAAATGCCAGATAAAAATCTATGTGAAGGAGGCCTAGAGGTCCTTTTACATGGGCCGATGATGGGGCAAACGAGCGTTCATATGAATGCTCATCCCTGATCATTGCTGTGTGTAAACACGATCAACGATCTGCTGATGGACGAGCAAACACTCGTTCATCGGCTGATTGTATTGTTTATGCAGCAGAAAATCTCATTGTTGGCAGCACATCTGTGTAAACAGGGAGAAGTGCTGTTGCGATTATGGAAAAAAATTATATTTTTAATAGAACAATGGTGTTCAGTGCAACTTTGTTATTGGATTTTATTTAAAAAATGTTTACTTTTTTAGATAAAGCTTCTATGTATCATGAATACATAGAAGCTGTTTCTTGTGCTCAAACCCGAACACCACACATAGCCCGCCTTGTAGATCGTGCCACACTCCGCCCCCCCTTGTAGATCTTGCCACACACAGCCCCCCTTGTAGATCATGCAACACACAGCCCCCTTGGAGATAGTGACACACAGCCCCCCTTGTAGATAGTGACACACAGCCCCTTCTAGTAGATAGTGACACACAGCCCCTCCTAG
The DNA here is from genome assembly GCF_050947455.1 of Rhinoderma darwinii. NCBI lineage: Eukaryota > Metazoa > Chordata > Amphibia > Anura > Rhinodermatidae > Rhinoderma > Rhinoderma darwinii. The sequence goes on from NC_134687.1 coordinate 366,802,210, forward strand.
TAGATAGTGACACACAGCCCCTCCTAGTAGATAGTGACACACAGCCCCTTCTAGTAGATAGTGACACACAGCCCCTCCTAGTAGATAGTGACACACAGCACCTCCTAGTAGATAGTGACACACTGCCCCCCTTGTAGACTGTGACACACAGCCCCCTTGTAGATAGTGACACACAGCCCCCCTAGTAGATAGTGACACACAGCCCCCCTTGTAGACTGTGACACACAGCCCCCCTAGGAGATAGTGACACACAGCCCCCCCTAGTAGATAGTGACACACAGCCCCCCCTAGTAGATAGTGACACACAGCCCCTCCTAGTACATAGTGACACACAGCCCCTCCTAGTAGTGACACACAGCCCCTCCTAGTAGATAATGACACACAGCCCCCCCTAGTAGATAGTGACACACAGCCCCCCCTAGTAGATAGTGACACACAGCCCCTCCTAGTACATAGTGACACACAGCCCCCTTGGAGATAGTGACACACAGCCCCTCCTAGTAGATAGTGACACACAGCCCCTCCTAGTAGATAGTGACACACAGCCCCTCCTAGTAGATAATGACACACAGCCCCTCCTTGTAGATAGTGACACACAGCCCCCCTTAGTAGATAGTGACACACTGCCCCCCTTAGTAGATAGTGACACACAGCCCCTCCTAGTAGATAATGACACACAGCCCCTCCTTGTAGATAGTGACACACAGCCCCCCCTAGTAGATAGTGACACACTGCCCCCCTTAGTAGATAGTGACACACTGCCCCCCTTAGTAGATAGTGACACACAGCCCCTCCTTGTAGATAGTGACACACAGCCCCCCCCTAGTAGATAGTGACACACAGCCCCTCCTAGTAGATAGTGACACACAGCCCTTCCTTGTAGATAGTGACACACAGCCCCTCCTTGTAGATAGTGACACACAGCCCTTCCTTGTAGATAGTGACACACAACCCCCCTTAGTAGATAGTGACACACAGCCCCCCTTAGTAGATAGTGACACAGCCCCCCTTAGTAGATAGTGACACGCAGCCCCTCCTTGTAGATAGTGACACACAGCCCCTCCTAGTAGTGACACACAGCCCCCCCTAGTAGATAATGACACACAGCCCCTCCACTTTTTTGCTGACCTATTATGTGTAGTCAGATGCCTGCACCCAGAAAATGAGTTAATACAAGTATAAAAGATATAATAAATTCACAACTCCCAGTTATAAAATTAGATAAAATGTAAGTGTTCTGATAAAAGTACTGCCTATTTTTAACTAGCAGAAATATTGATGTCATAAAGTAAATTCCATATTCCCTGTATGCTTTGAAGTGGACGAGGATCAGAGTATGTTTTTGTCATTCCGTTTCATAGGTACAAGCCTATGCAGAAAGTGGATGGAGTGGGGGATGGATTTGCTGGGAGTGGAGCTCAGACCGGTACCTCAGTAGAGCAAACTGTCATTGCTCAAAGTCAACACCACCAACAGTTCTTAGGTAAGACCCTGGACTACAGAAGCACACACCAATATAAAATCTAGAGCTTGCATCACACCTTCAGACACTTCAATAAAAGATCGTATTTCAAATGTATGAATATAAGTCTAGAGGTTGATGTATAAGCTTACGCAAAGTGATACATCTGGATGCTTAATATGAGTAACTAATCCAAATTTTAGTATTCAAACATGAAGCCTAACTGATTTATTATTGTGCCTCTTATTAACCCCTTGAAGTCCAGGCCATTTTTTTATTTGAATTTTTCACTCCCCGCCTTCTATGAGCCATAACTTTTTTTTATTTCTCTGTCAATGGAGTAGTGTGAAGGCTTGTTTTTTGTGCAAGTTTCTATTGGAACAATTTAAAGTACCAGATAATGTACTGGGATACTGAAAAAAAAATTCTATGTGGGGTGGAATTGAAAAAAAACTAATTCCTCCATTTTCTTTTGGGTTTGGTTTTTTACGTCTTTCACCGTGTGGTAAAAACAACAATCTAATTTTATTCTGCTGGTCAATGCGATTACGGCAATACCAAATTTATATTGTTTTGTTTAATTTTTTACTCCTTTTACATAGAAAAAAAAAGGTTAGAAGAAAAAAAAATTGTGTTGCCATATTTAGTAAGCTATAACTTTTTTAGTTTTTTGTTGATTGAGCGGTGTGAGGGCTTATCTTTTGCGAGGCGAGCTGTGGTCTTTATTGGTACCATTTTTTGGGACATACGACTTTGTTGATCACTTTTTATTAGATTTTTTGTACCGCTAAATTGACCAAAAAACTGCGATTTATATTTTTTTCTTTTTACGGCGTTCACCGTGCGAGTTAAATAATGCTATATTGAAATAGTTCAAACTTTTACAAACGCAGCGATACCAATTTTGTTTTTTTACGTGACCTTAGAAAAACATGGAAAAAGGTTGTTTGTTTTGAAGTTTTAATATTTTTTATATTTTTTTTCACTACTGAAAACTTTATTTAACTTTTTTTTTTTTACACTTTTTATTAGTCCCCCTAGAGGACTTGAACCTGTTATTTTTACAGGCTTCTGTTAAGTCCTGCCGAAGGCCTGCCATGTCAACCATCGGCACCTCGCGGGGGGGCCGATGAGCTGTCGGAGAGGGCTGTCCTCATCTCTTTAACACCTCAGATGCTGCGGTCGCGATTGACAACAGCATTTAAGGGGTTAAATGGCCAGGAACAGCGCAATCACTGTTTCTGGCCATTGTCCAGTGCGTTAGCTGTAATACACCATGCACCATGACGTACCGACACGTCATGGTGTGTTAAGGGGTTAAAGGTTTCTTCAGGACTTTCCTTAAGGTCCTTTTACACTGGCTACTATGGGCCGTTAAAACGAGCGACGATCAACGAGACAGCTTGTTGATCGGCGCTCGTTCCTTTCACAAGGAGCAATGATTGGTTATGTATGGGGACAAGCGATCATTACTATGATCGTTTGTCCCCGTACATTTCCATCATGCCATCAGCACATCTCCGTTTACACAGGGAGATGTGTTGCCGACAAACGATAATATTTATTGCTGCATAAACGAGCAGATCAGCCGATGAACGAGTGTTTGCTCATTTATTGGCTGATCGTTGCCTTGTTCACTCAGGAAAATGTTCGGGAACTAGTGTTCTTATGAACGCTCGTTTGCCCGATCATTGGCCCGTGTAAAAGGGCCTTAAAGGATAGGTCATCAATGTTGGAACCCTGCGAATCAGCACAATAAAGGAGTTGTGGCACGTCTGCGAACGCCACATCCGATTCATTGTTTACATAAGCACTGCAACTTATGGCATTGAAGTATATTGCTGCTGGCTTATAGGGATGATAGCGAGGGTTGAGTAGTATAAGTTGTAATCAATATGATTAAGGCGGAGGTACACTTTAAGAAAATTGCAAGTAATCCTGTAGTTACTAAAGAACTTGACTTCTGGAAATAACATGTCACAAGCTTTCTTCTATCTTTTATCACCACACTCTGTTGTTCTTTTATTCTGTGCGTTTTCTGTGTGTTTCTCTTTAGAAGCACAGTCTAGTCCGGGAATCTATCCTTCTGCACATTTATCTTCCTATAGCTGTTGACTTTCTCGCGGCTGCCTTCTCTTACCACCTACTGTGTCATTCTTTGGTCCTCTTCTTACCATTTCTAGTTCCCCATCCTTACTGAAGCCGGAGTTCACAGCCTCCCAGTCTTACATTTGTGTTGGCCTGCAGGGAGCTGGAACAATGAGAGAGGGAATCCTAGTGTTTATCTCCCGCTATAAATGTGACAAGTGAGACGCTGCTGACGCGTACTGTACTATTACAGTTCTCTACTTTATCAGACAGGATTTTATATCATCTCTGGTCTAAACAAGACATCAAAGTAAATTCATATATGTTTTTTAATAATAGAATACAGAAACTTTTGGCTTTATCTTTAAAGTTTGGAAACAATTTCCAGAGAGATGTTAAATATTGACCTGTATGAGGGTTATCAAAATAATGTACATCAATGACATGAACCATGCTTATGTGATCTGGCCATTGGTTGTGATCATTATGTGTTTTTTATTATATCTTTGATAGACATGATCATGAAATCTATTAAACAACCACACAGTGCCCCTTTCTGCACTTTAAAAACAACTGATCTCTAATATGTTAAATATTACTTGCCATAAATGGGTTGTCCACTTTTTCCCAAAAAATAAGCTGATCACAGGGCGGGGGGGCTCTGTGGGGTAAGAATTCTTCCATTTTCTACAGCGCCCCCATGGGGGAAATTTAACATTTCACAGTTTGCATTGATATTAATAGGCTTTCCATGTGATGCACGCACTCTTCACTTTGGCTAATTGATGGAATGGAGACCCCAACTGAAGGACCCCACCCCCTCTATTAATTCAGAATAACATAATAGGGTATCGGAAAATCAGGTTTCAAAAGCAGACAACTCCTTTTAAGTAAAAATAAATATTTACTTGAGCATATATAAGGAAACATGATCCATAAATACAAGTGGTCATATTTCAAAAAGGTGCAACCCATAAAATTCAAAAGTCTGGTCATAAAGGGGGATTCTGATCTCTTGTAATACTCATTCACATATCGATGTACAGTACAGCTAGTTCGCTCATAGGGCGGTACAAAGCTTAAAGCATACGTTTACCTTTGATCGTTATTTTAAAGAATACATATAGAATAATGAGCTGCCATGTTATAGTCCAGAGCATTTCTAAAATCTCCTAGCACAGGCATAGACCATGTTCACACGTTCAGGATTAAGGCCCCGTTTTCCGCCTCTAAATCCGACAGAATCCGCTAACATTCCACCTGTAATACATGTAGGGTATTTTATACTCCGGGGCATAGGGTATTTTATACTTCGGAAAATGTCGGCGTTAAATAATGAACACGCTGCAGATTATAAAATCCACAGCATTTTCATTATTGCCGTGGATTGTGAGCCGAAGAGCTGCCGATTCGCACCATTGAATTACATCAGAACTAATTAAATGTAATTCTTCCACTGCATTATAAAAGTTCAGGCAACTAGTTCAGTCTGTTTGTCGTCATTCTGTGACTCGGAATTAGTGCCAGCAGTGCAGTGTATTAACAGAGTTACAGTGTCTACTGTAAGGTGGTGTTCAGAGGCGAACATAAACTTTATAGGGGTTCTCCGGGACTTAAACAATTATGACCTATCCTTAGGAGGATGAATTGGGCTGTATGGAAGAGCCGCTTTTCCTGTACAAATAAAGGGGACACGTTGCTAATTGGAGCTTTGCGGCTCCTTCATTCTGCTGACCGGTCAGATTCCCGTACATTGGACTCCCACCAATCAAACATTAATGTCTAAGTCCTAGAAAACACCTTCACGCCAGGATCACACACACGCAGTTTTGATGCAGTTGTTGGTGCAGTTATTTTTAGTCAAAGCCAGAAGTGGATCCAAAAGGAAGGAAAGGTATAAAAAAAAAAAAAGACTGATGCATCTCCTTTCTTTTATGTCCACTCCTGTGTTTCACTAAAAAAGAAAAAATCTGGGACAAAAACTGCATCAGAACTGGCAGCGATATTTAATTGACTAAATATACACAAAGTTAAAAGTACTGTTAATGAATATCACACAATAAGAAAAAACACATGGCCATGTTTAGTAACAATGTGCAAATACTGGTACTGGTGAATTCTGATGGACCCCAATGTCTAATGAGTTCTTCTGGGTTCTGGTAGTTTTGCCATTAAAAATAGCGGGAAACTTGATGGAACAGCCTAGTAAATCATGCTATTGGTAGTAAAGGTTGTGTTGCTGCACCGTAGTTGTCAATAATGCTACATTTATATATTGATGCAGATTGCCGACTTTATACAGGATGGAAATGTTCTTTATCGACTGTTTAACATGTATTATTTTGACTCTGGATTTTTTTTCATCAATTAACCAATATCCTTTTTTTATGTCTTGTATATTACATATATTATAGCCTTGTGCATGTACAATTAGCTATATACTGAAGATAAATGTGATTTATAATGTTTAATTTGGTACATATATCTCATCCCAGCATTTGTTTAAAAATATTATCTATTTTTTATACCAACATTAATACAAGAATAAAAATAAAATCTTGCCAGCTCCGCTCATTAAGTAATGTGACCTTTTACAATGTCTATCTTGCGATGCTTCTTAAATATTTTGCTAATGAAGCTGTAATTGGCACCATCCACAATGTCTTTCTTCCATTATGTTGTTATGGTAACAGATGCGTCTAGAGCACTTCCAGAGTTTGCAGAAGTTGAAATATCTTCTCTGCCAGATGGTACAACCTTTGAAGATATCAAGTCACTGCAGACTCTCTATCGGGAGCACTGTGAGGTAAGGTTGCTATGTCTTTGTGAGAATTACTTCTCCGTCACTACTCTTTATTTACTCTCTTGTGTTTTCTTGATTTTTCAATCCGTCCGTTTTTTTCACGCACCCATTGACTTCAATGGGTGCGCGATGCGCAAACAGCGCACAAGAATACGACATGCAGTGAGTTTCACGCAGCGGACACACGCTGCGTGAAAAGCACTGAATGTCTGAATGGCTCCATTGAATTGCATAGGTCCGCGTGACGTCCGTTGTTTTAACGCGCGTAACACGGATGGAATATGAAAAGCGATGGAATACTCCAATCCTATTACAGGGTGTACTGAAGTTTTATTTATTTTTTTGTTTATTTGCTTTGGAGTCCTGCTTACATATGCTGTAAAATGGTTAAAAATGGTATTCGCTAATATATAAACTTTATTGTTATTATTACTATTATAATTATTGTAAAAAAGCCTTTATCCAAAATATCATTCTAATGAAAAAGAGCAGATTGGCCATTCATGATGATAGGTATTCAGTCTAAAATATTATTATTGGAAGGCTCCAGCAGCTAAGAGGAACTTCCTGATAATGACATTTTCCAATGGTTCAAAAGTACTGCACCCTGTTTATACATTAACCGCAATAATAAAACAGTATGCAGTAAGCTCCTGAACTCCCTCTAGTGGTGGCTGCAGATTTATCGATGCCGGGGATCGGGAGCTCTGTATCAGAAAAAGTATGCAAGACTCATAGCGATATATTAAAAAGTTAATCCATGCAGAATGTTGGTCCGAACAACGACATTATGGACTTTAAAGAGGTTGTTTCATGACAGACATTTATGGCATATCCACAGGATATGCCATAAATATCTTATAAATGTTGGCCTCACCTCTGAAACCAACACACATCTCCCGAACGGGGGTCCCCTGACCCAATCCCACTCTTCTATTGGAGTTGCTGAAACGGCATAACTCAGCTAGCTCGGCTGTTTCCAGAATTCCCTGGCACCTCCGCACCAATTCTTCACCTGAATGCGGCGGCAAGGCTGGAAGGGGGGGGGTCAGGGACCTCAGTTCGGAAGATAGGTGTTGGTCCCAGAGGTGGGACCCGCATCTATCAGACATTTATGGCATATCCTGTGTATATGCCACAAATGTCTGTAATGTGACAACCCCTTTAAGGAACAGTTCTGTACTGTAAAAAAGAAGCAGCTAGCGTGGGTAATAGAAAGGCACATGTATATGCAAAGAGTATTATTTGACTCATTGACTTTTTATTTGCTGATGTATCTAAAGCCACTGTTCTCATTGAGATGGGCATATTGAAACTATACAATGCTAAAACTGTAACAGTTGACAAGAAATGTAGTTGCTTGATATTACTACACAAATATCTATAAATGCTGATGTTATTGTCCTTGATCACTTAGGCAATACTGGATGTTGTGGTAAACCTGCAGTTTAGTCTGATTGAGAAACTATGGCAAACCTTTTGGCGTTACTCTCCGACCACGACAGCTGATGGCACCACCATTACAGAAACTGGGTAAGAAAAGAACCCTTCACTCCAGAATAGACCTTTAGTGATTCCACAGTTTGCGCATAGTTGGGTAGATTCATTAAAACTATTAGAGGCGCTGCACAAAGCACCCAATCAGGTTACTGCTTTCATTTTCCAAAGTGTTTTGAATGGTCGGTATGGGAAACTACTGGACATATTCGAATTTTGATAAATGGCCCTTTTATCATTTCAGATGTGTGTTTTATGATAACGTTAAACCAGATTCCACTCAAATAAACATATACACATATTATTTGGGAAAGCAGAATTGTGTTTACCAGTCACATACTGTCTATATATTTCTAAGTATAGGGTGACCAGTAAAGCTGTGGTGTGGTAGAATGAAGGGAACCTAAAATCCCTCTAAAAGTATAGGGCGCTAATTGAGACACTACCCTTATATACTAGAGGCTCTTTATTACAGTATTCCTTAACCCGTTAGTGACCGACCCGTCGTGTTTCTACGTCGGTCACTAACGGGCCTTATTCCGATGCCATAGACTTTTTACGTCGCGGCATTGGAATAAGTAAACAGAGCAGGGAGCTGTCAGATCTCCCTGCTCTCAGCTGCTAGAGGCAGCTGAGGGCTGGGAGCGTCCCTGCTCTGCCGTGTGAGATCGATATTAGTATCGATCTCACACGTTTAACCCCTCAGATGCGGTGCTCAATAGCGAGCACCGCATCTGAGTGGTATTGGAGAGAGGGAGGGAGCTCCCTCTCTCTCCCACCGACACCTGGCGATACGATCTGTGTCTCTAATGGCAGCCGGGGGTCTAATAAAGGCCCCCAGGCTGCCTGGAGTGAATGCCTGCTAGATCATGCCACAGGCATGACCTAGCAGATGCCTGTCCGTGTTAAACAGACAGGCAGGAATACACTGCAATACAGAAGTATTGCAGTGTATTATAAATGTGATCGCAGAATCGCATATTATAGTCCCCTAGTGGGACTAGTAAAAAAGTGAAAAAAAAGTTTAATAAAGTTAATTTTAAAAAAAATGTGAAAAAAATGAAAAACCCAGCTTTTCCCCTTACACAATGCTTTACTATTAAAAAAACAAAATAAAGTAAAAAAGTTACACATATTTGGTATCGCCGCGTCCGTAACGACCCCGACTATAAATCTATGACATTATTAAACCCGCACGGTGAACGCCGTAAAAAAAATAATAAAAAACTATGGAAAAATTGCTGTTTTCTGTGAATACTGACTTTAAAAAAATGTAATAAAAAGTGATCAAAAAGTCGCAAAAAGCCCTCATACAACCGCATCGGCGAAAAAATAAAAACGTTACGGCTCTTCAAATATGGAGACACAAAAACAAATAATTTTGAAAAAAAAGCGTTTTTACAGTGTAAAAGTAGTAAAACATACAAAAACTATACAAATTTGGTATCGTTGCAATCGTAACAACCCGCAGAATAAAGTTATTGTGTTATTTATACCACACGGTAAACGGCGTAGATTTAGGACGCAAAAAAGAGTGGCGAAATTTCAGATTTTTTTCTATTCACCCGCAAAAAAAAAAGTTAATAAAAGTTAATCAATAAATAATATTTACCTAAAAATGGTGCTATTAAAAAATACAACTTGTCCCGCAAAAAACAAGACCTTATACAGCTATGTCGACGCAAAAATAAGAAGGTTATAGCTCTTGGAATGCGACGATTGAAAAACGTAAAAAATAGCATGGTCATTAAGGTCCAAAATAGGCTGGTCATTAAGGGGTTAAGTGTCTACTTACATATTGTCAGGGCAGTACGTGGGTCAGGGACACAGGCAAATAAGAGGCCTAAACTCTTTAGGCTTCAACAAACCCGCTTTCCATTAGTTGAGGGGCTACACAATGATGTGCCATCCTGGTTTCCAGAATGTCTCCCTTCATTTCACATAAGCTAAACTTCAAAGCTCCGATATAGTGTTCTGTCCCCCTCCCCTCCCCGTGAACCCACTAAAAATATGATATGGGTCTGAGAGGCTACATAAAGATCATATTATTACCTTTCATATTAATATTAGAATCCGTGGGCCACTATTCTAGAGAAGAAGTATTAGAGGTGCCACCATTTGCCCAGATATTTCGGATGGCGGCCCAACGTATTGTGTTTCTGTTGGTTTGAAATAAAGCTACATATTCCAGTCAGTTGTGTCTCTACATTCCATAATGTACTTGCTGAAATAGGTTTCATTTTTATCTCATCTCTTTTATGACAGCAACCTGAGTGAAATGGAAAGCAGACTGCCAAAATCAAAGTTGATTTTGCTCTGCAAAAATGAATCCATTTTGAAGTGGCTGTGCAACTGTGACCATGTGATGTATCAAGCTCTGGTGGAGATCCTCATTCCCGATGTCCTAAGACCAATTCCTAGTAAGTTTCACAGAATGTATGTAGTGTATTCCTACCCGTGATTTAGTAACCCATTTTTAACAAGGGATCAAGCAAAAAATGACCATGTGATATGTCATAGATACACGTCTGTGACCACCACTGACTTCCAGACTAGTTGGTCTGGAGCTTTATAAAGCAACTGAACCCATTATAAACCAGGCAGAGATTTAATTTACTGAAAACTACATTGTAAGCAAAACACCATTCATTTGCGTCTAGGCTCTGTTCACACTGGAGTCATGACTCATTCTGTTTTTATGGACATAACAGATTTATTTTGCAATTAGAAAGTGTTGGAAATCTTTGACTCTGTTGGAAATCAACTCTAAAGTTACACCCACTGTACCCAATTTGAAGGTGCACGGGCTTCCTAAATATGGTGTTCGGCCCAAAAGCCATATTTTTGAATGAATTTACACCAGGAAATGGGAGCAAATACATTGTTAAATCTACCCTATTCTGCTTGCTTGCTGGTTTCTTAATCCGTTACAGCAGCTGCCAACAGCATTCATGTAAGTGCCTTTCCTGTACTACAACACACGACCGTCCATGAGTCCAGCACGTTGCTGTTGTAAATGTACACAATAGCTCCAATTTTCCAGGCAGTCGTGTGCATTTATAGGTGGCATGATTTGTGTGTGTGTCACGACCCAGTAATAATCCTACAGTACGGACATAATAACTTCTGACCTTGAACGTTACAGTATGTAATACGCGTCTTTCTTATATCTGATGTGCAGGTATAAAGTCACACATTCAAGGTCTGACTGAGCTGGCACGGTAGCTCGCACTGATTCACTAGCCAATACTCCTACATAATATTCGGTCAGCGTGCTCTTATTATGAACTTTGTGTTGCTAAAACATTATTCTAAAAACATGTACACCATCCATGTCAAATGTAGGTAATCTTACTAATGAGGATTACTGATAATCTTCTGTTTCTTTCCATGAATATAATATTTGTTCTTGTAGCTTACTGGTTACACTATTTTGTCCTTCCAGTCATTATTTTGCGGCAGTCTGTTTGTCTGTATTCTGCCCATGAGCCAAGCAGCAGGAATTTGAAAGTCAATGTGATTTTCTGAAGAGCAGTAATCCCAAAGAACCTTGTGGCAAACAAAGCTGCTTTCAATTGATGTGCATGTCTGTGTTGCGCAGGACTTTTTGCATGCTATATAGCACAGAACAATTTAACGCCTACGGATTTCCACTACATGAAAAGACTTATGACCTTCGCCTGCTACCTCAAAAAGAGAAGGTTTAATTCTCACCAACCTTTTCTTTTTTTATACCATTTACATTTTATGCCAATGTGGTATAATGCACTTTATGAAAACTCAGAAGGTGGCATTTGTACTGGTGATGTAAATCGGAAGAGCAGGTGAATTATGGGATCATTCATAATAGCATTTCCTTCTAGGGCATATTCACACTCCGCAGATTTGTTTCAGAAATGTCTGCGTCTGTCCCATTTATCTGAATAGAGCATGCAGAAATCCAAGAGACAACATCATTCAGATGCCGTGCATATATCCTTACTGGGGGCTCTCCAGGTTTATGTAAACAAAGGTTAAAGGGGTTGTCTAGGTTTAGAAAAAAAATGGCTGCTTTCTTCAAAAACAGTGCTATACCTTTTCACAGGTTGTGTGTGGTATTGCAGCTTAGCCCCATTTACTTCAATGGAGCTGAGCTGCAATACCAGACAGAACCCATGAACAGGTGTGGCACTACTTTTGGAAGAAAGTAGCCATTTTTTTTCTAATCCTGTACAACCTCTTTTAATCATTGGAATAATTAAAAATTATGCAACATTCCTTTTGTGTTTAAATTGCTCACCATTTTCAATATCTCTGCTGTTGCCAGTGTATGACAACATATATCGTTTATATCCAGAGGCTGAAAACCTGCATAGTACTAATACTTTTCACAGCTAAAAATCACTGCATTCAGTCTAGACAATCTTCTGTGAGCTAAATATATCCTCAGCATAAATACATTACCTCCCCTGATAATGTTCTACAATTTATGTATATGCCTGGAGACCAGCTGATTGCCTAGACTGGATACTATTGCAGCAAACTCTTAGCTGTGAACAGCATACTGGTTCAGTTTGTTATCAGTTTACTTACATTTTGTTGGTAAATACAGTATGAAATAATCCATATTGAAGTAAGCAAATCATATTCTGTATCTGTATGTTTTCTGTATTTTACGTGTCCTGAATTCTACTTTTCCTTCAGGTGCCTTGACCCAAGCCGTTCGAAACTTTGCAAAAAGCCTTGAAGGTTGGCTCTCTAGTGCCATGAGTAATATTCCACAAAGAATGGTACAAACCAAGGTGAGTACGTTTCTCAACATACAAACATTTGAAAAATCCATGCAACCACTTGAGCTTTAGGTTAAATGCCTTTTTGGTTTGACAGGTTGCTGCTGTAAGTGCCTTTGCTCAAACTCTACGAAGATACACATCTCTCAATCACTTGGCTCAGGCCGCGCGTGCCGTCCTCCAGAACACATCTCAGATTAACCAGATGCTTAATGACCTCAACCGTGTGGACTTTGCCAATGTCCAGGTAATATGAAATTGAGGAATGTTATTGTTATACACCATTGTTGTTAGGGCTTGTCCACACGTAACGGAATTGCTGCGTATTTTTCGTCGTGGACAGAAAATATGCAGAGGGATACAGTAGCAGCAGAGTGGGTGTGATCTCATAATCTCGTTTGAAATGACAGTTTACAGCGTAATCTCGCGAGATTACGCTTGCTGTGCTGTAGTGTCGGGATTGTGTTAGTGAAGTGTCAGGATTCTGAATACACATCATGTCCAGGCTGGAGGTAATGTATATTCACTGGCAGGACACTGCAGTAACGCTATAGTGTGTTTATGTGGCTGCACATAGCGATATAGCTATATCGCTATGTGCTGTGTAAATGAATGGGGAGAAGTGTATGATGCTGATTGGTCTCTGATTGGTCAGCGCCATACACTCCTCTGTACAACGCCCACTTGGCCAAAAAGTAAAACACGCCCATGTGACCGCTGCGGCCAATCACAGGCCAATCACTGGCTGCAGCGGTCACATGGACTGCCGCGTCATCCAGGGAGGTCGGACTGGATGTCAAGAGAGGGACAACGGCCGGTAAGTATGAATTTATTTTACTACGTAAAGGGCTGCCCCTTCTCTCTATCCTGCACTGATAGGGAGAAGGGGCTGCCGATTAGTGCAGTGCAAATTTGCAGCGAAAACGTGCCCGTAAATACGGGTGGAATACTGGTGACACCAGACCCGTATTTACGGGCACGGGTCCGTAAATACTGGTGCAATACGGGTCGAATACGTGTGACCAAGGTCCCGTATTTACGCCAGTATTTACGGGAGGACAAAAATACATTCGTGTGCATGAGGCCTTAAGGCTGGGTTCACACGACCTATTTTCAGACGTATTGGAGGCGTTTTACGCCTCGAATTACGTCTGAAAAAACGCCTCCAATACATCGGCAAACATCTGCCCATTACTTTCAATGGGCTTTACGATGTACTGTGCCGACGACCTGTCATTTTACGCGTCGCTGTCAAAGGACAGCACGTAAAAATACAGCCTCGTCAAAAGAAGTGCAGGACACTTCTTGGGACGTAATTGGAGTCGTTTTTCATTGACTCTATTGAAAACAGCTCCAAAAACGCCTCAAAAAATGCCTGAAAAGAAGCCTCAAAGGAAGCTCCAAATTTCATTTACAACTTCAAAAACGCCTGAAAATCAGAGGCTGTTTTCTCTGAAATCAGCTCCGTATTTTCAGACGTTTTTTTGTTAAGAGTGTGAACATACCCTAAGAGTTGTAGAAAGACCTTCAAGCCAATTGAAATTGGTGTGCAGCCTAAACTAAACTAATATTCCTGCCTTTGCTGGAGATTCAGTACTGAGTACAGTTGTTCGCATTACTCCCATTCCCCTCCCAAGTTGAAAGCTGAGATCTGTTCTGTTGTTTGTAAAGTTCTTGATTTAAGTGACTATATTCCCTGTGCCTGCAGAACTGACATGAAGGATACTCTGATTAAGGCACACAGTGCAGAATTGGTCTGTAATTTGCACCCAATTTCTTCAAGCCAAAACCAGCAGAAAGCCTTGTTAACATCTCGTTTTCTGCTTACCTTTAATGTATATGCCGGGAAAAGGTCTGGATGTATACGTTAAACACAGGCTCTGACGGGTGCCTAACAGTGGCATCTGTCACCCATAGACTAATATGGGACACTTAAACGGAGACGTCATGAACTTTCAAAAAGCTTTTCATGACGTATACATTAAACTCATAACATTATAGAATATAGGTAACAGATGTTCGGCATCCGTCACCCATAGACTATTATGGTATCCGTTTAACGTATTCGCCATGAAAAGCTATTGTATACAGATGTGTCCTTCCTTACCTTTCCTCTTATATTAACATACCCTGAAATATTTTGCACAAAATAACTAGCTTTGAAAAAAACAAAACATGATTTCGCAAAACTCTGTCACGAGATGTCTATGCTGTATGTGCCTTATGTGTGACCACCCAGTGGTTGTGATGTGGATTACTTGAGAAATACTTATTTAACCCTTTCATGACCAAGGGTCATTGATGCCCCTGTGTACAGGTCAAATTTTCCATTTCTGATATGCACTTATTTAAACGATAACATCTTTGCAACCGCTTTGAATATCACAACTATTTTTACTTTGTTTTTTGTTTTTTACAAGACTTATTGGTCTTTCATTTTCTAGATTAGTTTTATTAATTACATGCTTTTAATGTTTATGAGCAGACAAATCACAAAAAATTTAAAAAAAAAACTTTTTTTATATATATATTTATCTATATGATATGTATAGATTTATCTATATGATATGCATATGTGTGTGTATATATATATATATATGTGTGTGTGTGTGTATATATATATATATATTACTGTATAGCTCTGTAACAATTAGTCTTCTTGTCTCTCCGTCACCCTGGATTGCTGTGAGGGGAGAGTGAAGGGGGCTATATACACACGACAGTGTCAGTCAACAACGGATCAACTGTCGGTTTTTCATGGCTGTTTTGCATCAATGTGTCTCAAAATTTGAGTCAGTTTACCGGTCGTCTGACCGTTTCTAACCGCCATTTGCCATCCGTTTTTCATGGACGTTAAAAAAATGGATGCATTTTAATCTTTGGGGTTTTTTTGTCCCAACCCCCTGAAAACACCACAGTACCCATGTAGTTAGTGACGCAATATCACTGTAGATAGTGCCAGTGCCCGCATATATAGTGCCTACTGTAAATAATGCCATAATGCCACAGTTCTCCCTGTAAATAGTGCCCACATAGTGCCACACACAGTGCCCATGTAGATTGCGCCACAGTGTCCCCTGTAGGTAGTGCCAATATAATGCCATAGTGCCCATGTATATACACCGTGTTCCAAATTATTATGCACATTGGATTTAAGTGTCATAAACATTAAATTATTAGTTTTTCAATTAAACTCATGGATGGTATTGTGTCTTAGGGCTCTTTGGATCATTGTAATCAATCTCAGACACCTGTGATAATTAGTTTGGCAGGTGTGCCCAATCAAAGGAAAACTACTTAACAAGGACGTTCCACATTATTAAGCAGGCCACAGGTTTCAAGCAATATGGGAAAGAAAAAGGATCTCTCTGCTGCCGAATAGCGTGAAATAGTGCAATACCTTGGACAAGGTATGAAAACATTGGATATTTCAAGCAAACTTAAGCGTGATCATCGTACTGTGAAAAGATTTGTGGCTGATTCAGAGCACAGACGGGTTCGTTCAGATAAAGGCATAATGAGGAAGGTTTCTTCCAGACAAATTAATAGGATTAGGAGAGCAGCTGCTAAAATGCCATTGCAAAGCAGCAAACAGGTATTTGAAGCCGCTGGTGCCTCTGGAGTCCCGCGAACCTCAAGTTGTATGATCCTCCAGATGTTTGCAAGTGTGCATAAAGCTATTATTCGGCCACCCATAAACACTGCTCACAATCAGAAACGGTTGCAGTGGGCTCAGAAATACGTGAAGACTAATTTTCAAACCGTGTTGTTTACTGATGAGTGCCGTGCAACCCTGGATGGTCCAGATGGATGGAGTAGTGGATGGTTGGTGAATGGCCACCATGTCCCAACAAGGCTGCGACGTCAGCAAGGAGGTGGCGGAGTCATGTTTTGGGCTGGAATCATGGGGAGAGAGCTGGTAGGCCCCTTTAGGGTCCCTGACGGTGTGAAAATGACCTCTGCAAAGTACGTAGAGTTTATGACTGACCACTTTCTTCCGTGGTACAAAAAGAAGAACCGTGCCTTCCGTAGCAAAATTATCTTCATGCATGACAATGCACCATCTCATGCTGCAAAGAATACCTCTGTGTCATTGGCTGCTATGGGCATAAAAGGAGAGAAACTCATGGTGTGGCCCCCATGTTCCCCTGACCTCAACCCTATTGAGAACCTTTGGAGCATCCTCAAGCAAAATATCTATGAGGGTGGGAGGCAGTTCACATCAAAACAGAAGCTCTGGGAGGCTATTCTGACATCCTGCAAAGATATTCAAGCAGAAACTGTCCAAATACTCACAAATTCAATGGATGCAAGAATTGTGAAGGTGATATCAAAGAAGGGGTCCTATGTTAACATGTAACTTGGCCTGCTAAGTTTTTTTTGATTGAAAGAGCTTTTGATTTCTGTAAATATGACCTCCTGATGCTGCAAATTCAACGAATTACCATTTTAGTTCTCTTTATAACCTTTAAAATGTTTTGATCTCTGTTGTGCATAATAATTTGAAACAGTGCATTTTGAGTTTTTTACTTCTAAAAAAAAATCTGTTATCATTAGGAGATTTGTTCAATAAAATTCGCATTATACTCCAACGGTTGATGGCTTGAAGATTATATTGACTGTCATTTGCATAGACTATTTAGGAAAATCAGCGAGAAATAACATTTGCATAATAATTTGGAATGCGGTGTAGTGCCACATCCCCTGTATATAGCACCCCCCTGTAAATAGCACAACACCCCCTGTATATAGTGCCACCCCCTGCAAATAGTGCATGTAGTTTACTACACTAGTCCATACCTAAAAAAGGTATACCAATATCAGCCCTATATAGAACAAAAGAGTGTCATTTTGGCATCCATTGGGCTGATATCGGTATACCTTTTTTTTAGGTACGGTTAATGCTGGCTATCGTGCCCTATGGACGTGTCTAGCATGTGCGTAGGGAGCTTTCCCGACATACACGCTAGACGAAAGGCAAAAACGTGATGTGAATGGGGCCAAGGGAGATAAATCTTTCTATTATACTTATTCTGTGTTTTCGTTCCACTCCTGTTTTGTTTTTAAAAAACAGATGTATAATGCTCATCAAATCTCTACCATGTAAATGTGGCCTAAAGGAGAATGTCTTCCACTGACAACATAGGTAATGTGCAAGATAAAAAAATATATATATTTTTGAGACCAAGGCCGGCCTTAGGATAGATGGCGCTCCGTGCGAAATGATCTTTCGGCGCCTCACCCCATCATAAAAAAAATGCCCTATATAAAAAGTATAATGCCCTATATAGTGCCCCCACACAGTATAATGCCCCTACAGTATAATAATAATATTTAATAATATAATATATTATAACCCCTTCAAGGACACAGTATTTTGTCCTCTAATTGTACCCACACAGTATTATGCCCTCTAAGTGCCACACAGAGTATATTGCCCCCTGTAGTACCCCTACACAGTATAATGTCCGCTTAGTGGCCCCCACACAGTATAATGCCCCCCTTCCCTGGCTGCCACACACAGCCCCCCCTTGTAGATAGTGCCCCTCTGTAGTTTGTGCCATATAGCCTCCTTGTATACAGTGCCATAATCCCCCACCTCTTCCTTGTTAATCGTGCCATAGAGTCTCCCACCTCCCCCTTTTAGACAGTGCCCCCAAACAAACCAAAAAATTGTACTCACCTAGGCCCCGTTCCCACGACGAACTGAGCTGGCCCTATGATGGGATCCTTGCGTAGGCCGGCGTGATCCTGTAGCCTAGTATAGAGTTTCCCAACCTTTTCGGACTCGAGGCACCACTGGAAAAATAAAATTTCCTCAGGGCACCCGTACCAAAAAATGTTCTACAAAGACAGAAAACGGCTAAAAAGAAACAAAAAACTCTGTGTGAACATATGAGTGTAGTGCAAGGCAAAAAAAAATCTGCCTCAAAATTCCTTCAGGAATTTTGTAGCATATTTTGAATTGACAGCATTGTTTGACCTTTTCTTTACAGTTTTTTTTTTTTGCCGTTGAAGCTAATGCAAAAGACGCAAGCAAAAAAGCACTCCAAACGGGCACCGCAGGTGTTTTCTGCTTTCTATTAATTTCAATTGGAGCTCAGAGGTGGAAATCACTTGAAGACTATCAGCCCCCCACTCACAGTAAAATAACCATCAGCCCCCCACTCACAGTAAAATGACCATCAGCCCACCACTCACAGTAAAATGACCATCAGCCCCCCAATCACAGTAAAATGACCATCAGCACACCACTCTCACTAAAATGACCATCAGCCCGCCACTCACAGATTGCCCCTGTAGATAATGCCACAAAGCCCCCTTGTAGGTAGTGCCACACAGCTGCCTGTAGATAGTGCCACACAGCCCCCCTGTAGGTAGCGCCACACAGTCCCCTTGTAGGTAGTGCCACACAGTGCCCTTGTAGGTAGTGCCACACAGTGCCCTTGTAGGTAGTGCCACACAGCGCCCTTGTAGGTAGTGCCACACAGCCTCTTGTAGGTAGTGCCACACAGCCCCCTTGCAGGTAGTGCCACCCAGCCTCATTTAGGTAGTGCCACACAGCCCCTTGAAGGTAGTACCACACAGCCCCCTGTAGGTAGTGCCACACAGCATCCTGGTAGGTAGTGCCACACAGCATCCTGGTAGGTAGTGCCACACAGCATCCTTGTAGGTAGTGCCACACAGCCCCCTGGTAGGTAGTGCCACATAGCCCCCTTGTAGGTAGTGCCACACAGCTCCCTTGTACATAGTGCCACACAGCCCCCTTGTAGATAGCACCCCCCCCCCCCTTCCTGTAGATAGTGCCACTGTAGCTCCCTGAAGGAGCAGAATCTCCTCTCCTGGAGCGCTCCGCTTGATGTCTCTGTCCATATATGGCCAGTGACATCAGGGGAACCTTCTGAAGTGGAATCCACGACCACAGCCTTGCCGACGCTGTGACTGGGGATTCCACTCCAGGAGAAGCCCCTGTCGTCTGTGTCCATTTATGGACAGTGACATCACTGTCTTCTCCTGCATTGGAATCCCCGTTTACAGAGTCGTCAACGCTGTGGACGGGGATTTCGTTTCAGGAGTTGCCCCTGAAGTCTCTGTCCATATATGGACAGAGACATCAAGCGCTTCATCCAGGCGCGGAATCCCCGGCCACACGGGGATTCCGCTCCTTCAGGGAGTTACAGTGGCGCTAGTAGATAGCAGAGCAGATACCTCCCTGCTCTGCTATAGTGGCGTCACTACCACTGTAGCAGCGGCTGCTAGTGGCGCCGTCGGCCATGGAGGGCGCCCTCATGCTCGATGTCGCTGCTAGCAGCCCCTATGGGTCGCACACTCCTAAAGCCGGCGCTTTTTGAGATTATTTACTACAGTACTACCATTTACTCAAGGAGAGAAAATTTATAGTGGCTTAATTGTCCAGAGGTTTTTTTAGGTTTGACTGGAGTTAGACTTCAATTCCAGCATAAAATTCTATTTTCACCAGGTTCTACAATCCACCAATTGGGCATATTTTATCAAATAAAAGTGATTCAATCAATTTTATTGTGCTTACTTGGACATACATCCTCTATTTCTATACATCTCTTTTTATTGCTTTTCTTTGCTTGTATTGAAATTATTATTATCAAGTTACACAGGGTGGATGCGCTGCGTAAAAGTAGACAGCGTATCTGCTTTGAAGCCCGTAGGGAATTACAGCCGACAAACCGCACCAATTTGTTGAGCAGTTTTTCAGGCGGAATGTCCGCTGCAGAAAACGGCAGTAGTCATGGCGATGTGCCCTCTCTTGTCTATGCAGCCCAGCTTCCTGGGATGACGTTTCATCCCATGTGACCGCTGCAGCAGCCATTTGGGATGATACGTCATCCTAGGAGGCTGGCCTGGACGGAGAAGTATAGATAGCTGGGTGAGTATAACCTTTTTTTTTTTTTTTCTGAGTTGCGATTTTTGCAGCGGAATCACAATTATTTGTTTCGGGTTTTACATTGAATTCAATGGGGAAAAACCCACAACAGAAAAGCAGCAATTCCATAGCATAAATTGACACGCTGCGGATTTAAAAAAAAACTGCAGATCAATTTATGAACAGTTTTTCGGCTGATTTTTTATGCAGCGTGTGGATGACATTTGTTCAAATCTCATCCACTCTGCTGCTACTGTAATACGCTGCGTATTTTCCGCAATGAAATCCCCAGTGTTTACGCTATTCGTGGACATACCTTTAAGTTTTAGGAAGCAATAATTTGGCACACAGGGGGAAAGTACTGGAAGCTCCTACTTTTTTACCTATTAAAACCTGCCTTTCCATTTTATGTGAACTAGCAATAGTTAGGTAGAATAAATAAACCATATAAGTTACGTTTACATATAGCGTTGAACTAGATTGAATCACTGTCATTGTGACATGGAATGTAACTATGTCTTGGTTTGTGATAGGAGCAGGCTTCCTGGGTATGCCAGTGTGATGACAACATGGTGCAGAGACTAGAAACAGACTTCAAAATGACTCTTCAGCAGCAAAGCACTTTGGAGCAGTGGGCTGCCTGGCTCGATAATGTGGTGACGCAAGCACTGAAACCTTATGAAGGGAGGCCCAGCTTTCCTAAGGCAGCTCGACAATTTCTGCTTAAATGGTCATTTTACAGGTAATGCTCTAATATTGCCTTTGTAGAGCTCATTCACATTTAGCATCACAGCACAAAGTAGGAATGGATGTCAGAAAAGGGATAAGGATAAAACTTTCTAAATTACTACAAGGAAAGTTTTTTTAGTTTTGGAAAATCATACTATAAAATGAAAATAGGGACTAGTCTCTACTATGGGATTCAGGGACTGCAGCCTACCACTAACTATTCAATGCAATTCCTTTAACTGCACATGTAAAAGTTCGAGTGCTACCATAAATATAAGTCCTATACATCTCCCCTATATTATTAGAGAATATTTCTTGTGCAACTCTTATGAAAATGCTTTAAATGCTTAACGGGCATTTTTTTTCCTCAAACAGTTCCATGGTTATTCGTGACTTAACTCTACGCAGTGCTGCTAGCTTTGGCTCTTTCCATCTGATTCGCCTTCTTTACGATGAATACATGTTTTATTTAGTTGAACACAGGGTTGCCCAGGCAACTGGTGAATCCCCTATAGCCGTCATGGGAGAGGTGAGTTTGTCAATATATGTTTTATAATGGACTATTAGATAAACTCATCATGTAGTATACAACATACTAAACTGGATTATCAGCTTTCAGTATTTTCCAGTTGACCCCAGACAGAAATAGCAGTAATCTAAAGGGACCTAAAGAGGAAGGATAGTGGACTAAAAAGGAAGGGTTACAAAATGTTATGGTCACCCCATTCTTCTGTAAAAAATGCTGTATGAGGATATTAATAATCTTGATGTTCGTTTTGAAAGTGCCCATAGAATTTTAGGCTTTAGATTTCTGTCAATAATACTTAGTGAACCTTTTGCTATGAGTGTCAGATAAGGCTTCGTTCACATCTGCGTCGGGGTTCCGTTCATGGGTTCTGTCAGACCTTACAGTCAGGGGAACCCATGAACGGAAACCATAGTTTTCCGTTTGCATTACCATTGATTTCAATGGTAATGCTTCCGTTGCTAATGGTTTTTATTTGTCTATGTTCCGTAAGGTCTCAGATTTTTTCGGTGGAATCAATAGCGCAGTCAAGTACGCTATTGATTCCACCAAAAAAACGTAAACCTTATGGAATCTAGACAAATAAAAACCATTAGCAACGGAAGCATTACCATTGAAATCAATGGTATTGCAAACGGAAAGCTATGGTTTCCGTTCATGGGTTCCCTGGAAAGGTTTAACGGAACCTACGAATGGGACCCCGACACAGATGTGAACGAAGCCTTATCCATATACAGTACTTGCTATTGGTATTTTGTTTCCAAAACATTAAAGGCTATGTACGCCCTTGAATGGAATTTTTTTTTTCATCAAATCAATGTGTTTGGCGTTTTTAAACAATTTTCTAATTGGGATCGATCGATATTTACTGGATCCTGTGTGTCAGAGACACGCAGGACTCGCTCTCAGGCAAGCCGTCAGTTCAGTTGAACTGACAGAATCGGCTGAGAGAGAAGGATACAGCTTCTATGTATGCAAGATCTATCGAAGCAGTATTGTAAAAGTAATTTTTTTTAAATAAAAGTCAATTAGAAAATTGCTTATAAACATCAAACACCTTGATTTAATAAAAAAGCAAAATCCATTTAAAGCTGTACATAACCTATAAGGTCATTGCTTTTTACTGATTACATATACACAGTCGAGTCACAATATTATGACCGCCTCCTACTTTCGACGTCAGCAGTGCGTAGCCCATGAAGGAAGTGATGTGGCGTAGGCTGGCTTGGTGGATATATAAGGTGTGCGATAGGTTGTCTAAACATATATCTCTCATTGTTTCCTTTGGTAAAAGGTGCGATTTATCAGAGTTGCAAAAAGGGATGATTATTGGCTTTCGGGCCAAGGTTGGCAGTATTTCTCAAACAGCGCAGTTTGTGAACTGTTCGCGTTCTGCTGTGGTAAAAGCAGGGGCGTAGCTAAAGGCTCATGGGCCCCGATGCAAAGGTTCTTCTTGGCCCCCCCGCCAAACTTCTCAGGGCCGATGGCCCGCAGCTTTCAGCTGCATTGCTGGGTCTCCTAAGTGATCCAACAATGCAGCACTAACAGCCAGTGGCATCACTAAGGCCTTAAAATGTCAGGGGGAATAGCCCCAATACATATACACCCCAAAAAAAAATGTGTGCGTGTATGAATATGTGCATATATATATATATATATATATATATATATATATACAGTGAAGGAAATAAGTATTTGATCCCTGGCTGATTTTGTAAGTTTGCCCACTGTCAAAGACATGAACAGTCTAGAATTTTTAGGCTAGGTTAATTTTACCAGTGAGAGATAGATTATATAAAAAAAAAAAAAGAAAATCACATTGTCAAAATTATATATATTTATTTGCATTGTGCACAGAGAAATAAGTATTTGATCCCCTACCAACCATTAAGAGTTCAGCCTCCTCCAGACCAGTTACACGCTCCAAATCAACTTGGTGCCTACATTAAAGACAGCTGTCTTAAATGGTCACCTGTATAAAAGACTCCTGTCCACAGACTCAATTAATCAGTCTGACTCTAACCTCTACAACATTTGCAAGACCAAAGAGCTTTCTAAGGATGTCAGGGACAAGATCATAGACCTGCACGAGGCTGGAATGGGCTACAAAACCATAAGTAAGACGCTGGGTGAGAAGGAGACAACTGTTGGTGCAATAGTAAGAAAATGGAAGACATACAAAATGACTGTCAATCGACATCGATCTGGGGTTCCATGCAAAATCTCACCTCGTGGGGTATCCTTGATCTTGAGGAAGGTGAGAGCTCAGCGGAAAACTACACGGGGGGAACTTGTTAATGATCTCAAGGCAGCTGGGACCACAGTCACCAAGAAAACCATTGGTAACACATTACACCGTAATGGATTAAAATCCTGCAGTGCCCGCAAGGTCCCCCTGCTCAAGAAGGCACATGTACAGGCCCGTCTGAAGTTTGCAAATGAACATCTGGATGGTTCTGAGAGTGATTGGGAGAAGGTGCTGTGGTCAGTTGAGACTAAAATTGAGCTCTTTGGCATTAACTCAACTCGCCGTGTTTGGAGGAAGAGAAATGCTGCCTATGACCCAAACAACACCGTCCCCATTGTCAAGCATGGAGGTGGAAACATTATGTTTTGGGGTCGTTTCTCTGCTAAGGGCACAGGACTACTTCACCGCATCAATGGGAGAATGGATGGAGTCATGTACCGTCAAATCCCGAGTGACAACCTCCTTCCCTCCACCAGGACATTAAAAATGGCTCGTGGCTGGGTCTTCCAGCACGACAATGACCCGAAACATACAGCCAAGGCAACAAAGGAGTGGCTCAAAAAGAAACACATTAAGGTCATGGAGTGGCCTAGCCAGTCTCCAGACCTTAAAGGGAATGTGTTGCCAGCAAAACATGTTTTTTTTTTTTAGTTAAACAATTAGTGTGTAGGTGATTAAACATTGTTCTAATTTTTTATTTTTTTTTCACGAGTCAGGAAATATTATAAATTTGATTCAATTTATAATATTTCCCAGCACTGGTCACTAGATGGAGCCATTCCCAAAATTGCAGCATTGCATGTGGTAAAGCAACCACATTGCTTTATGCTGCAAAATTGGGTAAAAATCCCTCGCTCTAGTGAGCTCTCAGAATCCCCCCCTCCTTTATCCTGGCTAGTGCCCGGAGAAACGAGGGGTTTGAACGGTCTAACCTCCTACACTGTGTGTCACCATTTTTTGAGCTAACACACAGTGTAGTAGGTTTACATACAGTAGTAAACACACACTGAAACACGAACATACATAGAAATAACTTACCTGCTCCAGTCGCCGCCGCTCCCTCCGGTCCATCCGCTCCGTCTGCTGCCGCTGCTCCATGTGCACAAGTCCGGAAGCCGCGACCGGAAGTAGTAATCTTACTGTCCGGCCGCGACTTCCGGTCCACAGGAAAATGGCGCCGGACGGCGCGCATTTCAAATTGAACTGTGTGGGAGCGGCGCATGCGCCGTTCCCACACAGCGGCGTACACGATAGTGGATGGAACGGGCCCCGTTCGCAGTCCCTATGGGACTGGAGCTGCCGTATTCCATGTCTGTATATGTCGTTAATCGACACACAGGTTAGTCGTTCCATCTAACATGTGTGCAAACCTCATCATCAACTACAAAAAATGTCTGACTGCTGTGGTTGCCAACAAGGGTTTTGCCACCAAGTATTAAGTCTTGTTTGCCAAAGGGATCAAATACTTATTTCTCTGTGCACAATGCAAATAAATATATATAATTTTGACAATGTGATTTTCTTTTTTATTTTTATATATAATCTATCTCTCACTGGTAAAATTAACCTAGCCTAAAAATTCTAGACAGTTCATGTCTTTGACAGTGGGCAAACTTACAAAATCAGCAAGGGATCAAATACTTATTTCCTTCACTGTGTATATATATATATATATATATATATATATACATACAAATATATATATGAGACAGCATATCTATAGCACTATGACCCTAAAGCTATGGATAAGATTAGATACAGTGGCTTAGCAGACAGTAGCACACATTATAGGATTAGATACAGCGGCTCAACAAACAGTATCACACATGATAGGATTAGATATAGGGCCCAGCAGACAGTATCACACATGATGGGATTAGATACAGTGGCTCAGCAGACAGAATCACACATGATAGGATTAGATATAGGGCCCAGCTCGCTGACATTGCAGCTCCAGCGCTGGACCCAGGAAAGGTAAGAATAATAATTATTTTCCTTTTTGACGAGATACAAATTATTTTTGTGTTTGTTTTTTTACAAGTTCAGTTGTTGGACTACTTCAGATTCGAGGACTACTTCGATAACGGCGTTTTTTTTTATTCTCAATAAAATTGATAACGAGGGTTGTGTGGAATTTTTATTTCAATAAAATATGTTATCTATGTCTTTGTATTTGTTTACACTTTATTATTACCACCTTATTAATAGCTGCTGGCTGATTGACAACACCCATTACTAAGCGGGGGGACTTAATGTTAGACATGAAGAGGTTAACACTAATCCCCATTATTACCCTGGTACCCAGCGCCACCAGGAAGAGCCGGGTATGATCTAGTACCCGACCATCTGTAGTGAGAGAGGGGCACTGGGGCGGCTGCAGTCTGGTATTATTAGGCGGGGAAAGGCCAAAAACTGTGACCCTTCCCACCCTGGTAATGCTAGGCCGCTGCTGCTATGTTGTATCTGGCTGGTTATAAAAATGGGGAAACCCCACATCGTGCTGTCCAATTATTTATTTTAAAAAAATGACATGGGGTCCCCCCCATTTTTTATAACCAGCCAGATACATCACAGCAGCAGGCTAGCATCACCAGGGTGGGAAGGGCCACTGTTTTTGGCCTTTCCCAGCCTAATAATACCAGCCTGCGGTTACCCCACTGCCCAACCATCACTACAGATGGTCGGGTACTGGATCGTACCCGGCTCCTCCTGGCACCCCTGGTGGCGGTGTGTACCGGGGTAATAATGGGGTAAGTGTTATCCTTTTCACCGGATGCTGTCAATCTGTCAGCGGCCACTAGTAAGTTGGCAGCGATAAAGTTAAAAAAAAAATACAAAGACATAGAAAAAATAGATTTATTGAAATAAAACACCCCCACACAACCCTCATTAACCACTTTATTGAGAATAAAAAAAGCCGTCATCGAAGTAGTCCTCGAATCCGACATAGTCCAACGACCGAACCTGTAAAAAAACACAAAAAAAAACATTAGTAAGAGCCTGTTCACATCACCGCTGCCCTTCCGTTGATGGGTTCCGTCGGGTTAACCCCTCAACAGAAAGGCAAACTGAAACCTCCGCTTCAGTTTCCCTCACCATGGATCTCAATGGTGACAGAAACGTTGCTAAAGATTTCCGTTTGTCACCGTTCTGGCAGGGTTCCGTTGTTTTGCATTGTCGACTGCGCTATTGATTCCGCCAAAACAACGGAACCCGTTCACAACGGTGACAAACGGAAACCATTAGCAAAGTTTCTATCACCATTGAGATCAATGGTGATGCAAATGGAAGCT
Source organism: Rhinoderma darwinii (assembly GCF_050947455.1). NCBI lineage: Eukaryota > Metazoa > Chordata > Amphibia > Anura > Rhinodermatidae > Rhinoderma > Rhinoderma darwinii. The sequence continues at coordinate 366,829,525 of NC_134687.1, forward strand.
AAGGTTTCCGTTTGCCTTTACGTTGAGGGGTTAACCAGACGGAAACCCCTCAACGGAATGGCAGCGGTGATGTGAACAGGGCCCATGTGCATGTGTGATACTGTTTGTTGGACCCTGTATCTGAGCCTAATGTAGGCTCAGATACAGGGTCCAGCAGACCGTATTGTTATGCAGTATAAGCTGGGGCCCTGTATCTAAGCCTAACACACGGTAGGCTTTAAAGTTTGTCCAGTCCCTAAACATTGATGGCCTATCCTCAGTATAGGCCACCAATAGCTGATGGGTTGAGGTCAGACACCCGGGACCCCCGCCAATCAGCTGTTTTGAAGGGGTTGCAGCTGCTTGTACGAGTGCTGCTTCCCCTTAATTTCCCTTACTTGCTCACACTGTGAATCGCTGACACGTCCGTGTCGGCGACTCAGTGTGAGAAAGTTACCGGAATGAAGGGGAAGTAGCACTCGTACGAGCGGCTGCAACCCCTTCAAAACAGCTGATTGGCGGGGGCCCGGGTGTCTGACCCCAACCCATCAGCTAGACACTAAAATTAAACTTACCTCCTCTTCGGCCGCAGGTCCTCACTCCATCAAGTGTCGGGATGCTGCGCGCAGCGCATAGCATCGTGGGGTTATGCGCAGCGCATCGCGCTGTGACGTCAGAACCTCTGATGCGCTCCAGGAAGAGGAGGTGTAAGTACTGTCAGTTACTATTATAACAGGGGCCTGTGTAGTTTATTACATAGGCCCCAGTTACCATAGTAACTTTTCATTGATGTGGTGCGGGGGGCTGCGGGCCCCCCTGGCTTCTGGGCCCGGTCGCAATTGCGACCGCTGCGACCCTTATAGCTACGCCAATGGGTGAAAGTGTATCGTGAGTGGACAAATGGCATCATTGGGAATAACTGCTGTGGAAACTGCGGAGCACCACGTGCCATTGATGTGAGAGGTAAACGTCGATTACGAAGGTGCGCGAGCGCCGAACGTCACACTACAGTGGAGCAGCTCACCGTGAAAATCAACCAGGGCGCTTCCAGACGTGTGTCTTAAACAACAGTTCTGCGAACCCTACTGTGTATGGGGCTCCGAAGCAGACGGATGGTCACTGTTCCTATGCTAACAAAGGTGCATCGCAAAAAAATCGGAATTGGACCACCGATGATTTGCAAAGGGTTGCCTTCTCCAATGACTCACATTTTCTGCTTCATCGAACTGATGGGCGTTGGCGTGTCAGGCGAGAAGCATCAGAGAGCAAACACCCTGCAACCATTGCTATAAGAACACAAGCGGATGGCGGCAGCGTTTTGGTCTGGGGAATTTTTCATGACATTCTCTGGGCCCACTCATCCATGTGGAAGGCACTGTGAACTGATTTGGATATGAATACATTACGTCCACCCAAACATGTGGTTTGTCTTCCCTGGGGCAGATGGAATCTTCCAGCAAGACAATGCGACAAGTCACACGGCTAGAAATGTCCGACAGTGGTTGGAAGAGCACCAGCAAGACTTCCAAGTACTTCCCTGGCCCCCTAATTCGCCAGACTTGATCCCAATTGAGCATCTGTCGGACCACCTCGATCCTCTTGTTTGCTCTATGGATCCTCTCCCACGCAACCTCCAGCAAATGTGGGATGCACTGCAGTCGGCATGGCTCCAGACACCCGAGACAACCTACCAGCACCTTATTGAGTCACTCCCATCCCGTCTAGCTGCTGTCTGTGCTGTACACGGCGGTTACTCTGGATATTAGCTGGTGGTCATAATAATGTAACTTGACTGTGTATAAGCAGTGGTCTCTTAAGTGCTTCTACCACTTAGCTATGCTGCACAAAGAAAATGCCAAATGTCAATAAATACATTTTATGAATCAATGCTTTTACTTTTTAAGGTTTACATATAGTTCAGCATTAGAGAAATTACATGGGTATAACAGTAAGTTTAGTAAGCTTGCAGCTTTAGGCTTAATGCACACAATGCGTATTACGTGCGGTTTTGCCGCGCGGATTTGCTCGCGGCAAATCCACAGTGTAATACAGTACCAGCCTAGACAATGAGATTCCAGAAAATTCTTCGCGACGGAATTGACCTGCGGTGTGTATTTTAAAATACGCAGCATGTCAATTTTTCTTGCGTTTCCGCTTGCGAATTATATTCTGTGCATGGCCCCATAGGAATGAATGGGACCGCAATTCTCCCGTGGATTCTCGGGGGAATTGCAGCTGCATAAGCACGTTCATGTGCATGGGGCCTTAGACTGATTTTTTTCTTTCAGGAATTTTGAGGCAAATTTTGAACTGCCTACACCTGTTTCTTTGCGTTGTTTTTCGTCCGTGCACATTGAAGCTAATGCAAGGACAAAAAAACGCTGAGAAAAACGCTCACCAACGAGCGTCGCTGTTTTTTTTGCCTCCCATTAATTTCAAAGGGAGGTCAGAGGTGGAAGCCTCGGCAAGAAAGGACATGCCGCTTTTTTTCGCCGCGAGCAGCTAAAAGCCACCTGGGAAAAAAAACATCAGTGCCTCCGATTGAAAATAAAGGGGGGCAATTTCGGACGTTTTTTGGCACTGATTCTGTTGCGGTTTCCGTGTCAATATTAGCACCAAAAAAACTCTGTGTGAACTGACCCTAAGCACTTATTCAGTCTAGTGTTGTTTAAACTTTATCCGGGTTCAGTCCGTTAATTTTGAATCAGTTTGCACCAGTGCTCTCTGCAAACTCCTTCAGTATGTCAGTTTTTTCCATTCAGATGGCATCAGCATGCCATCTGTTTTTCACATCCGTAAAAAAAACTGAAGAATGTCCTCAAATGTCCCAACCCGCTGAAAGCCCCCCTACCAGGATTGTCACATGACCTCAGAAACGTGAACTTCTATTGCTTATAGCATAGAGAGCACTGTGCGATATTTCTCATGCATATATTTGGCTTCTGACCATGTTTTAAATCAGGACCACACTGCTTTGGCACTTCTTCCTGGCTCCACTTCTCAAGTGTCTCCAGGTACCACCCATGAAAAATGGAACGGAATGGATTACATCAGTGTGTTGTCCGTTTTTAGCGTAGTCACATCTATGGGCAATTCTTGCGTAAAAGACAAAGATAGCACAGGCTGTGATTTTTTTCATTACTGATTGATGATTCGTGAAAAAAACTTGTCTGTATCGGCCTATTAACTATAATGGGTCAATGTTCATTCCGGATGCTGTCCGTTCTATACATAGATAGCACCGGGATGTGAAAATCAGAATGAGCTCTTACAACATGGATTTGAAATATATTTACTACTACTACAATTTTTTTTTGTGTAGTAGGAGTATTTACATATGGCAGTAAGTATTCAACTTCCCTGCAGCACCACCAAAAGGGAAATTAAGCATTATATAGTGTCTATTGATATCAATGTGTTGTCTGTGTAATGCAGGACAGGTCATCCAGAGCGAGAGATGCTCTATGTAACCTCTCCACTCTGAAAATGTGTTTTTTAAATTAGACAAACCCTTTAATAATGAAATTTCATAAAGAGGTTTATCACCTAGATTTATTTTTACAAATATCGGATTAATATTGCAGCTAGAGATTGGGAATGGGGTGACTTGACTGCTGCCAAGCTGCTATTCCCATCCACTTTTTTGACAGCACAATGCCAAGCCGGCTTCTACTTTCTCTATCCCTACTACCATATTGTTGTAAAAATAAATTAAGGTGTTTTTTATATACAAGTGAAAGCTCAAAAAATGTAAGCCCATCTTTAACCTAGCTTTAAGCCTATTCATCATAAGTCTCAATAGAGCTTAGTTAAAGCCTGAATACTAAGACTGCGCTATTAACACATGGTTAAAAGTTTTGCATAGCTCTGCTCCTTTTATTAGTATTTCTAAATAGAAATGTAATATTGTTTAACGTTCTTCCCTGTATATACAGTATCTATTATTAAATTATAATTGCAGTCTCAACATTCCTTTGGCTGTTACTCTGGTTTTAATGGTCTTAAAAAATGGAATTATTAGAGTGCTAAGGCAATAGAAGTATGGCTGTGTTCACACTTCGTTTTTGTCCTCTGTTTAACGTATACGCCGGAAAAAAAACATTAAACAGAGGCTGTGATGGATTCCTAACAGTGCCATCCGTTACCCATAGGCTATAATGGTATCCATTTAACGTATACGTCATGAACTCTTATGATACTTTTCGTGGTGTATACGTTAAACGGATACTATTATAACCTATGGGAGACGGATGCCACTGTTTGGCATCCTTGTTGCAAATTGTAGAAATAACAACAACACCAGATAATCACCAATGTGGTTACTTGCAGGTGTCATATGCAGCAGACTGTCCCAATGGGTTAGCTCATACCATCACATTAATGTAGTAGAAAGAGGCAAATGTACGTCAGCATTACTGCAAAAATCCCATCTTTTTTCATCCATTCAAAAAAGGTGTACACTTAGCAACGTTCGGGCTTCTATGAAGCCTTTCTCAAGCAGTGAAAAAAATGTTCGGCATCCATTACATTGTCCGTCTGACGAGTACGTCGGGAAGCTCCAGTGATGTAACTGTCCATATATGGACAGTTATCACTGGAACTTGCCAATGCAGCAGAGGGAGTCTGGATGGCCTCGATGCCCACAGAGTACTTCTGCGATCCAAAAGTACTGTGTTACCAGTACCCTTTTCCTAGTCCAACAACAGCTCTGCGTTACCCAGGGGATTCCCAAACAGAGAACTCCACACCCCCACATATACCCACCTGCATGGAGGCCCGACACCAAGAACTTAAGAGCAGCCGGAGTTCCCATTTGATTTCAAAGCAGCTGGAGTCCCTGGCTGCTTTTGATCTTCGCCCAGGAAAGCTTCGTCACTGGAGCTTTCCTCTGTTAGCCCTAGTGACATAACTGCCCATATATGAACTGTTATATCACTGGGGCTACCCCAGGGAGGCTCCAGTGATGTAGCTTCCCCCTTTCCGCTGCTTTGAATATCTTAGAGGGGGCCACAGGGGACAAGACAATGTGAGGAAGGGTACTGGGAGTCCGTCACCTGCTTCAAGATCTCTAAAGCAGCCGGAGTCTGCGTTTGCTTACCTCTGCTTGGGGAAACTACGTCAGTGAAGCTTCCCTGGGGTAGTCCCAGTGATGTAACTGTCCATATATGGACAGTTTTGTCACTGGGGCTACCTCAAGAAAGCTCCATTGACGTATCTTTCTTGGACTGATATAAGCAGTCGGGGGCTCCGGCTGCTCTAAAGGTCTTGCTGTCACAGGGGATAGTTGGACCGCTGTGTGGTATGGGTATGTGTGGGGTTCTCTGTGTGGCAGAGCTGTGTGTGGATGCCAGATGATTCCACAGAGCTGACACTATTCAGGCATTAGGCCTCGTGCACACTTCCGACACAGTTTTCACGGCCGTTTGTGATGGATCCACGTGCCCGTTTTAGCGGCCATGTGCACTCCGTGTTTCCGTTTCCGAGCGCCAAGCATGGTACTGTACAGGGTGCTGAAAGAGTTAATGGGCTGCACTGATCGGCAGTAAATCTTCCAGCACCCTGGACAGTACCATGCTCGGCGCAATTTTAATGTAATAAAAATAAATAAAAAATAAGTTCATACTTACATTCCTCCTGTCCGGCCTCCAGCGATGACGTTTCATCCATGTCGCCGCTGCAGCCAATCATAGGCTGTAGTGGCGGTCACGCACGTCAGGATGACGTCAGAAAGCCGGCCTCCAGGGATGACGCTTCATCCCACGTCACCACCTCTGCAGCCAATCACAGGCTGCAGCGGCCTCTGCAGCCAATCACAGGCTGCCGCGTCAGAAAGGAAGGTCGGACTGGAGGAAGAAGAGGGACTCGTCACCAAGACAACGACCGGGTACGTATGAACTACTTTTTATTTTATTTTTAATCAGCAGCCTCTTCTCTCTATCAGTGATTGATAGAGACAAGTGGCTGCCGATTAGTGTAATATTTCTGTAATGTATTTCTGCCCGCCCGGCAGTTGCTAGGCAACAGCTCCGTCACACACGGACGGCACACGGATGCCTTCCGTGTGCCTTCAGTTATTTTGACGGCCCCATTGACTTGCATGGGCCTCACGGTCACGGAATCTCGGACCAAAGTAGGACATGCTCTACTTTGGATGGGAACGGAGAAACGGGACCGTCAAAAAAACTGAAGTGTGCATGGCCCCATTGAAATGAATGGGTCAGGGTGCTAGCCGTCAGAAAAACGGATAGCACCCTGAAGGAAAAAACTGAAGTGGGCATGGGGCTTTACATCACAATGAGACAATCCCAGTCAACGCTGCCTCTTCTGTATCGGGAAGCTCTAGTGATAACTGTTTATATATGGACAGTTATGTCACTGGAGCTTCCAGTGAGCGATGCCATACAGTGGTATTCATCACCCTATAGGCTATTATGGCATCCATTAAACGTTTACATTTTTGTATTGGATGACTTTGGATAGAAAAGTTATTGCCATCCATCAGTATAATGGGAACCTATGGGTACATTTGACATATGTGTTGGCAGTTAAACAGACCCTAAAATAGAATGTTTAACGCCAGCCATGCCCAAAAGCATTTTTAATTCAATATTGTCTAAAGGTAACAAGTCCACAAATATCAGTTGGATAGCAATTAGTTTTCGAAATGATTTATCTTACAAAACTGTTTGTCTTCAATTCCTACAGTTTGGTGACTTAAATGACACATCTCCAGGAAATATGGAAAAAGGTAATTGGCTTTAAAAGATGTGAAATGTCTTTCATTACTCTGTGAAAAAATTACATTTTATATTGAAGAAGAAAATACTTCTCCTGAGACCATAATGCTTTACTTACTAAACTATCACTATACGAACAGAGGAAAACCTAGACAAGAGGTCCTGATAAGCGCTTGCAGAATAAATTACCCATTCTTGCTTATAAAAGTAATTATTGACCTCCTGAATTGCAGTAGTTGAGTTGGGATATGATGAGGGTGTTTACTAACCTTTTAGGAAGTAGTAGGACCGGTAGGGGTGAATACAGAAAATTGTGGAAAGATGTTTGGTTTAGTCCATTTGACATTAAATATCATTAAATATAAATCAGTGAGAGAGAAATACAAGATAGTAAAAGATGGTTACCGCCAAAGGCAGAGTTTCCCAACCTTTTCGGACTCGAGGCACCCCTGGGGAAAAAAAATGTCCTTAAGGGCACCCCTACAAAAAATTGTTTCGAGAAAGACAGAAAACGGCTAAAAACAAGAACTACACACGTAGGGTATATTCACACAGCGTTTTTTGTAAGGCAGAAAAATTCTGCCTAAAAATTCCTTTAGGAATTTTGACGCAGATTTTTAATTGACAGCTTTATTTGACGAGCGCCGCAGGTTTTTTCTCCCTCCTATTAATTTCAATTGGAGTTCAGAGGTGGAAACTACTTGAAGACCATCAGCCCCCACTCACAGTAAAATGACCATCAGCCCCCCACTCACAGTAAAATGACCATAAGCCCCCCACTCACAGTAAAATGACCATCAGCCCCCCACTCACAGTAAAATGACCATCAGCCCCCTGTAGATAATGCCACACAGCCCCCTGTAGGTAGTGCCACACAGCCACTTGTATGTAGTTCCACACAGCCACCTGTAGGTAGTGCCACATAGCCCTGTAACCGGGGTTTCCACTCCAGGAGAAGCCCCTGACGTCTCTGTCCATTTATGTATAGTGACGTCAGTGGCTTCTGAAGCCAAATCACCGACCACCGCGCCGGCAACACTATGGACGGGGATTCCGCTTCAGGAGTTGCCCCTGATGTCACTGTCCATATATGGACAGAGACATCAAGCTCTCCGTCATGGAGCGGAATCCCCGTCCACAGAATATTCTACTCCTTCAGGGAGCTACAGTGGCGCTATGTACAGGAAGGGGGGGGGGGGTGCCATCTACAGAGGTGGGGGTGCTATCTACAAGGGGGCAGCAAAAAAAATTCTCCTGACATGCACTTCGCGTTGTGAGGAGGAGAGAATAAAATTTTAATGTAATAAAAAATAAATAAATAAGTTCATACTTACATTCCTCCTGTCCATATATGGACAGAGACATCAAGCTCTCCGTCATGGAGCGGAATCCCCATCCACAGGGTATTCCACTCCTTCAGGGAGCTACAGTGGCGCTATGTACAGGAAGGAGGGGTGGGGTGCCATCTACAGAGGTGGGGGTGCTATCTACAAGGGGGCTGCAAAAAATCTCCTCACATGCACTTCGTGCTGTGAGGAGGAGAGAAAGCACGGCCGTGGCAGTGGTTCAGAGGTGTTGCAGCATCTCCATATAAGTGATATGGAATAATGAGTTGACCAACACTAAAAGTATAGATCAAGAAGAGAAGGTGTGCGACAGTTTATAAAGAGGACCAAGGATTAGTGGCCCCTAGAGTTTGTAAGCATAAGACCATAATGTAATTTTTATGCAAGCAGGTTCAGTAGAATGGTTAGGATGGAAACCAGATTGTAATTGGTCTAACACGGAATTTTAAAAGTGATAGTTAAAGAATTCAAAGCAAATGTGTTCACGTCTCGTCTCCAAATTATGAAAAAGTGCAAAACACAATTGTATGTGTATTTTATATTTATGTGGTATCTTTTGCATTGATCAAAACAAAACCGTTCTTGCGGCTTCTTTAATGAAAATAGTCTTGGCTCCACCCCGACAGGCCATACCCTTCCCACAGACACTGGCTTGTTTATTTTGTGCAGAAGCAGTAGTAGAAATTAAAAAAAACATGTCCCCGGAGAAAATGTAACCAAACAGTCTGTTCCAGGCACAGGACCGGTTGTTCTAACAGATATAAGGGGGCGGGATCTGTGTCCCCAATGAATTTAATGAGAAATAGATTTTACGATGAGTACAAAAATCTTGTTTTCTCGTTAATATCATTGGGGGACACAGCACAATGGAACTTCTGAAAGCAGTCCCAGAGGGTGGAATGAAAAAAGTAAAAGTACAGCCATGCATACAGACCTGAGTAGCTGAAGCTTGATGCCTGACCACCCTGGAAGCACCAACAGCCCTTGTAGAGTGGGCAGCAACCAGGAGGAGAGGAACTTTATCCTTGGACCATTAGATTTCTGAAATCAAAGGCTGGATCCAACACACATGGTTTTGGATGCTGCCAAACCCTTGCGTGGGCCCTTCAGGAATAACAAAGAATTGGTGCACCTAAACGACTCCTTCGCTGCTAGTTATACTAAATGGTCTTTTCCGAAATCAAGACAATGCAAAGCCCTCTCCTTCAGATGAGCTGGGTAGGGGCAAAAATAAGGGAGAACAATCTCTTCATTTATATGGAAGTTAGAGACTACCTTCGGTAGGATGGACGAAACAGGTCAGAACACAACATTATCCATATGTATGACCAAAAAGGGGGATTTTCAGGACAAGGCATCAAGTTTCGTAACCACCTGATGGACGTGAAAGCCACCAGAAAGGCTACCTTCTAGGAAAGGAGTCACAAATGAAATATCTTTAAAAGGTTTGAAAAGAGCCACCTGAAGATCCCTGAGTACCAAATTAAGATCCCAGGGTTTAATGGAATGTCTCAAAGGAGCCACCCTCTGAAAGAAAAGTTTTCACCTGAGAACAAAAAAACAAAGTTCTCAAAAAAACAATGTACAGAGCAGAGACCTGACCCCTCAGGGAACGTAAGCAAAGTCCCTGTTCAAGGCCTGATTACAGGCAGGACAGAACCCTAGGAATGGAACGTTTCATAGGAAGGAAATTGCTCTGTGTAATCCTCTGTCTTACACCTTGGCTGACTGAGGGTTTCTGGCCCTCAAAATCGTCCGTCATAGAGACCTCGGGTCCTCAGAGTCTCTGGCAGAACAGCCACGCCGTTAAAAGCATCTGAGGTAAAGTGGGGTGGAAAAGCGGACCTTGGGAAAAGAGGTCGGGTAGAAGTGGAAGAAGCCAACGTGTGTCGGCGAGAAGGTTAATTTGGTCTGGGTAACATGCTCAGCAGGGCAGTCCAGTGCCACCCAAATCGCTGGAAAGCCTTCCCTCTTGCATACTTTGGGCAAGAGTAAAAGTGGAGGGAAGAGATACAGGATAGAGAACTCTTTCATGGAGTGACCAGTGCGTCAACTGTGATGGCTCTGAGATCCTGTGCCCTTGCCACATAGGTCAGAACCTTGTGGTTGAGACGGGATGGAAAGAGATCCACGTCAGGGTAGCCCCACTTCTGGCACAGTTGATGGAATACTTCTGGGTGAAGAGACCATTCTCCCGGATTTAGTCTTTCTGGGCTGAGAAAATCTGTGTCAAACACTCCTGGTATATGGACCGCTGACAGCGCTGGAATATGCTGCTCCGCCCACAGTAGAATCTGAGAGGACTCCAACAGAGTTGCCCAACTCTTGGTGCCACTCTGGTTATTCAGATAAGCGACCGGCGTGGAGTTGTCGCTCTAGATCCTGACTGGCCGATCCTGAAGTAGAATAGCCAAATGGGAGAGGGCTAGGATAATTGCCATCAATTCCAGAAGGTTGATCTGTAAGGACATGTACTCCTGTGACCAAGTGACCTGAACCGTGTGGAGACCAAAAACTGCCCTCCACCCAGACAGACTGACATCCATTAAGACAACCCGCCACTAGATAAGAGAAAATGAACGAACCGTTGTGATGGCCAGTGGGGTCTCCTGACGGACCCGGGAGGGCAGGAGAGTCAACTTGTCCAGTGAGTCCTGATACTTGTCCCAGCGCGAGAGGATTACCCCCCTGTCGGAACCTGGAGTGGAATTATGCATATGGAACTGCCTCTACGGTCGACACCATCTTGCCCAGCACTTGCATGCAAAAACGGATGTAAGAGGGAATGTACTGGTGAAGGAAGGCCACCTCGGCTCGAATGGAGCCTTCCTTGTCCACCGGAAAACAAGGACTCTTGCTGTCCTGGTTTTAAGGTTCATTCACAAAAACTCCATACACTGAGTTGTGACCAATGAGGATTTCTTCTAGTTGATGATCCACCCAAACCTTTTTAATGTGTCCAGAGTGATGCTGAGACTGGAAAGATAGTCTTCTCTGAAGGGGGCCATCACTAAGAGGTCACCCAGGTAAGGAATAACAGTGACTCTCCTGGCTCAGAGAAGTGCGATGAGAGTCGCCAGGATCTTGGTGCAGATCTGAGAAAGCGTGGTAAGTATGAAAGGGACGACGACAAATTGGAAATGTAGAGAACCACTACAAAACAAAGGAAACGCTGGTGGGTCCTTGCGATGGGGATAGGGAGGCATGCATCGCGAATGTTGATGGAAGAGAGGAACTCTCCCTGTTGCAGCGATGCGACCACCGACCTTAATTATTGCGAAACCTCTGAACGCGAGCAAATCGGTTCAGCCTATATCTTCTGATAGGAAACAACTTGTCCCCCCACTTAAACCTCCAACACAAGTGGGGAGATACCTTCATGTTGAAGATGTCTTGGCAAAGGCTTAAGCATGATAGATAAACATCTACAGTCATTGGGACTGCTCATTGTCTTGTCTGAAATAAAACCATCTCCGGTAGGAAACGCTGGGAGAAAAGGCTGCATACGGCAAGGGCAGTTCTGAGCCAAAAGAGAGCTCTTACAGCCAGTAGCCTCAGAAATCATCCCATTCAGACATTTACTAAAAAGCCTGCCACCAACAAAAGAAAGGGAAACCAGGGCTCTCTTGGAAGTCAAATTGGCCATCCTAGATTTAAGCCAAATAGAGCACCAAATGGCAGTCAAATTAACTGGTGCCTGAGCATTGAAGTTGGTTGACTCAAGGGAATCTTCGAATATAAATTTTGAAGCATAGATCAACTGAGAGGCAAGCTCAGCTAAATCCTGCTGTGGTGCTCCTGTCAGGATACCACGATGCAGCTGCTTCCCCCACACTGAACAGACCTTGCTCACCTAGTCAAATGCAAAAGCTGGTCACAAAGCAGACCCGGTGGCCATAAAACTTGACTTAGCTTGGGAATCTAACTTTTTGTCAAGAGGGTCACTAAGTGCAGCCGCAACAGTAGGATGGTAGTGGTGCTTGATAGTCTACATATGGGCATATCCACTGAAGGAGAAACAGACCATCTTGAGATCAAGTCCTCCTGAAAAGGAAACATTTTGAAACAGCAAGACGTCTGTCAGGATGTTTTCACTCCTTGCATACAGTAGAATCTGCTCAAATTCTGTATGGTTTTGAAAACATATCTTCTGGCGCCACTGGCGTTGTAAGGGTGCCTTTTCCTGAAAAGGGGAGATGGGGTTATCCTTAACATGAAAAGTGTCTCTTACAGCACGTATTAACATCTGCATGGCAGCTGTCAATTGTGATTCCTGTTCTGACTCTGAATCTAACTCAGAGGATACTTTGGGGGAAAGAGACTGATTCATATTAGAAGCAACATCACCATTGTAGACTCTAATGGGGTACCCCTCGAAAAAGCTGGACAAGGAATAGGACTTGTCTCTGCCACAATTTGGGAGGGCAAACTCTGCAAAGACTGAACCATGGACTGGGATAGTCTGGAAATGTCCCCTAGGGCCTGAACAAAACACATCACCCATTCAGGGGGTGCCAAATCCTGAGGGGGGAGACCTCTAAAGGGTCCTGGATTGCAAGCACCGTCGGCAACTGCAGTATACTGGCCGTATAAAGACTTTATATTACGACCGCCACAGGGATAGTATGTAGCTATACCCACCTGTATAGGTTGCGTAGTAAAATTCTCCCGAGAAGCAGACCTGATAGAAGGGAGGAAGAAAGAGAAGAAAACAAACAGCAATGTCTGAGGGAAAGTGAACCCCTGGGGAAGTTGCATAAAAATAACTATACAGCCAAAAGACTGGCCTACTAGACCCCTGGAGCTGTGTAATTCTGTAAACCAAAGCAGGAGAAGATGGTTCCAATAGAAGAGTTGAATAGCAGAGATCAGGTCCTCAGATCATTTGAACATGGCACCAGCTCCAGATTACAGCCAAGATGTTGGTGCTCCTTAAACATCCGACCTATAGTGCGGCTATTGGCACCGTCTGTAGATGCAGAGAAAATAAGTTAGGTGACCAGCGGAGAGGGAAATACAGAGCAGAGGACTACCTGTTTCCTGGCACCCGCAGGGGGTTGACTGGGCTGAGAACAGGCTCACAACCACCTGCAACTAAAGAGAGAATATAAATAAATAAAACTAAAATTAGCAGCAGACCTGAGTATCAGGTTACGTCTGCCTCCTACGGACGCTAGACTAAAAACTGAATTAGCTAGTGTCTGTGGAAAGAGTATGGCCTTCCTGGGCGGAGCCAGGGCTGTTTCCTACCTAGTGTTGCCTCCTAGTGTCAGGGGCCTATATAACCATAGCGGTGTGTCCCTTAATGATATTAATGAGAAAATTACACATGCCGTTATTTTGCCACAACCACGTCATCGCAGTAAAATGCAATGTTTTTGCATATGATAGTTGTTGCATTTCCCATCTGCTCCCATTATCCACATTGTGCACTATATTAGCCATATATGTTATTTTACCTTTAATAGTTTCTTCTTAAAGGGGTTATTCAGGATTGAAAAAAAAGGCTGTTTTCTTACAGAAATAACGCTCAACCTTTCCATAGGTTGTGTCTGAAATTGCAGCTCAGTTCCATTGAAGTAGATAAGACCAAGCTGCAATACTACGTACAACCGGTGAACAGGTGTGGCATTGTTTTTGTAAGAAAGGAGCTGTTTTCTAATCCTGGACAACCCCTTTATCTTCGAGAAGTTTCCTCTTAACTTTGTGTATGTAACAAGTAATTTCAATTGTTCGGTAATCTACTAGAAGATTGCATTTTTATGTGTACTGACAATTATACTTTTCTCTTTCTTACACTTTCCTCCTTTCTCTTTGTGCTAGTTTCATGGTTGTTTGTTTGTGCAGATGAGGGCAGTGATGTGGAGAGTGAAATGGATGAGGAACTTGATGATTCTGGAGAGCCCCCAGCCAAAAGGGAGAAGACAGAGTTGGGTCAAACGTTCCAGGTGGGCTGCATGCAGCCATCGCTGGAGGGTAGTGTTCAACAGAGTCTTGTTTTGAACCAAATACACAGCGAGCACATTGTCACAAGCACTCAAACCATCAGGCAGTGCAGTGCCACCGGGAATACCTACACTGCAGTCTAGTGAATATAAAAAAGCTTTCAAAACAGAATTGTATAAATATATGTATGTTGGGCTTGAAATTATGGCAGTAGAACAGAATATGCCTAAAGGTCGACTGTTGTCAAATTTTCCTATTGTGACCTTAACTATTTTGTCAACCGTAACCCAAGAACAGCTTCATTTTCTTTTCATGGTGTACATTATGATTTTTTATTTTTGCTTCGTTTTAGTATTTCCTTTTAAGATTTTTTTTATTCATGTTGTTCTTTATGGTCATTATGCAATGATCCTTAATTCCTTAATATTACTGGATTTTTTTTATATATATATTTTATTGCTGGGTTTATTGTACTTAATAGTTGCACTTCTTTAAACAAAATGTTGATCGCTTACACTGGAGAAAGAAGGTGCAGCAGCATATACATAACATATATATGGGGAAAACCCTGTATCTTTGTAAGATAAGATATTTATATGTATGAAGGTAAATGTTTTGGCTGTTGTTCTGTTGTACAAAGGAAAATTCAAGTTTCATCTTTTGCGTCCAACAAGTCCGTATCATGACCTGCATGAAACAGTGTGGTACGCTAAAGTTGTAATACAAGTGAAAAGTAGGCTTTTGTCTAACAGTAAACAACGCAAACAAGTTCCGTTAATCGTATCCATCTTGTTTATAATGATGTTTGTAAACTCTGGGTTTCACTTAGCGAAAGTGCATTCTTAGATGCTCTGAAACATCAACATTTTGAAGGATTTTGAAGTGCACACTCAGCTCCTCCATTGGGATACTACTGATTTTGCATTGGGTTCCACTGCACAAATGCTATGTACCCTTGAGCATATCTGATAATTGATGGTATGAAATAAAACTGGTCACACAGTGACCCAATTCTTTAACCTCTTCACCCCTGATCACTTGCTAACGTGCAATGAGATGATATCATCAAGTAAGAAAGATGTAAAGAGGATGTAAATTATGGAAAATTATCTGATGGCATTTGAACTGAACCTCAGGAATGATAGGGTTAAAGAAAGAGTTGTGCTAAAGTGATAAGGACCAATGTCAGAGGTTTGTGTTCCTTCTATCCCAGAAACTCACTTTTTCATAACAGTAGTTCATTCTGCTGCTATTACGCTGTATATATATATAGATTCATATATATATATACACACATATATATGTGAAGAATATAATTTATAGAATGCAAGGAATGTAGCAACCTGCATAGTATT
Organism: Rhinoderma darwinii; assembly: GCF_050947455.1. Lineage (NCBI taxonomy): Eukaryota > Metazoa > Chordata > Amphibia > Anura > Rhinodermatidae > Rhinoderma > Rhinoderma darwinii. The sequence goes on from NC_134687.1 coordinate 366,844,888, forward strand.
TAAGAGTGGGAACTGATAACTAGGTTCTTAGCTGTTTTTTGATACCGGTGTTAAAATATTGAAATTTCTGAGACTACTGTTCAAGTAAGCTTCCTCTGGTTCTTTTGGTAGAAGAGGTCAACTCTTATGGGGCACTTTGTGTAATCTGTACTTGTCAACTATTATTATTATTATTGTTGTTTCACCTATTTGATGTTATCCCATGAGATATTACAGTTTAATACAGGAGTGTCAAAAACAGCTATTTTGAAGCTCCAATTTTTAACTCTGGCACAGATGTCTACAAGTCATACATGGTAGAAGTGATTTAACTTCCATTATTTAAGTCTACTCTAACTGCATTTGGTAAGGACACCAAAGACTGAAAATTAATATCATGTACGTTTTTTCTATAGCAAAGCTCAGTACCACACCCACTTTAAAGTGACCCCAATCTCAGAAATGTGGTTTACCTAAGGAATTGGTGTGTTCCCATTTTAGGTTAGGTCTCAGGTTTGCCTTTATTTTACGGTGCTCCACACCTAGTCACTACCATAATTTTACCATATATGATTTTTTGCCACAGATAATATAATAATGAAACGATAGAAACATAAGCAAATTTCCAATTTTGCACAGAACATCAACACAAAAAAAGGTCAGTGTGCCTTTAAAAGGAAGCTTTTTTGAATGGAGCTTGTATATATTTTAATCCGGCATCAGAGGCTGCTGTATTAATGTGAGTAGGGTAAAGTGTGAGAAAAAAATAAAATAATGCTTGTGTAATACATTTTAGGCAGTGTACCTGGCACACCTCATTGGAACTTCTCCCCATCCATGTAGGGTTTGAACAGGTGGCTAGACACACCATTGCCATTTAAGAATGTACATCAGGGATCACAGTACCTCGCCTATTTCATGGTGCCTTAAACAGAACTGAAGCTAAGGTGTAGTAGTTGTCTTTATTTTCCTTATTTCTTGTTAATCATTTTTCAGCAAGGTGTGCCTGTTGTTTTTAAAGCCCACAGAGAGTGGGGAAAGTCCTAATTTTGTAATAAATTAGAAATGCTTTTTTGGCTCTTCTAGATTAAGAATATACAGATCCCCCATGTGTCTGCCGTTCCCCGATTTTGTAACTAAATGTATTTTTCTTTAGTGCAAGTAGCATTTTATTGGGATTGTGGGAATTGTCTCCATAGTCAGCTAAAATATCCAAGGCTCCTCAAGCTGTAAGTGCGTATCGCTGAGAAGAGCAAAACGCGTCAGCAGGAATGATAATTAGAGCAAATTCTAACTTGAAAGAAGGGTCAGCATGGCTTCAATTATGTTTAGCCCTTCAGGGACAGCAGGGTGTGCAATCCAGTGAAAACCCCCGCATATCATGTCCTTTATGCACTGAGGTCAGTTTATTGCATGGTTTACCCATGTCCTGAACAATGCAAAGAAATGTAACTAGAAGATAAACATTGATTAATACCAATTAATGTGAAAAAGCCAGCAATCAATATACAGTTAGAAAATATGTTATTATACTTTAGATTAAAAAAGACTCAAGAAAAACCCACTAGACTAGTTAAGGGGACATGTGAGATTTTTTATTTATGTATAAATATGTATCTATAACTTGTGTTTATTAGGGATTAATAGGGATCAGTCGTCTGGTTGTCCTTACCATGTTCTCATATTAGAAGCACAATTCCATCATTTTAATGATAAGACCCAAAGAAAGTTCTAATAATTACACAAGGAATATATATAGAATGATACAACACCGATACATCCAAACTGCAATGTAGTATTTTCTTGAAATATCCACAAAATTATAGACAGTCTCCCAAATGTATTTTACTCAAAATGAATACTACGTTTTTATTTTACAGTCTAAACATATATATATATCTTTAAAATTGTGCTATTAATAAAAAAACACTGGTTTTTATTACCCGATAAATGTTCTAGATTATTCTTTTTATAGATCAATGACAAAAAAAAACTATAGAAAAAAATTACCTTATATGTGGTTAATGAATACAACCTCAATAATATTATTTTCAGTTTCTTCTCGCAAATACAGGTGCAATTGTCATTTCTGTCCACTGGCCAATAGTGTACAGAGCTCTCAACATTACTGGAGATAAGTACAGTACTTGTTCTAGTACCTCGTACTTCCCATAGATCCGTTAGGAACCTCCATTATCTTATCTTCTCCAGCAAACCTCTGTTACTTTTCTGTTGAATATGCCAAGTAAGCATATAGGAAGAAGCTACTATATTACCATACTTACAAATACGTTCAACAAGGTTCAATGTTCGCTATCACTTACAATAAGATAATGCAAGGATTGTAATTTTGTGGGTCACACCAAAGTTCTATTAGCTTTAAGGGTAAAAAAACAGCTTCATTTTAAAAGGTCTGTGCCGACAATTGGTGAGACATCTGTCCGTCATGGGAACCATGTGTGCCACCAGCACATGAGCAGTGTACACCATTCTTAAACTTTTCTAGAAGAAAATGTAAGAATTGTGTTTATTTCATGGAGTATTCATAACCTGCTAGGTATAAGAACAAAAGCTTCATCTCCCCAATCCATAGCCCAATTCTCACACGATTGTGCTTAGGGGCAGCTTAGGTGTTCTATGCTGGTCATTAACTGCCCAATGGGCCAAAGGATTGGGTAAAAACCAGGCCCGGTGTGGAGGAAGTAGCGTGTTGAAAAATCGTTGTGCAACGCCACCTATGCAAGCTCTATCCAATATTCCTGGCAGACCATATGGCTTACAAGACGGCAGATCAGCCCTTATACTGTATGGTCACGTTTACAGTGTAGTGGAACTTGTTGGTGCTATATATAGATAATAATGAGTAGTAATAACGGGTTATATTTCACGATATTCTATTTTATTTTCAGCATTCATTTCTAAGAGATTTCATGAGAAAGCAGCACCATTTTTATACTTTTAAAAACAATCCACTGGTTTTCTTTCAGGAGTAAATGGTATCAATAGAGTGGCTTTGGTCTGACATTGCATTAATTAATAATGAATGTCTGACTTTATTAGAGAAACTGCTTTAACAAACCAATTGAAAATCTAAAAGAATGAAATGTTTCCACACAGGCAAATTCTAGTCACATTTATCTGCATTATTAATATTTTCATATTGTAGACCGAATACTACCAATGTTGCTGCAGTCCATACTGTTACGATGTAAAACACAATGGTGCCAGCATCCCATGTCATTGAAGCAATTTGTTTAGGTGGCCACATTTCTCTTTTTTTATGTCTACTTTCTTAAAAGACTATGTTCACCTTTCTTACAAATGCAGCTAAAATGAAAAACGAAGCAACTTTGCAACAGGTCTTGATTAAAAATGTCCTATAATTTTGTGTCTACAGGTACTATGCAGACCTATGTATCTCCATGGTAACAGTCTACTAACAAACTTTGTGTAGTCTAAGCCTGCAAACTCTCTTCCATCTGCCCCCTGCTTCTTTCTAACCTACCAAATATATTTTAGAAAAAAAATAGGGGGCAGATGAGAGAGAGGATGACTGCAGGAGCAGATTACACAGTTTGTTTGTAGTCTGTTACCATGGAGACATATAGAAAGACACAAAACAATAACAAAAAAAAATTGGTTGCGAATGTGGATGTAGCCTGTAAATAAAACACTTTAGGTCAATGTGATTTGTGCATCCAGCCAGAGGTATAGCTAGGCTTTCCTTCACTGAGGCAAAGATTCAGCTCACTACTCTAGCCCTGTACCTAAATACCCTGGCAAAGGCAGAGGACTTTTTGGTGCCTTCCTGGCACCCACATGCCCTGCTAGATGCAACGCCACTAGTTGCACTCCTGCATTCAGCTATTTTGAGCTTGGCTGATCTTTGTATTTTTATTTCAATCTAATATCAAAGTATTTTCCTTTAGGTACAATTAGCACGCCCAATCTGTTATATAGTCTGACAACTCCCTTGATACATTAATATCGGATGACAATGTGTTTTAGAATGCAATGTGGTAGTGTTATTTATCTGTGGCTTTTGGTGGACCGGGTACATTTAACCAAATATGTATAGAAAACCAGTGGAAAATGTGGAGTACAGTGGAGTGAAGTAATACAATAGATCCATGTGAACATAATCTAAGTGGTAGAAGTTATGCACATGTATTCTGACATGATGATGACATAGCATTCCCCTAAGAAACACTAACTTTTCATTTATCCTCACCAATTCCCTACAGCTGCCTGGGTCTGTCATATTGTTGCTTCAGGCACGTTATACAGAAAGTAGTGCCCACCCTTTCAGTGCTAGAGGAACGTATTATGCATCACTTTTCATAAATAGGCCTTTCAGTGTCACAAGGGTTGATATACCTCTTCTGTCTGTATAACCAATAGTCTTGTCTACAAACTGTGGCAAGTATTGAAAAAATCTGATATGCACTACTTATTTGGAGAAAAATGAAGAAAAAAAAAACTGGAATAGAAGCATAATACTTTATATTAAAATGTTTACTGTAAAGCTGTGCTTAACCCTTTGAGCATTGTAACAAAATGCAGGATACTCATTCAGTGACTTAGCTTTATACAGAGGAGCGCATTTATGAAAACCAGTGCAAAAAAAGAGAAGGCCGTGGCAACCAATCAGTTATTTTTTCTTCACAGCAGACAAAAGAACCACCATTTTTAATTTGCTCTGATTTTCGTAAATTCGCCCCAGACTGCATCAGGCAGATCAGTAGGCAATACGCTTCTATATTTTATTAGAGTTTAATTTTAAAAAGATTGAAATAAAACGCAGCTTTAGCCACAGTATTTTTGGACCAGAGATGTGAAATGTATAGTTTGTAGTAGAAAATCGGCATATATTATTAATATTTTTCAGGCTAATTTAGGTTCTTCATAAAATGAACAATATTCTAGCATTTGCCACAGATTCATCGTTTCCACTTTAATGAATATTTGACTTTTATAGCTTTCAGTTATCAGAATTTTTGTCCCATTATTGAATATCGGTTACTTTTTAGTGCTCTCTCCACAGAACATATTATGTGTATTTACTCCTTAGTTATTAACCATTGTATAAGGTAATATCTTCATATATTACCTTGAAGGTTATTTACAGTGATATTTCAGACGTCTTAATGTTTTCTAAATGTGTATCCACTCTTTTACCTCAGCATTGAAATTATTTCCACTGTTAGATATTTGCAGTTTTTAGCGTTTCAAACATTATCAGCCCGCAACACATAAAAAACCCAAAGAAAAATATATCACAAGGTATCAATTCTGTGAAAATAATTAAGGAAAATTTGGAAATCGTTCATGAATTCACACAAAATACTGCTCTGGAATTCCCCCCAAAAAGTGCCAGTTTTTATTTGATCCATTTCGGCTAGTTGTTTTGTTATTATATCAATACCACCCTTTTTCACAAGTGGTGTACCTTCTGTTGCCTGCATTGTTAGGAAGTTTACGTGAGAATGATCACAGCCCTAGTCCTGCTGGTTTTATGGTAATGACACTGTTATGTCTTTTCTTTTGTCCCTGTTGTCTACTACTGTGAATTCTCCTATGACGTTGCTACTATATTTTTGGGAATTATTTTTGGACTTTTAGTTGAGTATAATCTTCCAGATACTCATTGCATTGAATTGTAAATCTTCTTTGTGAATGTTTTTTTAAACACTGGATCAGTAGGAAATGGATAGGCTAAGGCAAAAATGGCATCTCGTTGATTTAAATTTATTTAAATTCAGTCTTCTCGTAAGATTATATCAAAGCTGGAATGTCACAGTTTGGTTACAGTGAAGGACAACTTGATTTCTGTAGTAAAACGGTAGCTTATTTTACCCGTATTTTAGTATTGATCTCCATGTAACATTAAATTCTGGACGGACACTAGGTTGTTGTTAGGTCCACATGGCTTCTTCTATACATACAGCTGTACAATACTCAAAGGGTTGTAGTTTGACAATTATTTTGTTGATCTTTTTAATAATTTCCTGTATATGCTTCTCAGTTTGCATGCCTTGATCATTGCTGCTAGTGATTGTACGTGCCAGTAGAAATAAGTAGTGTTTACCTATTTTGTTTAACGAAAGCCACTTACAAAGTGACTACCTGATTTACTTGTGTTCTGTTTGGGTTGTTAATAGTTTATTTACATGCCTTATGTTTTTACACTGGCTTCTAAACTTCGGGGAATGAAAGCCCTGAGTTTCTCGTTTTTACTGAAAAATCCACATTATGTCAATGGATATATTACAAAATAATGACTGCGGGGACGCAAAAATAGGAGGTTTTCTTAACTTTTTTGTTTTTTTATCTCAAGACTTTAGAAAAATATTACTTTAGTAAAGGGTGCATGTAGCCTTCCTGATGAAAATCAAAGCTGGGAACAACTTTACACATGCGAAATATGTCTTCAACAACTTGTATGCCTTAAATTAGAACACATCTGTTTCACAATTTGCTCCTAGTGACTAAGGATTATTGAGTGTATCAGACAGTGAAGTTGTAAGACAAACCATTGCTGGAAATCCTTGCAGCTGGGGATTGAAACAGAGTGCCTTCATGATAGAAGTGAACCAAGATATTAGGAACAAAAAATTCAGAAATTGTGGAAGGTTGAGCTTTCCATATCTAAACAGATTAGTAAATGAGTCCTACACCTACCTAACAACGCCATTACTCAGAAACTCCTCAGGGCTTTCTTACCCCAACAAGATTTAACACACCATTTTTTTCTCTTACGTTGTGTCGTGTAGTTTTTTTTGTTTTTTTTTAATTTAAGTGCCATTGTATTCTGTTTCACTTGGTAAGTGGAAGAGGACATGACTTCAGTCCACAAGCACAGAGGCTTATTAGTAGTAAGAATTTTAAGCTTTTTTCCCTTTTTATTTCAGTTTTTATATAAAATGAATATGTTGCATAAAAGTAAGGTAGGCAGCTTTTTATTTCCTTAATAGAGATTGTATGTGTGTGATAATGTAATGTTCTTTTCCAGTTTTTGGATTACAGTTGGATATACTTTTTATTTTAAACCTATTTGGAGAATACCACGTGATGAATTTTTTTGTATAATGTATTGGATTTTGTAAATACGTATTTCCTGATGTGATTTTTGTGAGAAATGCTAAATCTTTTAGTATATCATGTCCTCTCCAGATTGGCAGGAGCTAAATGATAGTTTGTGGGCAATTTGTATTGTGTACTGTACAATAACTGGGGAACTTTTATAATTATAAAATATATATATTAACTTTTAGTGTGTTGTTTAAAAATGACTGGAACATACTAAAGATATTAGTAGGATTTTTCTGAATATTTCAGACTTGAACTCAGGCTAGCTTTCTTGTGTTGTTTTTCAAAACAAAATTGTGTCTTGTCTTTTAAAAATTAATAAATTTGTTTTCTTGTTACAATTGTGAGTATTTTATTCCTCCTGACTGCTTATTGTAAAAAATGAAATTCAGGAGATAAATTGGCTTTAATAAACTGAATGTATTTTCAGGGTATGTCTACACACCATGTGAAATCGACCTCCCATTGATTTCAATGGTAAAATCTGCGTGTCTGAAAAAACAGCGAATTTTCACACGCGGATTAGGCACATTGAATGAGGCTAATCCTCGTGCAGATCTGCGGCTCATTAACTGAGTAACACGCAGATTTCTGACAAGGATTTCCCTTGATTCCTGTATTTTTATGCCTTAAATAAGCATTGTGTGAACATAGCCTTATTCTTTGATCCTGCTACACCCTTTTTCATTTAAATTTTTTTTTTATTCGCTTTTTGAAGTTTACTTTACAAACAATACAAAATGCAATATAAGAAAACATATAATTATCTACAGTTTAATCACACAAAGTACAAAGATGAACAATACATTTATTCAGGTACTTCATTAGTATTTGAAAATCATGTATTAGAAATGTACAATTCCTACATTATTTGGCTTTGCTATAATATTTCCAATGATGAAGTGTTTTTACATGCCACCTGTCCATACATAGTAAAGTTATTAAGCACTGTAATTGGTAGGCAGATTTTCTTTTTAACATGGTCATTTTTTGTAACAGTGCCATATAGTTGAAGTACCATTATTTAAAAGGAATAAAAAGCTAGAACCAGGTAACTAAAGACCATTATTCCTGACTCGAATTGTCTCCAAATTATTTGGAGGTAATCCAATAGGTAATCTTCAAAATAGTTTAGCACGAAATCTATTATTCACCAACATTCAAGAAAAATATGTTGTTATGAAGAGAAAAAACGTACGTTCAAACATGTATCTTGGTTATGTTATTGTTGTCATATTGGATATATTTGAATTTTGCAAAAGCATTTGAAAACATCACAGTTCCACCCAACAGCCACCAGACAGTGCAGGTACCAAGATCTTGGGAACAATTTAGGTATATAAGTGGAAAACTGGTTAATGGACAGAAGACAAAGGGTAGGTGTAAATCCTATACATTCAAAATAAACTAAAGTGAAAATTGAACAAAGTTTAGTGTTGGTAAATGTAAAGTTCTGCACATTGGTCACTTTATTAAAATAGCTATACATTAAATAGTGAAAACCAAGCAAGAAAAAGACTTGGGTATACTTATTAACAATAAGCTAAGCAGCAGAACTCAATGCCAAATAGCAGCTGCAAAGACCAAAAAAAAATTCTAGCGAACATAAAAAAAATATTAATAATACTGACCAAATACAAATTACTTGTAAGCCACATTTTAATATGGGGTACAGTTTGGGCATTTGCACTGTAAAAATACTAGATGACAGCTGCAGAGGATTCAGAGCTTTTCAACTAGATTAATAAGGATGGGATGTCTCTCTTACAATGAAAGGATAGAAACATTGGATCAACTATAGCCATAGCCGCCAAAGTACCAGCCTATGGGGCCATAAAGGGGAGTTCTCTCAGGTGCAAGGACATTCCTTTTTGTAGAGGAAGGTCTGCTATATGGTACTACTAAAGTGCCTTGCTAAAGTATTCACCCCCTTGGTGTTGTTCTGCACCTCTCTAATAATTTGGGGGACGCCTTACTGGTGTGGATCGCCTCATAGTTTGAGAAGCACTGGTCTAATGGACAGATACTTACATCTCTTCCTTGGATCTTTGGAGTTCTTTAATTGTTATTGTTGGTGTCTTTATGGAGTCTCTGATTAATGCCATCCTTGCCCGGTCTGTGAGTTTTGTTGGACAGCCTTCTCTTGTCCGGTTTGTAGCTGTGCCATACTCTTTTCATTTGGTTATAATGGATTTAATGGTGCTGCGTGGGATGTTTTTTTTTATACCCCATCTATGATTTATACCTCTCCACAACTTTGTCTCTGACCTGTTTGGAGAGCTCCTTGGTCTTCATGTTGCTTAGTTGTGTTACAGACTCAGGGACCGTTCAGAATAGGTTTATTCATACTGACATCATGTGACCGATCATGTGACACTTTGATTATACACAGCGGGACCTTATTCAACTAATTATGTTACTTCTGAAGATAATTGTTTTGACCAGACACTAGTTAGGGGTTTCATAGCAAAGGGGGTGAATACATATGTACACACAACTTTTCCGTTTTTAGGGGGTTTTTTTCATTTTTTTTAAACAAGGTATTTTTTTTTGTTTTCCATGTAACAATTTGGACTATTTTCTCAGGTCCATTACATAAAATCAAATTTAAAATGTATTTTATTTCCAAGTTGTTACGTGCTAAAACATGAAAACCACCAAGGGGAGTAATTACTTACTATCCATCCCTTTGATTGCAGCCCAAGGCCCATTTCACATAAGTATATTACTATATTAGTTCTAAGGACAGGATTGAATCCCCTTCTGTGAAGTCTTTACCAAAGCTTTCCTCAGATCCTGTTCTTTGCTCTGAATATATGACTCCTGCATGGAGCCATAATAGAAATGAGCCTAAGTGAAAAGAGTTTATACTGCTGTTTGTATTACGACAGTTTACTGTTACTAAGCAGTGGTGGGGTGGGGGTCATTCCAGACTTTGCTATAAGGGCCCTATGAATTCTAGTTACACCGCTGGTTGTAAAAACTTGGTTTGTTCAATCAGGAAAAAAAAAGATGCCTAAGACATAATATTATTAATGTATATGAAGGGGTTATTTACAATAAAAGTTGTGTAACTTTTGAATATCTTACTTTGTGTAATAATGGTTAAGGCCTCATGCACACGGCCGTGCCCGTAATCACGGCCCGCGATTGCGGTCACGGCCCGCCGATACCTGCAAGCCACGGGCCGCATTTTCGTGCCGTGCTCCCATACAAAGTAGTTAATTTATTTCAGTATTTCAATTAAAAAAGTGAAACTCATATATTATATAGATTCATTACACACAGAGTGATCTATTTCCAGCATTTTTTTCTTTTAATGTTGATGATTATGGCTAACAATGAATGAAAACCCAAAATTTAGTGTCTCAGAAAATTTGAATATTATATAAGCCCAATTTCAAAAATGATTTTTAATACCGAAATGTTCGCCTACTTAAAAGTATGTACAGTAGATGCACTCAATACTTGGTCGGGGTTCCTTTTGCATGAATTACTGCATCAATGCGGCATGGCATGGAGGCGATCAGCCTGTGGTACTGCTGAGGTGTTATGGAAGCCCAGGTTGCTTTTGATAGCGGCCTTCAGCTCATCTGCATTGTTGGGTCTGGTGTATCTCATCTTCCTCTTGACAATACCCCATAGATTCTCTATGGGGTTTAGGTCAGGCGAGTTTGCTGGCCAATCAAGCACAGTGATACTGTGGTTATTAAACCAGGTATTGGTACTTTTGGAAGTGTGGGCAGGTGCCAATTCCCGCTTGAAAATGAAATCAGCATCGCCATAAAGCTTGTCAGCAGAGGGAAGCATGAAGTGCTCTAAAATTTCCTGGTAGACTGCTGCGTTGACTCTGGACTTGATGTAACACAGTGGTCAACTAGAATTGAGTGCCCCTCCACTCTTCCTCCAGACTCTGGGACCTTGATTTCCCAATGAAATGCAAAATTTTTTACTTTCATCTGAAAACAGGACTTTAAACCACTGAGCAACAGACCAGTCCTTTTAAAGGCTTAGGAAACCTTTGCAGGTGTTTTGTGTTGATTAGCTGATTAGAGTGTGACACCATGAGTCTACAATCTTCAACTTTTGAGAGACTAAATTTTGGGTTTACATTAACTGTTAGCCATATTCATCAACATTAAAATAAGAAAATGCTGGAAATATATCACTCTGTGTGTAATGAATATATAATATATGAGTTTCACTTTTTGAATTAAATTACTGAAAAAATTAACTTTTTGATGATATTCTAATTCATTGAGAAGGACTAGTTTATCAACTTTGTAATTTACTTACTGTTAAAATTTAGTGTTATCCATGCAAATTCTGTGTGAAGTTACCTCTATTTTTCAAGCAAAATCCATCATTAGTTACATAGAGCTTTCCACAGTAAGAACATCAATACCTAAATAACATATTATTACACACCTTACTGCAAAGGGGGATGCAAGCAGCTAAGGGGAAACTTGCTATTTTCACATGAATGATATGTGTATTCGATAATGTTGCTCCTTAAACAAATTCAATAATAATGAGACAGGATGTTTGATAGACATGAGAGTTTCATTAAAGGGGTTTTTCACATTCTTACAACTGATGATTATCACGATGGGTGTGTGGACCCACTGGGTCGTACTGCCGTAGCGGGATAGCAGCTGGCCAAACAGGATACCAACGCAAAGTCAATAGTTTGAATAAGGGTACCTGTGGCAATACAGACAGTAGCGATGGCAGGCTCGGATGGGACCTTGGCAGCAGGCAGACGCCAGGCACGATGAAATACAGCAGTCGTAGTATACGACACAACACGACTCCAACTCTCTACGGCACAGGAACAAGGTAGCATGGGATACAGGTAGCAGGAACGGGAATACTGGGAACTGGAAAACACTAAGGGACCATTTGCAAAGAGTAACACGGGTAAACACAACAACGCTCAGGCAATGGGTGAAGGGGCAGGGCCCTTATAATCCAGGGTGATCTGGGAGCAATCAGTCAATCTAAAACATGTGTGTGCTCTAGCCCATTAAGGCCGGGAATGAGCTTGAACGCGCACCCTAGTGGTCACTGCAGGACAGGACGGCCGCATGTGCTGGCATCTCTGGGGAGGAAGACGTCTGCAGGATGATAGGAGTCTGGGACCGCGGCCATTACAATATCCCCCTACTTACGCCCCCTCTTCTTGGGGCCAGATCGAGAGAGGAACTTCTTAATGAGGGAAGGAGCCTTGACGTTCTCCTCTGGCTCCCAGGACCTCTCTTCTGGACCAAACCCCTTCCAATCCACCAAGTAAAAGGCTTTTCCTCTTATCCTCTTGAAGTCCAAGATCTCCATGACCTTGAATACATCGGCAGAACCGCTGGGGGCAACTGCAGGGCTAAGGGTCTTAGATTAGCGGTTCAGGACCACAGGCTTTAGAAGAGACACGTGAAGGGTGTTGGGGATTCTGAGGGTAGCGAGCAGCCGAAGCATATAAGAGACCAGGTTGATCCACTGGAAGCACTCAAAGGGTCAGTGGAACCTGGGAGCGAATTTGCACGACGGCACCCTTAGCCAGATCTTTCTTGAGGACAGCCAGACCTTGGTACCTGGAATAAACTGGGGAGGCTCTCTTCTCCTTGTGTCTGCCTTTCGCTTCATGCGGTCGTCCACCACCAGAATACAGGATCGGGTTTGCTGCCAGATCTGTAGGAAGTCCATGAATGCAGAGTCAGCTGCGGGTACCTGCGACATAACTGACACCGGGAGAGGGATTCGTGGGAGTTGGCAGTAAACGAAGAATGGTGTGGTTCTTGTGGACTCGATTGTATGGTTGTTATAAGAAAACTCGGCCCAAGGAAGAAGCTGCACCCAGTCATCATGTTGCCTAGAGATGAAGTGTTGTAGGTAGTTCCCCATGATCTGATTGATCCTCTCGACTTCACCATTGGACTGGGGTTGGTAGGCTGAGGAAAAGTCCAACTTTATCTCGAGAAGTTTACAGAGGGCTCTCCAGAACTTTGAGGTGAACTGAACCCCCGATCAGACAAGATATGCAGAAGTAAGCCGTGCAGCCGGAAGATGTGTTGGATAAAGAGGTTGACCAGTCGAGAAGCAGAAGGTAGGCCTGTCAGCGGAACGAAATGAGCCATCTTCGAAAATCGGTCCACCACCACCCAGACTGTACTGCATCCAGCAGGGGAAGAAAGGTCCGTGACAAAGTCCATTGCTATATGTTGCCAGAGAGCATTGGGCACAGGCAGCGGCTGGAGCAGGCCAGCAGGTTTGGAGTGAGCAACCCTTGTTAGCTGCTCACACAGTGCAGGACGAAACAAGGTCCATGATGTCTTTGGGCAGCGTGGGCTACAAGAAATGATGAGTAATCAGGTCTCAGGTCTTACGGGCACCTGCGTGACCTGCCAGTTTGGAGCGGTGTCCCCAACTAAGAATTCTTTCTCTGTCTGCCAGGCGTATAAAAGTCCTCCCCGGAGGGATGTCTCTAACTTGCAGGGGGTTGACAGAGACAATGCAAGATGGATCAATGATGTTTTGTGGAGACTCCATGGTGTCCTCAGTCTCAAACAACCTGGACAAGGCATCGGCCCTCACATTCTTGTCAGCAGGGCGTTAGTGGAGCTCAAACTGGAGCTGGGCAAAGAACAGCAACCACCTGGCTTGACGGGTTCAGCCGTTGGGCCGTCTGAAAATAGGTGAGGTTCTTGTGGTCCGTAAATATCAGGATGGGATGAGCTGCGCCCTCTGGTAGATGTCTCCACTCGTCCAGAGCCAATTTGATGGCCAGTAACTCCCGATCCCCAATCAAGTAGTTGCGCTCTGCGGAAGAGAAAAGTTTAGAGAAATAGCCACATACTACTGCCTTGCCTTTGGGATCTCTCTGGAACAGAAGTGTGCCAGTACCAACAGAGAAGGCGTCCACCTCAAACGAAAACTGTCGAGATACATCGGTATGATGGAGGGTTGAGGCTGACGTGAAGGCACTCTTCATGCTATTAAATGCAGATTCTGCTTCTGGAGTCCACACCTTGGCGTTCATGCCTTTCTTTTTTTTTAATCAAATACTTTTTATTGTCCATTTTCAACAAATACAGTAACATACACAAAAATAAACACCCACCCATAACCCCCCCCCCTACCCTTTCCACTCAACCAAGCTGCCAGAGAGAACAAGAAGGAAAGGATCATAGCAATGACACAGGAAGTTGTCGCCGACACATATGGCAGACACATATACAGTGTAACATCTATGGCCGGGCCCGTCGTTCTGACTTACCCTCTGACGGCCATGGATGTGTAAGGCAGCATCTCCCTCAGAGACGCCGGCACTCACTTCCTGGTCAAGAGACTCTCTCCCGCAGGGCGCGCACGCCCGCGCGTGCACGGCCTTAAATGGCCAGTGCGCGCTCAATTGCAGGAAATCTGCAATCAAGCCCAGGGTGCTGCTGGACAGTGCCTGAGCGTTGTTGTGTACCTAAGTTTGTCTTGCAAATGATCTCCTAGTGTTTTCCAGTTCCCAGTGTTACCTGTTCCTTCTGCCTGTACCCTGTATCCCGTGCTAGCGTGCCTCTGTGCCGTCTACAGTTGTAGTCAAGTTGTGTCTTCCGCTTCATCTACTGTGTCACACCCCGCCGGGTGTCCGTCTACTGCCGGAGCCTTATCTTCAGCCTGAATCATCTCTACTGTCTACATTGCCTCAGGTACCCTTTCTGGACTATGGACTTTGTACTGTACCTGTTTGGCCAGCAGCTATCCCGCTACGCAATACGGCCCAGTGGGCCCAGTTACATTAATCATCAGAAAACCATTAGCTCCCCATTTGTCAGAGGGTAACTTAGCGTATGTAAACACAGAGATATGCCTTACCCCAGAGATTCCTTCATTTATCTTAGAGTTACTTCCCCCGGACACATCTACAGCAGACACCCAAAATCCCACCTCCTATGCAATAGGAATCATAAATATCTAGCTCCTACCCCCTCTATCCCTGAGCAGTGAGGCACAGGCCAGGCTATCAGTTTCTAGCCAAGATGCCCATAATTTGTTGAATTTAGCAGACGCTCCATGCTTAAGAAAAACAGCCTTTTCATTGATAAGCAACAGATTCACCTTTGCCATAAACTCCTGCTCGGTCGGAGGAAAGGGCTGTATCCAATGATGCGCAATCAGTTTCCGAGTCACATACAGCAATCTCCCCATGGCCACCTTCCCGTTGGAGTACAGAGGCAGACCATCTACGAAGCCCAATAAACAAACCTTAGGGTCTCTGGGCACCGACATAGAGAACACCTTCCCCACAATTGTCAGGAGACGGGACCAAAACATATCTAGTTGCGGGCAGTCCCACAGCATATGTAGGAGATCAGCAGGCTCTAGACCACATCTCGGGCAAGTAGCGTCAGGACGGACCCCAATGCGGTGCAACACCACAGGTGTTTTGTAGACACGATGCAATATGTATAGCTGTGAGAGTCTACCACCCTCGCTCAGTGAAACATTGGGGACAGTCGCCATTATAGTAGACCACTGGTCATCGTCAATCCCAGGTATATCCCTTTCCCATTTATGCATAGCAACTAAAGGATATCTATCTAAGAATTTAGACAATAGTAGCTGATACACCCATGATATAACTCCTTTTGTGTTACCAGAAGGACCAAGGTTTTGATAATAGTATCCTCTTCTATAGTCACTGGTGACTGGGACAATTGTGTCTGAAACGCATGCCATAGTTGTAGATACCTACTAACAAATTGGGAAACCCTCGTAAGCCCCGCTGTTTTCCAGTACTCCAAACCATCTAGTGTGAGAAATTCTGGGAGCGACCCATTCCCCCATAGTGGGGTATATTCCATGTGACCCTGCACCCCTCTCAATTATTTAACTTTCCCCCATGTTTTGTGGACAAGGCCTAGCGTTCGAAACACAGAACGTCTGCCCGAGAGACGGCCAACCTCAACTGCCTCTAGCAAAACATCACATTTCAAATGGTATGTATATCACTGGCAGGCACTGCATATATTCTGCCACATACCCTATAAACCACTGTAACTCGAACCACAACAAATGGGTATGTATAAGGGAAAAGACGTATCTATCAAGAAATGACCATATGAGTATACGAAAAAATATTTATATTTATTAAATTTAGTACACTACACAGAGCACTGGACTGACTTTTCATTGGGGTACAAACTGTATTCTGCAGATGATTTGCACCTAAATGGAAGGGGGAGAGAATTCTAGCTGGGGTGGTGGAGTATTTAAACTAGGGCTGAGGAGGGAGGTCAATGTAGAAAAAGAAGGGGTAGCCAGGTTAGAGAGGGGTCAGACTATATTGGTGGGGGGAGAAACAGAATGTGGGGAGAGGACTAGACAACAGGATAAGGAGATCCTTTTGTTACAAAACAGCAGTGTAAATAAAAATGCCCAAATAATGTCAAATCACATTTCTGATAATAAAAGTGAAAAACTGAAAGGCAAGTTAAAGTGTATGTTCACAAATGCCTGAAGTCTAGCAAGCAAAATGGGGGAGCTGGAGGCCTTGGTACTGGAAGAAAATATAGATATAGTTGGTGTTGCTGAAACATGGCTGGACTCTTCACATGACTGGGCTGTAAATCTACAGGGTTTTACACTGTTTCGGAAAGACAGGACAAATAGGAAAGGCGGTGGTGTATGTCTGTATGTGAGAAATGATATGAAGGCGAGTGTGAAAGAGACAATAGTGGGTGAATACTGTGAGGAGGTTGAAACCTTGTGGGTGGAACTAGAAAGGGAGGTAAACACTGAAAAAAATTACTTTTGGTGTAATCTATAGACCGAGTGCCAAAAAGAAAAAATATTATCCTTTAAATAACCTAAAAAGAAATGCAATATATATTGCACGGTGCCGTCCAAAATGAATATAGCAGAAAAGAAAGAACGAAAAACTGATGGACCAACCAGCACACTTTGGGTAAAAAATAAATACAAGATAAGGCTGTATTAAACAATTTTACAAAATTTATTTATTATTAAGATTTTATAAAAGTATTGGTATAAATTACATTATCCATGCACAATTGTCAGATTTATGGAAATTCATTGTGCATAGAAGGATTACTAACATTCATAAAATGAATTACTAACATAGATGCAAGAGCTATTGCGATATACCGACAAATTATTACATGCGTTAAAACATATGTTTTACAAGATGATACAATGACATTATGTGGTTTAAGGAGAAATAACATTCAAGAGAATAAAAGCAGATTATTCCCTCCCAAAGCCGGCTGTATGCTGTTCACATTGTGCGTTAGAACAGAGGACAAGGCAAACACTCCCAAAATCTGTTTAGAGAGAGGCAATTTTGTCTGGCTATCTGCTAGAGATTTTCCACTAATGCCTTCAAGTTACAGGCATCGTCCAGGTTTCAGCACATATGTTATGGACGGGATCCAGCTGGTAAAGGATCCAGAAGAGACTTTTATAGGAAATGCCAAGTAAAACCTATATTTAAGCAAGATGTCATAAGCCGTTATTTATTCTGGGAGTATATATTCACATGACACATATCTGTATTAGACCAAAAAATTGCTTGCTTAGAGAGGATTATTTAGAACCCTTTTCTCAAGGTTTTTTCACTGGTACCTTTGTGTTGTAAGTGTAGTCCAAGTCCCAACACTTTTAACAGGACGAAAATACAGCTTTATAGCACAGGTCCAGAAGAGCCTCTCCTTTCCATAGTTGTCCTCATGGCTTTTAACAGATTTGTCTAGATCTCTCTCCCTTCGTGCCTCCTCACATACAATTATAGTACCGGCACGGCTGAGCTCATTGCAGACTGAAGTTAGAATCCAGCAAGGTACACCGTGTGTGACGTCAAACACACGTGTTAGGGGGTAATTGGCTAACGCGTTTCATCACATCTGTGACTTCCTCAGAGCCATGATTCCGTTCCAGGCTAGTGCCTTTTATATATGCTTCGTAATTAGATTTAATTGCAAGTTCCCGTCCATTCAGTGGGTATCCAGGCTTGCTTTCTACAAATTCGTACATTTCATAATTTTCCTACTATTCAAGACATTATAAAGGAATTCAATACATCATTAATCACAAGAAAAGTAGTTTTACCAACAATGGTTTACTTCATATAATACATAAAGGGTTTTACTCCTATTTCTGGAGACATTTATAATTTATTTTTATCTCTGACAAAGTTTCAGGTATAGTTTTCATGGTTATAATTTTCACCATAATCATCTGGACAGATGTTTCTCCGAAATCAAAAATCATAAAATATAATGAGATATTAAAAGTAAGAAAAGGAAAAAAAAAAGGAAAAAAAAAATCTATAGACCCCCCAATATAACTGAGGAGATGGAAGGTCAGCTATATAAACAGATGGAGCGGGCTGCACAGGCGGGTACTGTAGTGATAATGGGAGATTTTAATTTCCGGGATATTAATTGGTGTCATGGTTCGGCTTCAACTGCAAAGGGGAGACATTTCCTCAACCTGTTGCAGGAAAATTTTATGGGCCAGTTTGTGGAAGACCCAACTAGAGGTGAAGCTCTGTTGGATCTGGTCATTTCTAATAATGCAAAGCTTGTTGGGAACGTCAATGTTCGTGAAAACCTCGGTAACAGTGATCACAATATAGTTACATTTTACCTATACTGTAAAACACAAACGCAGGCTGGGAGGGCAAAAACATTTAATTTTAAGAAAGCCAATTTCCCCAGGATGAAGGCTGCAATTCAGGATATAGACTGGGAAGAACTAATGTCAAATAATGGGACAAATGATAAATGGGAGATTTTCAAATTTACTTTGGGTTATTATAGTGCAAAATTTATTCCTATAGGTAACAAGTATAAACGACTAAAGTTAAATCCCACATGGCTTACACCTTCTGTGAAAGGGGCAATACATGACAAAAAAAGGTCATTTAAAAAATACAAATCTGAGGGTACATCTGCAGCCTTTGTAAAATATAAAGAGCTTAATAAAATCTGTAAAAATTTAATAAAATTAGCAAAAATACAAAATGAAAGGCAGGTGGCCAAGTATAGTAAAACAAATCCCAAAAAATTCTTCAAGTATATAAATGCTAAAGAGCCAAGGTCTGAACATGTAGGACCCCTAGATAATGGTAATGGGGAGTTGGTCACGGGATCAAGAGAAGGCAGAGTTACTAAATGGGTTCTTTAGCTCTGTATATACAACTGAAGAAAGAGCAGCTGATGTAGCCGGTGCCAGTGCTGTTAATATATCAGTTGATATACTGAATTGGATGAATGTAGATATGGTCCAAGATAAATTAAATAAAATAAATGTGCACAAGGCCCCGGGACCAGATGGGTTACACCCTAGAATTCTTAAAGAGCTTAGTTCAGTTATTTCTGTCCCCCTTTTCATAATATTCAGAGAATCTCTAGTGACTGGAATAGTGCCAAGGGACTGGCGCAGGGCAAATGTGGTGCCTATTTTCAAAAAGGGCTCTAGGTCTTCCCCGGGTAATTATAGACCAGTAAGCTTAATTTCCATCGTGGGGAAAATGTTTGAGGGGCTATTGAGGGACTATATACAGGATTATGTGACAAAAAATAGTATTATAAGTGACAGCCAGCACGGTTTTACTAAGGACAGAAGTTGTCAAACTAACCTAATCTGTTTTTATGAAGAAGTGAGCAGAAGCCTAGACAGAGGGGCCACTGTGGATTTAGTGTTTTTGGACTTTGCAAAGGCATATGACACTGTCCCCCATAGACGCCTAATGGGTAAATTAAGGACTATAGGTTTAGAAAATATAGTTTGTAATTGGATTGAGAATTGGCTCAAGGACCGTATCCAGAGAGTTGTGGTCAATGATTCCTACTCTGAATGGTCCCCGGTAATAAGTGGTGTACCCCAGGGTTCAGTGCTGGGACCACAATTATTCAACTTATTTATTAATGATATAGAGGATGGGATTAATAGCACTATTTCTATTTTTGCAGATGACACCAAGCTATGTAATATAGTTCAGTCTATGGAAGATGTTCGTGAATTGCAAGCAGATTTAAACAAACTAAGTGTTTGGGCATCCACTTGGCAGATGAAGTTTAATGTAGATAAATGTAAAGTTATGCATCTGGGTACCAACAACCTGCATGCATCATATGTCCTAGGGGGAGCTACACTTGCGGATTCACTTGTTGACAAGGATCTGGGTGTACTTGTAAATCATAAACTAAATAACAGCATGCAGTGTCAATCAGCTGCTTCAAAGGCCAGCAGGATATTGTCGTGTATTAAAAGAGGCATGGACTCGCGGGACAGGGATGTAATATTGCCACTTTACAAAGCATTAGTGAGGCCTCATCTAGAATATGCAGTTCAGTTCTGGGCTCTAGTTCATAGAAAGGATGCCCTGGAGTTGGAAAAAATACAAAGAAGAGCAACGAAGCTAGTTAGGGGCATGGAGAATTTAAGTTATGAGGAAAGATTAAAAGAATTAAACCTATTTAGCCTTGAAAAAAGACGACTAAGGGGGGACATGATTAATTTATATAAATATATTAATGGCACATACAAAAAGTATGGTGAAATCCTGTTCCATGTAAAACCCCCTCAAAAAACAAGGGGGCACTCCCTCCATCTGGAGAAAAAAAGGTTCAACCTGCAGAGGCGACAAGCCTTCTTTACTGTGAGAACTGTGACTCTATGGAATAGCCTACAGCAGGAGCTGGTCACAGCAGGGACAGTAGATGGCTTTAAAAAAGGGTTAGATAATTTCCTAGAACGAAAAAGTATTAGCTCCTATGTGTAGAAATTTTTTCCTTCCCTTTTCCCGTCCCTTGGTTGAACTTGATGGACATGTGTCTTTTTTCAGCCGTACTAACTATGTAACTATGAGGTTAAAAACATTTAAAAATCGCATATAGAATGCCATGTAAGAATCACTGGAAGGGGGGAACCACCATGATAAGTGGCTAACAAATTGCAACCCCCTAGCACTCACCAGAACAGGCGTTCAATGCATGAAATGTTGAAAATAAGTGTGTAAAAAATGTTGCATCAGTTAGGCATTAGATCAGCATGTCCTGTTTCTCAAACCATGAGGGGAAAAGGGGATTTCAAATGGTATTGCAGTATTAATTCAGAAGCCTCCTCTCTTATGCGTGCACCCCACCCCTTGAAGTGTTGACACTGCTCAGCCAGAAAATATGTCGAGGGGTTAGGGCGGGCAAGACCCCCTGAATCTTTGGGCCTCTGCAAAATTTCTAACCGCAGTCTAGGGTGGTCCCTACGCCATATAAGATCTCAGAAAAGGGCATTTATTCTGTGAAACCTATTGAGTGGGATCCACACCGGTGCACTGTGCAATAGGTAGAGCAATTGTGGCATCAATATCATTTTTATAAGGTTCACCCGACCCACGGCAGAAAGAGACAGCTTACACCACGCACCGATCTTACATTTAAACTTCTGTCGTAAAGGAGTCCGGTTAAGATCTTCAAAATCAGACAGTTGCCCGGTATATGCTCAACACATTGGACCAAAGTCACCGTTCTCGCCAGAGGCTCGGGTAAGGGATCACTCGGGAGCAAAGTCGACTTTTGCCAGGTAATAGTGAGACTGGAGAGGCGTCCAAACTCATCAACCAGAGTCACAGCTGCCATCAGGGAGGGACCAGTATCTCCCAAAAAGAGAAACGCATCATCTGCGATTTTGTTTTCGTAGCTACCATATGTAAACCCTTTAATCGTGGAGGAAAGTATAACCGCAGCAGCCAGGGGTTCAATAGCAATGGCAAACAGAAGGGGCAAAAGTGGACACCTCTGTCGCGTACCCCTATAAAGTTGAAACCTCTCCGATAAGCTCCCATTCACTCTAATTCTGGCCTTGGGACTCGAATATAAAACTTTGACCCAGGAGATGAAAACCAGACCTATCCCCAGACTAGCAAGGGTGTGTCATAAATATGGCCATTCAACACTGTTGAATGCCTTAGCAGCATCAAGCGAGAGGATGGCCCTATTACCATCATTATCCGGCGGGATCCGTAAGCTAAGAAACAGCCGTCGGATATTTACAGACGTTGCTTTCCCAGGCATAAATCCGGTTTGATCAGGGTGTATAATAGAAGTAATAACCTTATTTAACCTATTGGCTAGAGCCTTCGCAAGGATTTTAACATCTGTAGACAGGAAGGAGATAGGGTGATATGACTCCGGGAGCGATGGGTCCTTACCCCCCTTGGGTAATACTACAATAGTGGCTTCCTGCATAGATGCCGGTAGAAATCCCAGCGCTAGAGACTCTTAGAGCACCTCTAGAAGTCAGGATAACAGTACCTCCCTATAACTTTTATATACCTATGTGGGTAAGCCGTCTACTCCCGGGGCTTTCTCATTAGCCATACCTCGCACAGCCTCCTGAAATTCCTCAAGGCTAAGAGGGGCATCTAATTGGTCTCTGGCATCCCCTGTTAATTTAGGCAGCCGAGCATTATCCAAGAAGCTCGTGATATCTGCAGTAGTAGGAGTTACCTTGGAGGAATATAAAGAAGTATAGAAGGACTGCAATATCTCCAGAATACCCGGGACATCAGAGATCAAGCTACCCAAATTGTCTTTCAAAGCACTTATGTGTGCGGAACCGTGCTGGGCCCTAGAGATCATAGATAGCATGTGACCAACCCGCTACCCCTCCACGTAAAATCTCTGTTTGACAAACTGTCTCTTTCTATCAGCCACCTCTAGGAGTAGAGTTTTCAGGTAAGACTGGACTTGTTTTAACCCCTTCGCCCTCAGCGACGTACTATTCCGTCGTGCTAAGTGCATTGTTCACGCTCAGCACCTGAATAGTACGTCGCGGGAGAAACGGCCACTTAAGCCGTCTTCCCGACACATAAAGGACCTGTGACAGCTGCTGTGTCGTACAGCAGTTGCCGCAGCTCCTTCAGCAGGGACCGATCGCTGTGTCCCCGCTGATTAACCCCTTGGAAGCCGCGTTCAATAGCGATCGCGGTTTCTTAGGGGTTAAGCTACCATCGTTGTCCCGCTATTGCGATAGCGGCCGGCGATGGTGGCTATGGCAACTACAGAAGCCAAGAGGGTCCTGACTAAGTCAGGACCCACTATGCTTGCTGTCAGTTGCCACGATACGGGGTGTGGACCCACTGGGCCATACCGCGTAGCGGGATGGCAACTGGCCAAACAGGTATAGCACAGAGTCTATAGTCCAGAGAGGGTACCTGTGGCAACTTGGACAGTAGCAAGGCAGGCTTGGCTGGGACCAGGCAGCAGGTAGACGTAAGGCGTGGCGTAGCAGAACAGGCGTGGAATGCAGCACAACATGACAACAGCTCAGCACGGCACTAGAACTGGATAGCACGGGAAACAGGATACAGGAAGGGAACACTAGGAAGACTGGAAGACACTAAGGGACCATTAGCAAGACAAACTTTGGGTAACGAACAACGCTCGGGCAAAGAACAAGAGGGCAGGGCCCTTTTTATAGCCCAGTAGCCCTCAGGGCTAGATTGCAGACTTCCTGCAATATGCGCGCACTGGCCCTTTAAGACCGCGCACGCGCGAGTGCGCGCGCCCTCCGGGAGACAGTCTCGAAACCAGGAAGTGAATGACGGCGCCTCACAGGAGGATGACGCTGCAAGGAACTCAGATGTCCATGGCCACGGCTGTCGAGGGGTAAGTCAGAACGACGGGCCGTGTCCATAGACGTTACAGTATCCCCCTTCTTACGCCCCCTCTTCTTGGGACCAGAGCAGGAGAGAAACTTCCTCATGAGGACAGGAGTATCGATGTTCTCCTCTGGCTCCCAAGACCTCTCTTCTGGACCGAACCCCCTCCAATCCACTAAATAAAACGTCCTTCCTCCCACCCTCTTGGTGGCCAGAATCTCCCTTACTTCGAAAGTCCCGGATGTGCCGCCAGGGACCACTGCGGAACTAGGACTCCTGGAGTAGCGGTTCAGGACCGCAGGTTTCAGCAAGGAGACATGGAAGGAGTTGGGGATCTTGAGGGTAGGAGACAGCCGTAGCTTGTAAGACACCGGGTTGATCTGTAGCAGCATTTCGAAGGGTCCGAGGAACCTAGGCGCAAATTTGCAGGACGGCACCCTCAGCAGGATATTCCTTGAAGACAACCAGACCTTTGTACCTGGAAGAAACTGAGGAGGAGCCCGTCTTCTAGTATCTGCCTTTCTCTTCATGCGGTCCACCGCCAGCAGGATAGAAGATCGGGTCAGTTGCCATATTTGCAGAAAGTCCCTGAAGGTAGCGTCAGCTGCAGGCACCTGGGACATAGTAGAGACAGGAAGAGGTATACGAGAATGTTGGCCGTAGACGATGAAGAATGGACTGGAAGTGGTGGACTCACTATTGTGGTTATTATAGGAGAACTCTGCCCACGGGAGCAGCTGTACCCTGTCATCATGCCGCCTGGAAAGAAAGTGGCGCAGATAGTTCTCCATAATCTGGTTAACCCTCTCGACTTGACCATTGGATTGGGGCTGATAGGCCAAAGAGAAGTCCAACTTTACATAGAGGAGACCGCAGAGTGCTCTCCAAAACTTCAAGGTGAACTGGACCCCTCGGTCCAAGACAATATGCAGGGGCAAGCCGTGCAGACGGAAGATGTGTTGAATGAAGAGGTCGGTCAATCGTGCAGCAGAAGGCAGACCGGTCAAAGGAACTAAATGAGCCATCTTAGAAAATCTATCCACCACCACCCAGATCACACTGCAACCCGCAGAAGGAGGGCGATCCGTGGCAAAGTCCATTGCGACATGCTGCCAGTGAGCAACGGGCACAGGCAGTGGTTGGAGCAGGCCAGCAGGTCTGGAGTTAGCAGAGTGAGAGTTTATTTGCTGCGCATACCGTACATGAGGAGAAAAAGTCCATGATGTCTTTTGTCAGCGTGGGCCACCAGAACTGGCGGGCAATTAGATCTTGGGTCTTACGAGCACCCGCTTGACCTGCCAGCTTGGAACTGTGACCCCAGTGAAGGATTCTTGCTCTGTCTGCCAGACGCACAAAAGTCCTTCCCGGAGGAATGTCTCTAACTTGCAGCGGGTTCACAGAGAAGATGCAGGAAGGGTCAATAATATTCTGTGGGGAATCCACAGTGTCCTCAGTCTCAAATGACCTAGACAAGGCATCGGTCGTCACATTCTTGTCGGCAGGTCGGTAGTGGAGTTCGAACCGAGCAAAGAACAACGAACACCTGGCTTGACGAGGATTCAACCGCTGGGCCGTCTGTAGGTAGGTCAAGTTCTTGTGATCCGTGAAGACCAGGATAGGATGGACTGCGCCCTCCAGTAGGTGTCTCCACTCCTGCAAAGCCAGCTTGATGGCCAGTAACTCCAGTTCCCCAATCGAGTAGTTGCGCTCTGCGGAAGAAAACAACTTGGAATAGTAGCTACATACTACAGTTTTGCCCTTCGAACCTTTCTGGAACAACAGTGCACTAGCACCAACAGAGGAAGCATCCACCTCTAAAGAAAACTGTAGGGATATATCAGGGTGGTGAAGAATAGAGGCTGACGTGAAGGCTTTTTTAAAAAAATTGAAATGCGGCTTCTGCCTCCGGAGTCCACACTTTGGCATTCATACCCTTTCTAGTGAAGGTGGAGATGGGAGCTGTCAAAGATGAGAAGTTGGGAATGAACAGCCAGTAGAAGATAGCGAATCCCAGGAAGCGTTGTATGGCCCTTAAGCCTTGGGGGCGTGACAACTCCAGGACAGCCTTTACCTTCTCAGGGTCCATCTTGAGACCCTGATCGGAGATGATATAGCCCAGGAAGGGAAGAAACTTTGTTTTTCAAACACACACACTTCTCCAGCTTGGCATAAAGATGCTTCTCTCTTAAACGAAGCAACATGACTCTGATGAGTTACTGAATCTGGGGAAAAAATCAAAATGTCATCGAGATACACCACAACAGAAACATAAAGGAGATCACGAAAAATGTCATTGACAAATTCTTGAAACACCGCAGGGGCGTTACACAGGCCGAAGGGCATAACTAGGTATTCATAGTGCCCATCACGAGTATTAAAAGCAGTCTTCCAGTCGTCACCTTGACGAATTCTGATCAGATTGTAGGCCCCCCGCATGTCCAGTTTTGAAAAAAAAATTTGCCTCTGTATGCGATCAAACAGTCCAGAAATCAAAGGCAGTGGGTACCTGTTCTTCACCGTGATCTGGTTGAGGCCTCGGTAGTCAATGCAAGGTCGTAGGGATCCATCTTCCTACTTGACAAAGAAGAACCCAGCTCTGGCCGGGTATGAGGATTTACGAATGAAGGCCTTTTCCAGATTCTCTTTAATGTAGGCCGACATAGACTGGGTCTCTGGCAAGGAGAGAGGGTACACTCTACCGCAAGGAGGAGACTACTCAGGAACCAAGTAGATCAGACAATCATATGCTCGAAGTGGCGGCAAGGTCTCAGCTTCCTTCTTATCGAAGACATTGGAGAACATAGAGAAACAAAAAGGCAACCCTGCCAATGACTGAAGCGGAGGAGGCTGCGGTGGCTGGATATGACCCAGACAGCGGTCGAGACACTTCGGGCCCCACTGGAGAACATCTCCAGAGTTCCAATCCAGGACTGAGGGGTGCAAACGTAGCCAAGGCAAACCCAACAGCACGGGGTTGATGGCCTTGGATAGAACAAACAGGGTTTAACGGCTGCCACAACGTTCCCTGCTGCTTCTACAGCCTCTGCTCTGGTTCCTGTACCCTAAATTCCCTCATGCTCGTCCCGAGCTCCACTCACCCGATCCGGACGCTCTGCAGGCTCTGGGCGTCATCAGGTAACTGCATCTCTCACCTCCCTCCACGGCTATCATACACGATGTGGGGCTGCAGCCACTAGAGGGCGCACGCACTGACTCTTCCCTTCTTAAAGGGCCGGCGTGTGCCAAAATCCTAAGACTTCCTATTTAAGGATCCTCCTCCCTCAGATCCTTGCTTGTTCAACCAAGTTATCCCTGTGAGCTTCCCTGTACCCAGTTTTCCCTGTTACCTTGCCTTCTGCCTTTGTCTGGATTTCCCGTTGTGACCTCTGCCTGAACTTGTACTATCCTTGCCTGCCGCCTGCCTTGAACTATTGCTATCCATACCTGTAACGACGTCTGCTGCTTGTCCTGACTTCTGGCCTATTCATCTGACTGCCTCTAAACCTGCTGTGCCAAGCGTTGCCCTGGGTTACAAGCACCATCTCCCAGAAGACACAGGGGATCCACAAACAAATCGGTGAGCACCGTTATACAGGGAGATGAGCTCAGAATGAAGAGCTCCCACTTGAAGTCTTAATGGCTTGGTCACAGACACAACTTTGTCAGGTAATGGCAGTCCATCTACACAGGCAAAGATCAACGGCCTTTCCAGCAGGACAGTAGGCAACTGAAGAAGATCCACAAGGTCTTGGCAGATGAAATTGATGAGTCCAGGTAGGCAGAGACCAGATGAGGCCTCTTGCCAGCAATGATGGTTACGGGAATGAACAGTTTGGAGGAGAGTTCTCGATTAAATGCAGTGGTGCCCAGGGTTGTCTCTCCAACCAAACCTAGGTACTGGGGTTTTTTGGCTTCTGAGGACACAGACGCATGACATGTCCAGCGAGGCCGCAATATAAACAGAGTCCAGCGGTGCGCCTGCGCTGTTTCTCCTGGACGGACAATTTTAGCCGATCCACTTGCATGGGAACCTCGGGCAAAGCTATAGAAGGAGGCAAAAGGGGTTGCTGGAAGTTGGGCGCCAGTCTAGGAAGACGATAAACCATGCCAAAAGGATGCCACCAAGGCCTCATTGTTCCAGGATAGTTCTCCTGCCAGGGTCCGTAACTGGATGGTGTATTCGCCCACGGAGGTGTCCTCCTTGCGAAGGTTAAAGATAACAGTGGCTGCCGATGAGACTCATCCTGCCTCCTCGAAAACAGTCCGAAACAACCGCACGAACCCCTGGAAGTCTTGGGTCCCTGACGTTCCCGTATAGGGTTTGCCCATGCCAGGGCCTTGCCGGCGAGTAGAGATACGATGAAGGCCAGCTTTGTTCCGTCCGACGGAAATGCTCGGGCGTGCAGGGTAAAATGGATATAGCAGAAACCCCTGACACGTACTGGCGTCTCCATAGAACCGAGAAGGTAATGGCAGCGAGAACCGAGGATCCGAGCCGTAACTTCCAGGAGGTGTAGCAGGATGGTCGATCTGAGGTGCTTGCATAGAGGCAGGAAGGGAAGCAGCTAGTGACCCTAGCTGCTGTGCCATGGAGTCCACTGCCACAAGAAGTTGATCTTGTCTTGCTCGGAGATCCTGCAGGTCCGCCTGCATGGCTTGGGAGGGTGACATGCCCTTGAATTGACCAGCGGAGTCCATGGCCTGAGCGTACTGTTACGATGCGGGGTGTGGACCCACTGGGCTGTACCGCGTAGCGGGATGGCAGCTGGCCAAACAGGTATAGCACAGTCTATAGTCCAGAGAGGGTACCTGTGGCAAGTTGGACAGTAGCAAGGCAGGCTTTGCTGGGACCAGGCGGCATGTAGACGTCAGGCATGACGTAGCAGAACAGGCGTGGAATGCAGCACAACACGACAACAGCTCAGCATGGCACTAGAACTGGATAGCACGGGAAACCGGATACAGGAACAGGGAACACTAGGAAAACTGGAAGACACTAGGGGACCATTAGCAAGACAAACTTTGGGTAACGAACAATGCTCAGGCAAAGAACAAGATGGCAGGGCCCTTTTTATAGCCCAGTAGCCCTCTGGGCTAGATTGCAGACTTCCTGCAATATGTGTGCACTGGCCCTTTAAGACCGTGCACGCGCGCGCCCTCCGGGAGACAGTCTCGAAACCAGGAAGTAAGTTCCGGTGCTTCACAGGAGGATGACGCTGCAAGGAACTCAGATGTCCATGGCCACGGCAGTCGAGGGGTAAGTGAGAACGACGGGCCGTGGCCATAGTTGTTACATCAGTGAGTAGCTGACAGATCTAATACACTGCACTACGCATGTAGTGCAGTGTATTAGAATAGCGATCAGGAGATAGGGAGATAAAAAATGGAATATCCGAGGGCGCAGCTGTACTGGAAATGGCTTTTATTTGTACAACAACAACAATGTGTTTCAAGGCCGTACCGGCCTCTTCGTCAGGTTAGGTACAAGTGTTAGGTCTATTCATGATGACTGTGCATTTATAGCTGGCCTAGGAATCAGTACCGGGTTAAGTTACAGGTCAAAGTTCAAAGGTCAATTGTGTAAGCAAGGTACGGCAGTGAGGTATAAAAATTATTCATTTAGAAACAAAACAGTTTTTCATTCATATTAAAGGTATAGACAAAGATACAAAACAAGGATCGTAGGTTCAAAAATATGAATAAGCATTTTTTACAGAATGATAATAATATAAAAAAATATAAAAAAATAATAAAAAAAATAATAATATTAAATAAAACAATGATTAAAAAACATTAATGACAATATGTATAAAAGTATGTATAAAAAGATCATAGATGCATTTCAAGTGGAATGTCTCCGCAGTGTGTTTATTCGTTAGTTGTAGTATGAAGTTTTTTATTATTGTTTTGTATTTTCAATTTAAAACATCGTTTATTCCAAACTGTCAGTGGTGTGTATCATCGTCATGGTGATATGACGCTCCTAGTTATGAGTCATATTAGCAAAGTGCGGTAATGAAGTGTGTAAGTTGTTCCCTATCAGAGAGCAGAACCGTTTTACATTAATATTCAAAATTTGTGCAAAAAGATAGAATAAGCATATCATATATAATCATGGAAAAAGTGATTTAGAAATATATATAGAAATATATACAAAAGCCTATTAGAGATGGAGCATCTTTGAAATGTGTATTTATTCAATGGGGGTGTTTATTTTTTGTTTATGTGTACTTCAAATGTTTGGTGCTTATATTTTAGAGTATCGTTCTTTCAGAGCTGTCAGTGGTGTGTATCGTTGTCATGGTGATGTGACGCTCCTGGGTATGAGTCATTCATGCAGAGAGTGCTGCTGCCGACTCAGAGAAGGGAGCCGTGCGGTTCGAGGAAGATTGATCGGAACAAGAATACACAGCAGCCACGGGTGAGAGAATTGCCTGTATTCTAGCGCACAAATGTTGGTATATTCGTTTGTGTATATATATATATATAGGATGATTCCTATATATGTTGCTCTTAGGGTTGTAAAAACGGAGTTACATAATGGTCTCTGTTACTTCATTGAGACCTGTTGGTTTTAATGTCTTGAGTTTATACATCCAGAAGATTTCTCTTCTGCAAAGAATATTATAACGGTCTCTTTGGTTTTCCTTAATGTGATCGATCGGGGTGATGGTGAAGCAGTTAAAATCACTATCATGTGCTAGTGTGCAATGTCTGGATATACTGTGGAGTAAAAATTTCTTTTTGCAGTTGGATCTATGTTTGTTTAATCGACAATGTAAGGGTTGGATTGTTCTTCCCACGTACTGAACTCCACATTTACAGTTTATGAGATAAATCACGAATTTTGACTGACAGTTTAAGTTTTCATTGATGTTAAATACTTTTCCTGTTTGTTGAGACCGGAAAGTGTGTGTTTTATCAGTAATCGATTGACAGCACAGGCACCTAGTTGTTCCGCATTTAAAGCTGCCTATTTCAGATGATTGATTCTGTTGTTGTATTTTCCGTTTAGAATTGTCTTTTATTCCTGAGAGGTTCACTCTACTTGGGGCTAGGATGTTTTTAATAGTTCTCGCTCTTCTGAAAGTAGTTATAGCTTTTGCTGGTAGAATTTTCTGAAGAAAGGGATCAGTTTGGAGTACATGCCAGTGTTTGTTGAGAATGTCTCCTATTCTTTTGTATGATGTATTGTATTGTGTAATGAAGTTAAAACCAAAGTTCATAGTTGTTTTGCTATGTTCTTGTGTGGTTATTTGGTCACTAGTAGATGGTTGTGGAAGACAGTCCTCCTGGTTGAGAATTTCAGTTTTTTTATAGGCATCAGTTAAAAGTGTGTTTGGATAGCCTTTCTCCTTAAAGCGTTTGTATAATATTCGACTCTGTTTCTTGAAATCTGTTTTAAGTGTACAGTTTTTTCTTATTCTCTTGTATTGGCTATAAGGGATGTTCTTGAGCCATTTTGGATGGTGTCCACTATTAAAATTCAGGTAGCTATTAGTATCCACTTTTTTAAAATGGGTTCGTGTGATGAAATTATTCCCTGATGCAATTATTGATAAATCTAGAAAATCTATCTCTTTTTCTTGTATGTTGGATGTGAATGTGATACCCCAATTATTATCGTTAAGGGAGTGACAAAAATTTTTGGCACTTGTTTGGTCACCATTCCATCCGATAATAGTACACTTGTCAATGAACGAGCATTTGTTCTGGATCTACCTTTATCCCCAAGTACCATGACCACGATTGATAATACAAAAGTTGGTTCCACTATGTCCGTTCCATTTCTAACCCCTGCTATATGTACCGCAATTCCAGAGGAAACAGCCTCTTCCTCTGATGTAGAAAATATTGCTTCATTAGGAAATGCTTCTTCCTCTTTTTTAGAAATTACCCCAGTCTCCAATCCCCTACAATTGACCATAAACTATTTTTTCCGCCCAAAAAAACGAAAAAACGTTATAGAGGAACCCGGGGAGGCAAAAAGAAAAAGAGAATACCACTAACTTCCCCGATACCATATATGTCCATTTTTAACCTCTCTGACCACATTTTAAATACAACAGAAATATCTCTTCTTAACAAAGGCCTCTCTTTCTGTCCAACCACTGGAACAAATGGTTTTAATTTATTTATTGACCTACACCGTTTCACTAGAAAGCTCACTCTCCAAAGACACTTCCAACTGACAACCCATAAAGCTGATAACACCAAAAATAACGTCGACACAGTTATTGAGGTGGATTCACAGAATGAAACACCGGTAATTTTTAAACATACTAATCTAAAACCCCCATCGAAATTTTATCCCATAGCCAACCAGGGTAATTTCATCAACACCTTTCATCACTTAGTTTGTAGAGATTTGGAAAATCTCGAACAACACAAATTTCCGTATAAAAATAACCTCACCTCGAATGAAAAACGAGCCCTGAAAAACCTCAAAGAAAACAATTTAATTGTAATAAGATCTGCTGACAAAGGTGGAGGGACAGTGATCCAGAACACACTTGACTATTATTCTGAAGCACTAAAAATCCTATCTGACACTAATTATTATAACAACCTTGACTTTAACCCCATTGAAGACATTACTAAACGTCTAAAAGTGTTGATAGACCAAGCATTCACAGATAAAATCCTAAACAAAAATGAAAAGAACTACCTCACACCTAAAAATATCAATCTACCATTCTACTATCACCTACCCAAAATCCACAAAGACCCCAAAAATCCCCCAGGCAGACCAATTATTTCTGGAATGCAATCACCCACCTGTCACTTGTCCCACTACCTAGACCTGTGCTTTCAAAAATATGTAGTAACTTTACCAAGTTATCTAAAAGACTCTACTCAGCTTATTAGTGAACTCCGCCTGATACCCTCTAAAAACAATTTACTCATCACCCTAGATGTAAGTGCTCTGTACAGCAACATTGAACACTCTCTAGGTCTCAAAAACCTTAGAAACACCCTGGAAAGGGACATTGACCTTCAACCTCCTCAAATCCATTTTTTCTGTAAAAGTATGGAATTCATCCTTAAAAACAACGTATTCTCCTTTGACGAAACTATATATCACCAGGTGAAGGGCACGGCAATGGGTACTAGGGTAGCACCAAGCTACGCCAACATTTTTATGGGCGCTTTCGAAGATCATTTTATTTGGAAACACCCCTGGGCAATGGATCACATTTTATTATACAAAAGATACATAGACGACCTCTTTATCATATGGAATGGTGACCAAACAAGTGCCAAAAATTTTTGTCACTCCCTTAACGATAATAATTGGGGTATCACATTCACATCCAACATACAAGAAAAAGAGATGGATTTTCTAGATTTATCAATAATTGCATCAGGGAATAATTTCATCACACGAACCCATTTTAAAAAAGTGGATACTAATAGCTACCTGAATTTTAATAGTGGACACCACCCAAAATGGCTCAAGAACATCCCTTATAGCCAATACAAGAGAATAAGAAAAAACTGTACACTTAAAACAGATTTCAAGAAACAGAGTCGAATATTATACAAACGCTTTAAGGAGAAAGGCTATCCAAACACACTTTTAACTGATGCCTATAAAAAAACTGAAATTCTCAACCAGGAGGACTGTCTTCCACAACCATCTACTAGTGACCAAATAACCACACAAGAACATAGCAAAACAACTATGAACTTTGGTTTTAACTTCATTACACAATACAATACATCATACAAAAGAATAGGAGACATTCTCAACAAACACTGGCATGTACTCCAAACTGATCCCGTTCTTCAGAAAATTCTACCAGCAAAAGCTATAACTACTTTCAGAAGAGCGAGAACTATTAAAAACATCCTAGCCCCAAGTAGAGTGAACCTCTCAGGAATAAAAGACAA
The DNA here is from genome assembly GCF_050947455.1 of Rhinoderma darwinii. NCBI lineage: Eukaryota > Metazoa > Chordata > Amphibia > Anura > Rhinodermatidae > Rhinoderma > Rhinoderma darwinii. The sequence goes on from NC_134687.1 coordinate 366,878,519, forward strand.
TTCTAAACGGAAAATACAACAACAGAATCAATCATCTGAAATAGGCAGCTTTAAATGCGGAACAACTAGGTGCCTGTGCTGTCAATCGATTACTGATAAAACACACACTTTCCGGTCTCAACAAACAGGAAAAGTATTTAACATCAATGAAAACTTAAACTGTCAGTCAAAATTCGTGATTTATCTCATAAACTGTAAATGTGGAGTTCAGTACGTGGGAAGAACAATCCAACCCTTACATTGTCGATTAAACAAACATAGATCCAACTGCAAAAAGAAATTTTTACTCCACAGTATATCCAGACATTGCACACTAGCACATGATAGTGATTTTAACTGCTTCACCATCACCCCGATCGATCACATTAAGGAAAACCAAAGAGACCGTTATAATATTCTTTGCAGAAGAGAAATCTTCTGGATGTATAAACTCAAGACATTAAAACCAACAGGTCTCAATGAAGTAACAGAGACCATTATGTAACTCCGTTTTTACAACCCTAAGAGCAACATATATAGGAATCATCCTATATATATATATACACAAACGAATATACCAACATTTGTGCGCTAGAATACAGGCAATTCTCTCACCCGTGGCTGCTGTGTATTCTTGTTCCGATCAATCTTCCTCGAACCGCACGGCTCCCTTCTCTGAGTCGGCAGCAGCACTCTCTGCATGAATGACTCATACCCAGGAGCGTCACATCACCATGACAACGATACACACCACTGACAGCTCTGAAAGAACGATACTCTAAAATATAAGCACCAAACATTTGAAGTACACATAAACAAAAAATAAACACCCCCATTGAATAAATACACATTTCAAAGATGCTCCATCTCTAATAGGCTTTTGTATATATTTCTACATATATTTCTAAATCACTTTTTCCATGATTATATATGATATGCTTATTCTATCTTTTTGCACAAATTTTGAATATTAATGTAAAACGGTTCTGCTCTCTGATAGGGAACAACTTACACACTTCATTACCGCACTTTGCTAATATGACTCATAACTAGGAGCGTCATATCACCATGACGATGATACACACCACTGACAGTTTGGAATAAACGATGTTTTAAATTGAAAATACAAAACAATAATAAAAAACTTCATACTACAACTAACGAATAAACACACTGCGGAGACATTCCACTTGAAATGCATCTATGATCTTTTTATACATACTTTTATACATATTCTCATTAATGTTTTTTAATCATTGTTTTATTTAATATTATTATTTTTTTTTATTATTTTTTTATATTTTCTTATAATATTATCATTCTGTAAAAAATGCTTATTCATATTTTTGAACCTACGATCCTTGTTTTGTATCTTTGTCTATACCTTTAATATGAATGAAAAACTGTTTTGTTTCTAAATGAATAATTTTTATACCTCACTGCCGTACCTTGCTTACACAATTGACCTTTGAACTTTGACCTGTAACTTAACCCGGTACTGATTCCTAGGCCAGCTATAAATGCACAGTCATCATGAATAGACCTAACACTTGTACCTAACCTGACGAAGAGGCCGGTACGGCCTTGAAACACATTGTTGTTGTTGTACAAATAAAAGCCATTTCCAGTACAGCTGCGCCCTCGGATATTCCATTTTTTATCTCCCTATCTCCTGGATCTACATAGTGGATTTTTACCAATCTTCAAACCGGAATTTGGGCTGCAACTGTCTCTACCTAAGTCTAACTTGGACACGCACCTTGGGATGTTATGCTCCGAGCATAACAACATCAGGTCAGCACAATTGACCACTTTTTTCCTTTTGTTCTCACCTAATACAGGCTCATGCACTATGTGCGCTTTGTTTCCTTTTTCCCTATAGCGTGAGAATAGCGATCAGGGCCTCCTGCCCTTAAGTGCACTAGAGGGACAAAGTAAAAAAGTTTAAAAAAGTTGTGTAAAAATAAGAAAATAAAAGTTTTAATAGTAACAAAAGTAAAAATCCCCCTTTTTCCCTTATCAGTCATTTATCATTAATAAAAATAAAGAAATAAACAAATAAACTATACATAATTGGTATCGCCGCGTCCGTAACGGCCTGAACTACAAAAGTGTTTTGTTATTTATCCCGCGCGGTGAACGCCGTAAAAGCAAATAATAATAAACCATACCAGAATCACTATTTCCCAAAAAATGCAATAAAAGGAGATCAAAAAGTCGCATGGGGGGGGGGGGTGGCTTTGACATGGCGGTGTGAGGATGCATTTTCTTGAAGCTCCGGACTTGACACAGAAAATCGCCCAAAAGGGCTCACTTACCCGGTCCTGTTGAATGATGACGAAGGGGAGGCATCGCAAGAGCCTCTCAGCCACTCCTGGCACCTCGTCCATCGGCAGGTTCCTTCGCTCCAGGCAGGATGGATCATCTCCGCGGCGCTCCTCCATTCTTCCTCTGACTTCCTGCTCCTCCGGGCTGGCGAGTATCGACTACCGCTCCCAGGTCCACACTCTCGTCATGGCAACTCCGGAGGTAGGTCGGCTCAGATGCCATGCCTGGGTCGGCTCCTCCGCCCCTGGCGGATGATTTTCCCCCCTCCAGCCCCAGTCTGTGCCAAGACAGGACGCCGACCGCATGGCCTTGCAAGTCAGGGCGGTTCCGGCGCCATTTGCTTTTTCCGCCCCATTGCAATCTCCCCCAGTGGACTGGATGCAGCTCAGTCTGGGGACGCTAGCCATTTTGAGGGGGCCTCTCACTCCATCAGCGGTTTCGGGGGACCGTCAGACAGTTCCTTCTCCGGGTCCTCCCCCCTCTATGGAACGGACCCTGGCAGAATTGTGGGAAATGGTGCGGGTGTTGCCCACCAAATCTGATCTGGATTTACACCTCTCCCGGCTGGAAGAGAGGCATGATAAGGCCATTGGTGCTATCTCACAGGTTCATTGGCCGCACGGGTGGAGACATGGGAACGCCAGAACTCTGTTTACTCCATGGACATCTCGGTCCAGTCTCAAACCTTGGACACTCAATCTACCCAAATGCGAGACTTTTCTTTACACTTGGATAATGTGGAAAAAAGGGGGAGACGGAACAATTTAAAACTGAGAGGCATATCGGAATCTGTGCCTCCAGAAGGCCTATATGACGCGTTGACACATATCTTTAACAAGCTCCTGGATAGACCACGTGATATGTCCATTGAAATGGACAGGGTGCATAGACTGGCGGCCTCCTGGGCCAGAGATGGTAACTGCCCACGGGATGTCATATGCGGAGTACACTTTTACAAACAAAAGGAGGACATTGCACGGAGCCTGGAAGAAGGGGGCCATTCCCTTCAATGGTTCCGAGGTTATCGTCATGCCGGATGTTTCCAGATTGACTCTCTACATGCGTAGGGCTGTCCGCCCCTTACTGGAGGCTACTACAGAGGCGGGCGCTACCTACAGTTGGGGCCATCCTTTCCACATCATACTCCGCAGACAGGGGCATTCGTTTGCTGTTCGTTCTCCAGATGACCTGGAGGAGCCGTTCCTGGACATCTCCCCAGTGTGGCTACCGGATTGGACAGAGCCCCCAGCATCGCTCTTTCCCAGGGGCGGTCCCTACCCTGATCCTGTGCACCCGATTCCGCCTCGCTCCAGAGATGGGCCAGCCAAGATGCAGACCCCAGGGCGGCGTTCCCCACGCAGAGACTGACTTACCACATTATAACTGTATAGTCTAGTTCCCACCATTGGAGCCTCGGTCATGGTTTGAATGTTATTTGTGCTTGTTTTTTCTTTACAGTGGTCTTCAAGAGAAGCAGATGTCAGTATTGGTTGTGATCTTGAATGGGACATTCTGTACAGTATGCTGGTCAGGGTGTTTATTTATTGGGGGATCTGAATCTGTTTAGCCAAGTAGGGGTGGGGAGGTCCCCACAGTAGTTAGCCGATTGAGTCCAGAGATTCATTGAACTCAATTTGATATTCCTAGCCTATTTTTGTAATTCTTTGAGGAACTGTTTCTTTCGCACCGCTGTCATTCTTCGTTCCTCATTAGGGTTCCGTGTTGTTGTGTCGTGGTCAGAGGGTATTTTTTCTTCTGAGGGCGACATAACACACGACGAGCTGTTGAGGGGTTTTGTACTCCGCTACTAGTGGGCCTGTGTTGCTCCATTCCTCTGGTATTTCTGTCCCCTTTCAGGGGTCTTTTTCTTTCTATCTTTCCTTTCCTTCCCTTCTCTGTCTTCTCCTCCCTCGCCCACTTTGTCTAACATTACAATTGTCTCCCTGAATGCGCAGGGTCTGAATATCCCAGATAAGAAGTCCTCCATTCTCCATCTACTCTGGAAGAAAAAAGCGCAAGTGGCATTTCTTCAGGAGACCCACTTCCGGGCTGATTGTATACCGAAGCTTACGGACTCTCATTATACGGAAGGGTATCATAGTGTGTCCCCTGATTCTAAGACTAAAGGGGTCTCCATCCTGATTTCATGCTCTCTCCCTTGGGAACATGTGGAGACTCGCACAGATGGAGTGGGAAGGTATCTCTTCGTGACAAGTAGGCTGGCTAACACTCTGTTCACACTGGCTTCGTATTATCTCCCTAACACTGGTCAGGTTGCCTTCCTGGAGAGATTATTGGTGGAGTTGGATGACTTTCTGGAAGGTACTCTAATACTGGGAGGGGATTTGAATGTCCTCTTGGATCCTAAATTACACTCGTGCTCGTCATTATCTAGGTCAGCTCACCTTCGTATACGTCGGCTGTTGCTTGAGCACCAATTGGTCGATACATGGCGGCTCATGCATCCATCGACAAAAGACTACACTTTCTTCTCGGCTCCCCATAACTCATATTCCAGATTAGACTATTTATTTCAGCGACATCTTTCTGGCCTCACATCAGCCTCCATAGATGATATCACCTTCTCTGATCATATCTTATTACTCTTACCCTCTCACTCCCAACGGTCCCCCCTCGCTCCTGGCAGTGGCGCTTGAATGAATCGCTCCAGCAGGATTCGACGGTGGTGTCAGAGATTCGCAGGGAACTCCGGGAGTATTTTGCCACAAATGTTTCTCCGGAGGTTGACCCACTTTGCATTTGGGAGGCGCATAAGTGTGTAGTTTGCGGCTCCTTCATTCGTATTGGTTCTAAACTAAAGAAGGAGCGGACTGCACACTTGTTGGATCTCTTGTCCCGCATACATCTGTTGGAACAGTCTCATAAGGCCTCCCTGGACCAGGTTGTGGGGGCGGAACTGGGGCACCTGAGAGTTCAAGTTTGTTCGCTTTGCCTTTCCAAGGCTAGGGCCTCCCTAGTTAAATGCAGATGGCATTTTTACGAATTTAGTAATAAACTTGGTAGGACCCTGGCGCGGGCTCTTAGGAAAACCCGTTCTCGTACCTGTTCCTCAAATTCAAGTTTCCCACAATAGGCGTTTGCAACTTCCCAATGACATTTCGGAGGCCTTCCGTGCCTATAACCGCTCTCTTTATAATCTTCCTCAGGCCTCTCCATCTCCGGATGGAGGGAGCTATATGGAGAGGATTGAGGCATATCTCCGGTCCTCAGGGATGAAATGTATCCCACAGGAGGCTATAGCTGTTCTGGAGGCTCCTATTTCACCGGAGGAGTTGTCGTTGGCATTGAAGGACTCGCCAGCGGGGAAGGCACCGGGCCCTGATGGCCTACCTTTGCAATACTATAAGGCCTGCTCGGACCTGCTCTCGCCCCATTTCCTACATGCCTTCAACTCACTTACTGAGGGGAGTTCCCTTCCTCCAGATATGCTGAGGGCCTACATTACCGTGATACCCAAAGAGGGGAAGGACCCATCCATGTGCCAAAATTATCGCCCCATATGTTTGTTAAACGTAGATCTAAAGCTGTTCGCGAAGATTCTGGCCCATAGGATGACTCCATTGCTACATAATGTTATACATAATGACTAGGTGGGCTTCATGCCTCTTACGGAAGCTCGGGATAATACCACACGGGCAATTAAATTAATATACCAAGCTGCTGCCTTGGCTCTGCCCACGTTCTTTCTGTCCACAGATGCGGAGAAGGCCTTTGGCAGGGTCAACTGGGACTTTATACTGGCCACCTTGCGGCATATTGGACTGGGCACTCATATGATGCAATGGATTTCGAGCCTCTACTCCTTCCCCTCGGCCCGGGTTAAGGTTAATGGTAGGTGTGCAATATTTATTAAAAGGAACATTTTACCGCAGATTTTGTACCTCTTCCAGGGTTCACTTCCCCCGCCCTTTCTTTCAAGCCCTGCTGTCCTTACTCCATAGATTCATATGGGTGGGGAAACCAGCCCGTATAGCCCGTTCCATGCTTTTTCATGCTAGGTGTGAGGGCGGTGTTGGTCTTCCGGACTTTGTTTCCTACCATCAGGCCTCACACTTGTCACGAATTTTGGACTGGTTTAGACATACTGAGGTTAAACAGTGGGTGTCAATGGAACAGACCTTTCTTGCTGTCCCATTGCAGGCACTGCCTTGGTTGGGCAACCACGTCCATCTATCGGCGCGGACACACCCGATTATTGGACCCACCTTGGCGGTTGCGTCCCGGATCTTTCCCCGGAAAGAGATCTCCCCATCTCCCTCCCCCTTGATTCCTATACTGGGCAATCCTGCATTCCCCTCGGGGCGGGAAAGGGGTCCCTTCCAGCACTGGTTGAGGGCAGGTAAGGGACATGCTGCTGATTTTCTACAGTGTGGGACTTGGATGGCTAGCCCACAGTTAGCGTTTTTGACGGACCCTCACTCCTTTGCCACCTGGCAGGTCACTCAGTTGAGACATTTTCTCGCGTCCTTATCTAACCCCTCAGAATATACGCGGGATAGTTCCCCTTTCGAGCTTCTTTGCACCGGCACGGGCATGTTGCATCACTCACTGTCCAGACTTTATGCTCTACTTATCTCTCCATCCAATCTTCCCACACCTTCCTACTTGCTTAGCTGGGGGAGGGACTTGGGTATAGCATTTACTGCAGAACATAAGGATCGAATGTTCACTATGACACATAAATCCTCCATGGCTAGCAGAATTCAGGAGGTGGGACTTAACATCTTGCCGCGATGGTATAGAGTGCCTTCCAGATTGCATGCGATGATCCCCGCGGTCTCACCGTTGTGTTGGAGATGTGGAGACCATGTGGGCACAATTTTACACATCTTTTGGGATTGCCAGCAGTTGACAGATTTCTGGTCGGGGGTGTGGCGCATCTTCTCCAAATATACGGATTTGCCCCTCCCGCGCTCTCCGGCCTTTTGCCTTCTCCATCTGTGTGATGTTCCATTATCTACGTACTGACGTTCAGTGGTTCGCCATCTGGTGAATGCAGCTAGAGCGCGCGTTCCTGCGCTGTGGAGACAATCTGGTCCTCCGTCGGTGGGCATATGGTTCGGCAAGATCCAGGAGATTATGAGAATGGAGGATCTCACGGCATCCATGAGAGGAACTCATGCTAAATTCCTCAAAATGTGGCATCACTTAATCAGATTTCAATCTTCTGTGGAATTTAGGACCATTATGGCCTCTTGAGTGTAATTCCTAGGCCTAGTGGGTTATGTCAGTTTTCTTCCCTTCCTTTTTTCCCTCTCCCCCCCCCCCCCCCTTTCTCTTTCGCTTATCTCTCTCTTTCTGTCCTGTTTTCTTACAGGTCGTTATGCATGGCTGCGGGTTCAGGATGCATAAGATGTCTATTTCAATAATGTTTTCTGCTGGGTGTGGTTGTTTTTCTCGTACTTACTGTAGTTGCATATACTGGCCTGTGAGCTGATGTCTGTGCTGCTTATGTCTGCACTATCTTATTTGTGTTTTTGGAAAACGGAAAATAAAAGAATTTGAAAAAAAAAAAGTCGCATGTACCTAAAAATGGTACTGATCGAAACTGCAGTTCGTTACACAATAAACAAGTCCTCACTTGGCTTTCTTGATGGAAAAAAACAAAACGTTATGGCTCCTAGAATATTGCAACACAAAAAGTAAATGATTTTTATAAAAAGTATTTTATTGTGCAAACGCCATAAGACATAAAAAAACTATAAACATATGGTATCGCCGTAATCATATCGCCACGCAGAATAAAGTGAATATGTCATTTATAAAGGAACGGTGAACGCTGTAAGAAAAATAGAATAAAAAACAATAGAATTGCTGTTTTTTTAGTCACCACGCCTCTTAAAAATAGAACAAAAACTGATCAAAAAGTCGCATGCACCCCATGCAAACTACAATGTATTACTCAAGGGGTCTAATTTCCAAAATAGGGTCACTTTTGGGGGGTTTCCACTGTTTTGGCACCACAAGACCTCTTCAAACCGGACATGGTACCTAATAAAAGGAGGCCTCATAATCCTCTAGGTGTTCCTTTGCTTCGGAGGCCGGTGTTTCAGTCCATTACCACACTAGGGCCACATGTGGGATATTTCTCAAAACTGGAGAATCTGGGCAATAAGTATTGAGTTGAGTTTCTCTGGTAGAACCTTCTGTTTTGCAGAAAAAATTTGAATAAAAAGGATTTTCTGACAAAAAAATGAAATATGTAAATCTCACCTCTACTTTGCTTTAAATTCCTGTGAAACACCTAAAGGTTTAATAAACTTTCTAAATGCTGTTTTGAATAATTTGAGGGGCCTAGTTTCTAAAATGGGGAGTTTTATAGGGGTTTCTAATATATAAGCCCCTCAAAGCCACTTCAGAACTGAACTGGAACCTAAAAAAAAAGAGGCTTTTTCTTATACCACACCCCGATGTACCGCATGGCCGTGTCCAGGATGCGTTATGAGGCAATACTTTGCTTCTTACATTACACTGATAATGAGCAGTACCCACCCTGAGATGACCCCAGTTTTGACAGTTTGTATAAACGGAGACCCCTATTAGACCATTTCAGTGCCCGGTTTTCCAAAGCATACAGAGAATTGTAGTTCTATTGATGAGTCCTTGGTACATGTTAAAGGGAGGCTTCAATTCCGCCAGTACCTGCCGAGTAAGAGGGCAAGATATGGCGTGAAGATGTATAAGCTGTGCGAGAGTGCATCAGGGTATACTTACAAATTTAGGATATATGAAGGGAAGGACACCAGTATTCAGCAAAAGTTGTGTGGGATTTGGTGCACCCACTGCTGGACGAGGGTTACCACCTCTACGTGGATAATTTTTATACCAGCATACCACTCTTCAAGTGCCTTGCTTCCAGAAGTACTGCGGCATGTGGCACTGCTAGAAGAAGTCTGAGAGGCCTCCCTAAGAAAGTGCTTGGGCAAACAAGAAGGGGTGAGAGCAGGGCACATTCTAGCAGCAACATATTGTGTGTCAAGTACAAGGACAAGAGAGATTCACAACAATACATGGCCACACCAGTACCCATGTACCTGTACGAGGTACCAGTACAGAGACCCCCAAACCAGACTGCATCCTGGACTACAATAGGGAGGGGTGGACTTGTCAGATCAAGTCCTGGAGCCCTACAGCGCCATGCGGTGTGGTATAAGAAGCTGGCCGTGCACATCATACAGATGGCATTGTACAATGTGTTGTTTTCAAATTCCACTGATTAGGAAGCCTATTTATGGCTTTTCTCCTTCAATGGAAATAAGAGAGGTAGTGCTGCGAGGGTTTGTACTATAACTGTGATATACCCTGCGTGTGCACACCGCAAAGGATCGTAATCTGTCTCAGTGAACAGCTGACTGGTCACCGAGTGCGTTTTATTTTATATATATTCTCCCAGCATTGCCGCTCCGATCTTTAATTGAGCAGCAGCGCAGGGATGACAGCTTTCACTGCGTTTAGACAGACAGACAGTCTCAGTGAACAGCTGACTGGTCACCGAGTGCGTTTTATTTTATATATATTTTATATATATTCTCCCAGCGTTGCCGCTCCGATCTCTGCGCTGCTGCTCAATTAAAGATCGGAGCGGCAACGCTGGGAGAATATATATAAAATAAAACGCACTCGGTGACCAGTCAGCTGTCCTACTTTTTTGGCACCTCAACACCTCTTCAAACCTAGCATGCTGCCTAAAATATATTCTAATAAAAAAAGAGGCCCCAAAATGCACAAGGTGCTTCTTTGCTTCTTGGGCTTGTGTTTTAGTCCACGAGCATACTAGAGCCACATGTGGGACATTTCTAAAAACTGCAGAATCTGGACAATACATATTTAGTAGTGTTTCTCTGGTACTCTTTTAATAGAAAAATATAAAACATTACAAAATAAAAGGTACATACAAAACAAAACATATGTACATTTCTGTACATCACAATTTACCCAGCCTGGCCCTTCTTACATACATCCCCATGCATACATAACGATAATCCCATACTCATTCATAGACACACCTATACGCCCCAACCCCAAGAAAACATAACTATAACACTATATACAACATACTTATTATAACACAGTCTTAAAAATATGCCAACCAATGGCCCCCTAAAAAAAACACATATATAAAACAAAATAAATAATCATCACATAATAATAGAACATCAAAATAATAATAATAATAATAAACTCTAAAAATAAAAAAAATAAAAAGTTACCATCCCATGGTGCACTTACTTCAGTGCACCATGTAAATGAAAAGAAAAGAACAAAACACAAAAAACCCAAAATATAAAATAAAATTGTAATTTTTGTAATATTTTATTTTTTATTTTTATAGTTTAGAATTTTTTTTTTTTAAAAAAAAAATTTTCTTATATATATTTTTTCACATTTTTTTTATATTTTTTTTTTATTAACTTATCCACATTCATACCTAATATTGTTCATTAACCATCACCAGCCATCACCTCCCCCAACCAGCATCACGCCTCATGTCCTTCCATGTCCGCATAGTTCAGATGCTGGCCCCCACCACCCAACACATCACCCAACCAGCCCGATCCCACGTCTCATGTCCTCCTCACATCCACGTAGTCCAGAATCAGGCTGGGCACACCCCCAGGCTCCCCACCCCACCTATCTACTGCCCATCTTACCTAAACATTCACACAAACCCATGCATACACCTATACACCATATAATCATACCGACACATAACTATAACAAAATATCATACTATATACATAAACCCGAAAACCTAAGTTTGGCTGCTTGTAAGCCCTTTTTCTGTCTCCAAAAAGCTCAAAACAAAAACCTACTTGTGCTTACTCAGCTCATCACCAGAGGAGAGAGAGAGGAAAGCCCCCCTAGAGCACCAGCCCAGAGGCCAAAGCCACCCCCAACCACCACCCCGGTCCCTATCGCTAAACCTATCCTGCTTGCCCTATCTCTATCCCTTATTACTTTATAAACTAATCTGTCCCTCCTGCTGTCTCTCATTCTGTCCCTATCGCTATTTCCCGGTGTCATGGCCAGGTGTAGACCCCCACCTCCAGTCTAATACCCAGGGGCACCCCCTCCCCTCCCCCTGAAGGTTGGTTTGACCTAGGGCACCCTAAAATTAAAGCCCCTCCAAAGTCGAGAGGCCTTGGATGCACCCAGTTTCTCAACCTCCAGAGACCGGACCTTCACCAGGTCATCCATGATATTCCTACACACCTCGTCCTCCAGGAGGATTTTACACTGAGTCGATACTAAGCATCGTGCGTTCCACGTGAAATACCTGATCACTAAACTAACTAAAAAAGAAGTGCAATGATCCTTTCCACCCATGTCTCCGAATGCCCCATAGGCCCAACCAGCGTAGGAGAGGTTGGTCAGACCGGGCCAACCGATGGAGGCACCCACCCGTTTGTAAACCTCTGCATTGAAGGGACACTGAAGCAAGAAATGGTCCATGCTTTCCAGCGTGTCATCGCACTCCTCCCGAGGACAACCTCTTTCATCTGAGTTTCTGAACTTCAGATTGCCCCTTACATACAGCCTCCCATGGAAGCAGCGCCAAGCCAGATCCCAAAACTTCTGGGGAATCCTCACAGAGTTTAAAAGTTTTAATCCCACCCCGAGGTCGCTACTTGGGCAGTCCCTGAGCGCCAGGGGCTTCTGGAAGCAGGTCAACAAGACCTTTCTGTCAAGAAATTTTCTCGACATGGTCTTGATCTCCCTCGCCTCCAGACCCCACCGACGAACAACCTTCAGAACCGGGGAGGCATAAGCCGGGAGGTGCCCATGGGGTGCACGCAGGTCTTTCGCTTGGCCTCCTGTCTCCCATTCCTGGAAGAAAGGCCGAAACCATCCCCTGCAGGAGGATATCCACAGAGGAGCCCTTTCTCTTTCAAAGAGGTTTGCCAAATTAATTTTAATGAAGGTGTTTACTAGAAACACCACTGGGTTAGCCATACCTAACACACCTAGTTTCCTCGGTAGGTAAGTAACCTCCCTCTTGATTAGGTTAAGCCTGTTTCCCCATAACAGTTGGAAGAACAGGCTATAGACCCGAGTCCAGAGAGGTTCTGGCAACATGCACACGCTGCCAAGGTAGAGCAACATGGGCATCAGGTAAGCCTTGGCCAGGTGAACCCTTTCCCTAAGGGACAAAGACCATCCCTTCCATTGGCCAACCTTCTGGGCAGCTATTGATAGCCTACCTTCCCAGTTTTTCTTGGGGTAATCACCCGGGCCAAATTCAATGCCTAAGATTTTAGCAGACCCTTTGGGCTCTGGGAGGGTGTCCGGGAGATCAAAACTGGGACCCCCCCCCCCAGCCAGAGACTTTCACACTTGTCCCGGTTGATCCTGGACCCAGATGCCCGTGAGTAGCGCTCAACTTCTGACATCACCCACTCTGCCTCCCCTCTCAAGGAGACAAAGATAGTGACGTCATCCGCGTACGCAACCACCCTCTGAGTGGCTTCCGGCCCCTCCAAGTCCATCCCCACCCCCGCCAATGGCCCACGATCGAGCCGCCTAAGAAAGGGGTCGATCGCGAAAACATACAGCAAGGGGCTTAAGGGACAACCCTGGCGGACACCAGACCCAACCTCAAAGGGGGTTCCAGTCCAACCGTTCATCAGTGCAAAAGACTCAGCCCCAGCGTATAGGGTCTGGAGCCAATTAACGAACTCACCCGGTAGGCCATACCTCAGAAGGAATGACCAAAGGTACTTGTGATTCACCAGGTCAAAAGCTTTGGCCTGATCCAAGGACAGCATGTACCCCTCCCATCGGCCAGAATGTCCCTGCTCCACTGCCTCTCTGACACTGAGGACAGCACTAAAGGTGCTGCAGCCTGGAACAGAGCAATGCTGGGCCGATGAAAGGAGCCGGGGTGCAAACTTCACCAGCCGATTAAACAGTACTTTTGCGAGAACCTTTCTGTCCGTATTGAGGAGCGCTATGGGACGCCAGTTCTCTATATGGGTCGAATCCTTACCCTTTGACAGAATGATGAAGGCCGACTTGCCCATTGACTTTGGCAGAGTGCCCGAGGAGAGACACTCATTAAAAACCGCAGTCAAGAGGGGAACTAAGGTTCCCTTAAAAGCCTTATAAAACTCAGATGTTAAGCCATCTGGGCCTGGCAATTTTTTGATGGCCAAACCATCAATCGCCAGCATCACTTCCTCTTCCTTGATCGACTCTGTCAAAACACCAAGCGAGGGGTCTGCTCCTGGCTCAGGGATGGTTTCAGCCAGGAAAGCCGACATTTTGTCTCGGTTTAGATCCTGCTCACCCAAAAGCTGCGAATAAAAGGATCTGATGACCTCCAGGATCCCTGATTTGGATCTCATCAGGGAGCCTGTACTATCTACCAGTCCTGTCACCACCTTACGACTCACTGACATCTTGCAGTTCCTGTAAGGGTCGGGCGAGCGGTACCTCCCGAAATCCCGTTCAAGAACCAAAGACGTGTGCCTATCATATTGGCATCTTTTGAGCAGAGCTTTCACCCCGGAGATTTCCTCACGGTTACCTCCGGTTGAGACTAGATGTTCGAGTTTCCTCCTCATGTCTTGATACAGGCGATACCTGCTCATAGACCTGAGGCACGAGATCTGGCGGAAAAACTCAGCCACCCGTTCTTTGAACACCTCCCACCACTCAGACTTGGTACCACCTAGATCCAATAAAGGTACCTGGCTCTGAAGAAAATCCTCGAAGGCCTGTCTTATCTCTGCTTCTTCCAGGAAAGTAGAATTCAGCCTCCATATACCTCTTCCCATCTGGAGGGACTCTGCAACATTCAAAGAAAACATAATCATACAGTGATCGGAGAACTCCACCTCAATGGCGGACACTGCCGAAGAGATGGCGTCCTCCTTTAAAAAAAACCTGTCTATTCTGGATCTACGACTACTACTGTGATAGGTGAACCCCGAGTGGCCTGGGGTATACCGAATGTGGATGTCCACCAGGCGAGCATCACTAGCTATTCTATTCAACTCGACACTATCATAGGCCAGTACATTTCTGGAACCTCCTCTGTCTTGGGGCCTAACGACAGTGTTAAAGTCCCCTCCAAAAATGACTTGTCGGCCTGTAAAAAGGAAGGGCTTAATCCTCATGAAGAGACTTTTCCGGTCCCACTTTGTCTGGGGACCGTAGATGTTGATAAGTCTTAGTTCTTGTCCCCTCATGAGAACATCTAAGATCAAGCACCGCCCCATTTCTAACTCGATCATCCGCCGGCATGTGACCGGTGCGGTAAAAAGTACCGCCACCCCGCTATATGGCTGAGCCGCAAAAGACCAGTAGGGGGGCCCACGTCGCCACTCCCTCCTAGCTTTCACGACCTCTGCCAAAATTGACAGTCTGGTCTCCTGCAAAAACAAAATGTCAGCTTCAACCCGGCCGAGAAAATCAAAGGCTGCAAATCTAGCCATATTCGACTTAATGCTGGCAACGTTAATCGATGCCAGCGTCAACGGAGTGGGTGCCGCCATCATAAATGATTGAGTTAGAAGGTTTTCTTCTTCTCACCCCTTGCTTTCTCCTCTGAGGAGGACCCCTCACCCTCTTTACCTCTTTTTTTTGATGTTGAGGAGTCCATAACCTCCACCACCCCCCTCCCATTCTCATCTCCTGGGTCCGGGCCGACACCCTCCCCCAGGGGCCGTGGCCCCCGCAGAAGAGGAGGCTCAACGACTCCTAGACTCCCTACCGTTCTTTCCCCCCCCGGCCTGGGGGGCTGGAATATCCATGAGAACACGGTATCGGTTGGGGGAGCACACCAGGGGGGTGCAGGTTTTGCCTTCCTTGGCCTGGGCAGGGCCAGATGTTTTTAGCCCTGTTTTGATGTTACCCGGTGTCCCCTGTTTCGTTTTAGGCTGTGACCTCCCTTCCTCTTCCACACTTTCATAGTGGGAGGACTGGGAGTCCTCAGCCCTCTGCTCTCTCTCTATCCTCCTTATCTCCTCATCCAGTACGGCCTCCCCAAGAGCATCAGTATCCTGGGGGGCATCCAGGTCCGAGACAGAGGAGTCCCCAGTTTCCTGGGTCCTCCTCAGCTCTCGTTCCCTTCTGCATTTTTCCGCCCTTCTCTGACGAGAAGACCTCCCTCCTTACATTCTCCGTAGGGTTGGAGCAGACATTGACGACTGAGTGCGGACACCGACTGAAAGGGTGACCTAGGTCACCACACAGGTTACACGTTGCGGCCAGATGGCCTACCCCCCCCACAATGAGCGCACTTCTGCACAGTGCAGCTTGCGCTCAAGTGTGAGGGGTCGCCACACCGGTGACACAGCTTCAGCTGCCCCTGGTAGAAGACAAGGATTCGATCTCTTCCCAAGAAAGCAGATGATGGTATGTGGGACACCGTCTGCCCCAGACGCTTAAGTTTAACCATAAACGTCCAGGCTCCCGACCAGATGCCAAACTCATCGCAGTTCTTCCGTGGCATCTCTGCTACCTCACCGTATCTTCCCAACCAGGTCATGATGTCCACACAGGAAAGCGACTCGTTACGGGTAAGAACGGTCACTTTCCTGAGACCATTCTGGCGAGAGATTGCCTGCGCAGCAAACCCTCGCCAGCCGGGCTCGCTCTTCACCAGCTCATAGTTCCCCCAGAAGACCTCAAGGCCCCCCGGCTGAACAAAGCTGATGTCAAACTCAGCCATACCATGAGGATGTATCAAGGCGATGTCACTCGCCTTGAAGCCCATCTCCATCAGCAGCTCCACCACCCTCTTACGAGGAGGGCACGCATCATTGCCACGCCACTGGAGATGGACCACATTCCTCCTGGCCACGGCCGGCCAAGTTGTTGGGAGCGACCACTGATCTCCCCGTCTCTCTCGAAAGGCATCCAGACCATACCTATTTATCCAAAAGGATAGGTCCTTCTGCACTCCCCCTACTGTTAGCGTTTGCTTCCCCTCCCTTAAGGCTTCTAGGAGGCGCTGTTGCAAACTGCCGTCCCCGGGCCCAGAAGATGAGGATGGGTGGGCCGACGGTCCCCCCACCACAACGCCCGCATACAACCTGCCGGGCGCTCTGGTGGAAGGAGCAACCGGCCCGCCACTGGTTGACACTCCCCCCATATTATTACGACCCACATTAACATCCCCAACAATACCACCGCCACCATCAACATTACCATCATTATTAACATTACCATCACCACAGATATTTGTATTTACATTTTTACTCACACTACTCCCCACAGCTTTCATTCCGGCCAGGCTGGTTACAGAGTTTTTTCTCTTGTCTGTAGGTTTGATGTACAGTCTTTTTGTTGTTTTTGAGGTCTCCGCATCATCAGGTGCCGCTATATCTGGGGTGCCGCCAGACGTCACAGGCGGCGTTCCCTCAGCACCCTCCACTTCACCGACCTCCATATCTGCTGCATCACGGATCTGATGTTTGGGAGGAGGGGTACCCCCACCCCCCGTGCCCGCTGAGCCCTTCCCATCCCCACCACCTTGCGGCGATGCAGATGGGGGGCCGCAGGCACAGCTCGACCCGCTCCCGACACCAAACCACCCCCCCTCCCATCGGGGGGTGGCCAGCAGTGCCGGAGCCTCTCCTACCGCCACCACTAGCTGCCGCAACACTTTCTGGTGCGTCCGCTGGCCGAGTCACATGACCAACAGACTTCCGGTTTTCCGGCGCCACATCCGGTTTCCGGTTCCCCCCGTCCCCCGGCCTCCGGCTTGCGCCAGAGGCTGGCGTCTGAGGTTCCCCATCCGCCGGACACGGGGACACGCACCCTAGCGCCACGTGGCCATCGACACCACCTCCTTTACAGGAGACAGCGTCTGGCGCCATCTTGGCCACATTGCTCAAAACCAGCACCATATTTTTCTGCCCACATACCCGCCACGACCCCACTGCAGAGGCCGGAGCTGGGGGATTTGCGGGGTTTGCGTCCCGAACTGAGCTCTCACCCGGTCCGGAATGCAAGGAAGACAGGTAGGAATATTTGTAAGATACTCCACCTGTCTTCCCCTTTGCCTTTTTCCGCCTCATCTTCCATAGTTTTTTCTTTTTTGTTTTCTCCTCCTCCGGTGGCAACTCAGCTCCAAAAGTAAAGTTCTGGAGGGACACTGGGGACTCCTGCAGCCGTATTTGCGTGAGCAACCCCGGGGGGTGCCCAGTGCCCGATTTAATGTCATGCACACCTTGGCTGCAGGAAAGTTCCCCACTTGACCCTCCATTACTGCCTTCCCAGGGGGGCTCCGAGCCTGTCTCCGTCTCTTCCCGGCTTGGTGTCCTCGCCACCTTAACACTCTCTTCCATTTCTGCGGCCTCCATTTCAGCGGCCTCCACTTTTGCGGCCTCCACTTTTGCGGCCTCCTTCTCTGCAGCTTCCGCTGCCACTGTACTTTTAGAAGCCAATGTTTTTGTTGTTACTCCCCTTTTGCAGGGGGTTTCATTACTTTGCGTGGGGGACGCCATCAGGGAAAACCTTTCATCATTCTCCAATTTCTCCCCGAAGGCTCCCCCACCGACCACAATCTCCATCCTCCTCTCCATATTAATTTCTTCAAGCATTTCCTTTACCTGTAGACTATACCGGGACCTCTTGGCGCCCGATGTTTTCGCGGCTCGTCCCCTGGCGACCGCCAGATCTTCCCGCAGCCGCCTCAGGGACTTACCGAGGTCCCGGTATTCTTCCAGCCGGGCAGCTAGGCGGGAGCTGAAGGTTTCCACCGACTCTCCCGACCGCAGTAACCCCCACTCCTCTACCGTGCTCCGGTCTTCTGGTCTGGTATCCTGCCTTGCTGGGCCTTCTGGTCCTCCACCTGGGTGAACCTGCATCTCCTCCTCCACGTCTCTCCTCCTGGCTCCTTCCAGAGCCCCAGCATCAGGGGGGCCGCACAGATCTTTCCACGGGATGACCTTCTCACCCCTGATGCTGGCTGCACCTTCCCAGCAGGTTGGGAAGACCCTCTACCCCCCGCCTGCATGCTCCAGGGGGTAGAGGTCTGAGGCTCCATGTATGAATGGAGCCTCCTTCAGGGAAGCTTCCTTAGCCCAGGCAGGTGATAGGAACCTGGGCTGGTGAAAAAAAGGAAATTCCCTGGATCTCGGGTGTGGATCTCAACACACCCACAGCAGCAGCACTCACACACAACCTCCCTCCTTGCTAGTCACTGCTGGTGTGGTGTTTCTCTGGTAAAGCCTTCTGTGTTACAGAAAAAAAATATAATAAAATTGAAATTCAGCAAGAAAAATTTAATTTGCAAATTTCACCTCCACTTTGCTGTAATTCCTGTGAAATGCCTAAAGGGTTAAAACACTTTCTAAATGCGGTTTTGAATACTTTGAGGGGTCTAGTTTTAAAATGGGGTGTTTTATTGGGGTTTCTAATACATAGGCCCCTCAAGGCCACTTCAGAACTGAACAGGTACATGAAAAAAAAGGCTTTTGAAATTTTCTTAAAATAATGAGAAATTGCTGTTTATGTTCTAAGCCTTGTAACGTCCAAGAAAAATAAAAGAATGTTCAAAAAACGATCTAAAGTAGACTTATGGGAAATGTGAACTAGTAACTTATTTTGGGTGGTATAACCATCTGTTTTACAAAGACGCAGCCTTGTTTTGGCCTTAAGGCTCAGAGCCCATTTTTGAACTCTGACATATTTCACTTTATGTGGTAATAACTTCGGAATGCTTAAACTTATCCAAGCGATTCTGAGACTGTTTTCTCGTGAGACTTTGGGCTTTATGTTAGTGGTAAAATTTGTTCGATATATTCAGTGTTTATTTGTGAAAAACTGCAAAATTGAAAGAAAATTTTGAAAAAATAGCATTTTCAGAATTTGAATACATCTGCTTGTAAAGCAAATGGTTATACCACCCAAAATAGTTACTAGTTCACATTTCCCATATGTCTACTTTAGATTGGCATCATTTTTTGAACATTCTTTTATTTTTCTTGGACGTTACAAGGCTTAAAACATAAACCACAATTTCTCATATTTTTAAGAAAATTTCAAAAGCCTTGTATTGGAAACCCCAATAAAACACCCCATTTTAAAAACTAGACCCCTCAAAGTATTCAAAACAGCATTTAGAAAGTTTTTTAACCCTTTAGGCATTTCACAGGAATTAAAGCAAAGTGGAGGTGAAATTTGCAAATGTAATTTTTCTTGCTGATTTTCAATTTTATTAAATTTTTTTTTCTGTAACACAGAAGGTTTTACCAGAGAAACACTACTAAATATGTATTGTCCAGATTCTGCAGTTTTTAGAAATGTCCCACATGTGGCTCCAGTGTGCTCGTGGACTAAAACACAAGCCCCAGAAGCAAAGAAGGACCTAGTGCATTTTGGAGCCTCTTTTTTTTTTTTTATTAGAATATATTTTATGCAGCATGCTAGGTTTGAAGAGGTGTTGAGGTGCCAAAACAGCAGGAATCCCCAAAAGAGACCCCATTTTGGAAACTACACCCCTCAAGGAATTCATGTATGGTTGTTGTTACCATTTTGACCACACTATTTTTTCACAGAACGTATTTGAATTGGGCTGTGAAATTTAAAAAATGCCATTTTTTCCAATAAGATGTCATTTTTTATCAAAATTTCTTATTTTCACAAGAAATAAAATACCCCATTTTGTTGCCCAATTTGTCCTGAATGCGGCAATACCCCATATGTGGTGATAAACTGCCGTTTGGGCCCATGGGAGGGCTCAGAAAAAACGGAGCGATATGTGTTTTTTGGAGTCCATATTTTGCTGGATTGGTTTTCGGGTGCCATGTCGCATTAGCAGAGCCCCAGAGGTATCAAAGCAATGAAAACCCACCAGAAGTGACCCCATTTTGGAAACTACACCCCTCAAGGAATTCATTTATAGGTGTTGTGACCATTTAGACGTCACAGTTTTTTCACAGAACTTATTTGAATTGGGCTGTGAATTTAAAAAAAATATGAATTTTTTTTCCAATAATATGTAGTTTTGGCTCAAAATTTCTTATTTTCACAAGAAATAAAACACCCCATTTTGTTTCCCAATTTGTCCTGAGAGTGGCAATACCCCATTGTGGTGATAAACTGCCATTTCGGCCCATGGGATGGCTCAGAAGGAAAGGAGCGCTATGTGTTCTTTGGAGTCCAGATTATGCTGCATTGGTTTTCGGGTGCCATGTCGCATTTGCAGAGCCCCAGAGGTATCAAAGCAATAGAAACCCATCAGAAGTGACCCCATTTTGGAAACTACACCCCGTAAGGCATTCATCTAGAGGTGTAGTGAGCATTTTGATCCCACAGGTATTGTGTAAGAGGTAATGCGCAGCAGATGGTGCAGAGTGAGATTTGCAATTATCTATACATATATGCCATTTCAGTGTCCAATATATGGTGCCCAGCATGTGCCACCGGAGACATACACCCCATAAACTGTAATGTGGGTTCTCCTGGGTATGGCAATACCATACAAGTGGCTGTTATTAGCTGCCTGGGCACACAGCAGGGCTCAGAAGGGAAAGATGAGGAGGATAAGGTGTGCGGAGTGCGTCAGGGTAGATTAAAAATCTAAGGGATCTATGATAAATTTTAAAATACTCTTCCATACAGAGCCCTGCTTTTTCGGGACACGTGTCACATTGATATATTGTGTCCTTCATTATCCCCCTCTTATAGAAGACTTTGCACCTCTTTTGACTTTTTCCCTTCTTGCCAGTTTGGGGAACTTCTCCTGGAAAGTGTTGCCCTGGTACGACGCGTGTGGCCTCGCTTCCAGAAGTACTGGGTGCCCCCCCTTCTTGGTCCCTAAAGATTAGGTTCTTGATAACCACCTCTTGAAATTCCAGGAAAGTTCCCCTCTGGCCTGCACATTGATGTAGCACGTACGCATTGTACAATGCCATCTGTATGATGTGCACGGCCAGCTTCTTATACCAAACCCTCGATTTCCGCATGGTGGTGTAGGGCTTCAGAACTTGATCTAACAAGTCCACCCCTCCCATGTACCTATTGTAGTCCAGGATGCAGTCTGGTTTGGGGTCTCTGTACTGGTACCTCGTACAGGTACATGGGTACTGTTGTGGCCATGTATTGTTGTCAATACAAGGACATCTCTCTTGTCCTTGTACTTGACACACAATATGTTGCTGCTAGAATGTGCCCTGCTCTCACCCCTTCTTGTTTGCCCAAGCACTTTCTTAGGGAGGCCTCTCAGACTTACATAGTTACATAGTTTGTACGGTTGAAAAAAGACACATGTCCATCAAGTTCAACCAAGGGATGGGAAAGGGGAAGTGGGATGGGAAAGGGGAAGTAAAAAATTTCTACACATAGCAGTTAATATTTTTTTGTTCTAGGAAATTATCTAAGCCTTTTTTAAAGCCATCTACTGTCCCTGCTGCGACCAGCTCCTGCGGTAGGCTATTCCATAGATTGACAGTTCTCACAGTAAAGAAGGCTTGTCGCCTCTGCAGGTTGAACCTTTTTTTCTCCAGACGGAGGGAGTGCCCCCTTGTTTTTTGAGGGGGTTTTACATGGAACAGGATTTCACCATATTTTTTGTATGCGCCATTCATATATTTATATAAGTTAATCATGTCCCCCCTTAGTCGTCTTTTCTCAAGGCTAAATAGGTTTAGTTCTTTTAATCTTTCCTCATAACTTAGATTCTCCATGCACCTTATTAGCCTCGTTGCTCTTCTTTGTATTTTTTCCAACTCCAGGGCATCCTTTCTATGAACTGGAGCCCAGAACTGGACTGCATATTCTAGATGAGGCCTCACTAATGCTTTGTAAAGTGGTAATATTACATCCCTGTCCCGCAAGTCCATGCCTCTTTTGATACACGACAATATTTTGCTGGCCTTTGAAGCAGCTGATTGACACTGCATGCTGAAATTTAGTTTATGATTTACAAGTACACCCAGATCCTTCTCAACAATTGACTCCCCCAGTGTAGCTCCCCCTAGGACATATGATGCTTGCAGGTTTTTCGTACCCAGATGCATAACTTTACATTTATCTACATTAAACTTCATTTGCCAAGTGGACGCCCAAACACTTAGTTTGTTTAAATCTGCCTGCAATTCACAAACATCTTCCATAGTCTGAACTATATTGCATAGCTTGGTGTCATCTGCAAAAATAGAAATAGTGCTATTAATCCCATCCTCTATATCATTAATAAATAAGTTGAATAATAGTGGTCCCAGCACTGAACCCTGGGGTACACCACTTATAACTGGGGACCATTCAGAGTAGGAATCATTGACCACAACTCTCTGGATACGGTCCTTGAGCCAATTCTCAATCCAATTACAAACTATACTTTCTAAACCTATAGTCCTTAATTTACCCATTAGATGTCTATGAGGGACAGTGTCAAATGCCTTTGCAAAGTCCAAAAACACTATATCCACAGCGGCCCCTCTGTCTAGGCTTCTGCTTACCTCTTCATAAAAACAAATCAGGTTGGTTTGACAGCTTCTGTCCTTTGTAAAACCGTGCTGGCTGTCACTTATAATACTATTTATTGTCACATAATTCTGTATATAGTCCCTCAATTGCCCTTCAAACATTTTCCCCAAAATTGATGTTAAGCTTACTGGTCTATAATTACCCGGCGAAGACCTAGAGCCCTTTTTGAAAATAGGCACCACATTTGCCCTGCGCCAGTCCCTTGGCACTATACCACTCATGAGAGACTCTAAATATTATGAAGAGGGGGACAGAAATAACTGAACTAAGCTCTTTAAGAACTCTAGGGTGTAACCCATCTGGTCCCGGGGCCTTGTGTACATTTATTTTATTTAATTTAGCTTGGACCATATCTACATTCATCCAATTCAGTATATCAACTGATATATTAACAGCACCGGCAGCGGCTACATCAGCTGCTCTTTCTTCTGTTGTATATACAGAGCGGAAGAACCCATTTAGTAACTCTGCCTTCTCTTGATCCCCTGTGACCAACTCCCCATTACCACTATCTAAGGGTCCTACATGTTCAGACCTGGGCTTTTTTGCATTTATATGCTTGAAGAATTTTTTAGGATTTGTTTTACTATCCTTGGCCACCTGCCTTTCATTTTGTATTTTTGCTGATTTTATTAAATTTTTACAGATTTTATTAAGCTCTTTATATTTTACAAATGCTGCAGATGTACCCTCAGATTTCTATTTTTTAAATGCCCTTTTTTTGTCATGTATTGCCCCTTTCACAGAAGGTGTAAGCCATGTGGGGTTTAATTTTAGTCGTTTATACTTGTTACCTGTAGGAATACATTTTGCACTATAATTACCCAAAGTAGATTTGAAAATCTCCCATTTATCATTTGTCCCATTATTTGACATTAGTTCTTCCCAGTCTATATCCTGAATTGCCGCCCTCATTCTGGGGAAATTGGCTTTCTTAAAATTAAATGTTTTTGCCCTCCCAGCCTGCGTTTGTTTTTTACAGTATAGGTAAAATATAACTATATTATGATCACTGTTACCAAGGTTTTCACGAACATTAACATTCCCAACAAGCTCTGCAAGCAGTACTTCTGCAAGCAAGGCACTTGAAGAGTGGTACGCTGGTATAAAAATTATTCAGGTAGAGGTGGTAACCCTGGTCCAGCAGTGTGTGCACCAAATCCCAATACAATTTTTGCATTAACTCCCAGTAAAGGGGGGGGGGGGGCATTCTGGGGGCTGAATACTGGTGTCCTTCCCTTCATATATCCTAAATTTGTAGGTATACACTGGTGCACTCTCGCACAGCTTATACATCTTCACGCCATACCTTGCCCTCTTACTCGGCAGGTACTGGCGGAATTGAAGCCTCCCTTTAAAATGTACCAAGGACTCATCAATAGAAATACGCTTCTCGGGGGTGTATGCTTTGGCAAACCGGGTACTGAAATGGCCTAATAGGGGTCACCGTTTATACAATTATTAGAGTAAGTAGCATGATATGCAGAACTTATCCATGGTCTCTGCATTAAATCAACCCTGTCAGTAGTGAGCTGCGTTTCCTGCAGACAATAAATAGCAGGGTGACATTTTAACATAAATGTAAACACCCCATGTCTCGTAGTAGCATCCGATAACCCTCTGACATTCCAGTTAATTATCGGAGATACAGACATATTTCACACATGTAACAGTAATATGTAGCATATACTGCGTCATTTTCCTTTCTTTCCACATCTCAGTTCAATTAGTATGGTCTAGTGCCTTTCCCCCATCCCTCCCTTAACCCTTCCCCCATAACGAAACCTTTCTACTGAAATCATGACAATAGAAATGTACATTTCCAAGAATTTGGTGTAAACATAGCACATTACCCAACCTATGCAAAAACAAGGAGAGGAGCAGCTACCTTCTCAGGATCCATCTTGAGACTTTGATCCGACATGATGTAGCCCAGGAAGGGTAGAGAACTCCTCTCAAGCATGCACTTCTCCAGCTTGGCACAAAGACGATCCTACCTCAATCGAAACAGATGAGTCAACGGGTCTAGTTTAGAAAATATCTTGGCTCCTTGTATGCAGTCAAAAAGTTCTGAAATCAGTGGCAACGGATATCTATTTTTGACCGTGATCTGGTTGAGGCCCCGGTAGTCAATGTAGGGTTATAGAGATTCGTCCTTCTTTTTGACGAAGAATAACCCGGCCTCGGCCAGGGAGGAGAATTTTCGTATGAAACCCTTCTCCAAATTCTCCTTAATATAGGCTAACACAGACTGAGTCTCTGGCAAGGAGAGAGGATATACCCTTAGACGGGGAAGGGATGCGTCAGGAACGAGTTCAATAGGGCAGTCATATGCCCGGTGTGGGGCAGCATCTCTGCCTCCCTCTTGCTGAAGACATCCGCAAACTGTGAATAGTGAGCAGGGAATCCTGCCAATGACTGAGACTGGGGAGGCTGGGCCGGATGGATCTGCCCTATGCAGCGGTTGAGGCACTTGGGAGCCCACTGGAGAACCTCTCCAGAATTCAAGTTTAGAACTGGGGCATGTAGTCGGAGCCAGGGCAGGCCCAGTAGCACAGGGTTGATGGCCTTGAGCAGGACAAGAAACAAGATGAGCTCGGAATGAAGGGCACCCTCTTGGAGCTTCAGCGGTTTGGTCGCAGCTACAATCGGGTCTGGCAGAGGCAGTCCATTCACCGAGGCAATGATCCAAGGCCTCTCCAGGGGGGTTGTAGGCAACTGGAGAAGATTCACCAGGTCTCTCTGAATGAAGTTATCTGCGGATCCAGATTCCAGATAGGCAGAGACCCGGTGCGTCTTTTCGCCGGACACTATGGTCACGGGGATGGACAATTTGGAAGAAAGTTTTTCTTCACCTAGAGTTGTCTCTCCAACCAACCCTAGGCTCTGGAGCTTTTGGGGGCACAGACGCACAAGATGGCCTCCAAGGCCGCAATACAGACAGAGTCCCAAAGTGCGTCTGCGTTGTGTCTCCTGGATAGACAGTTTGAGATGGTCTATTTTCAAAGACTCCTCTGGTGGAATAGCTGAAGATGGCGGCAGGGGTTGCTGAAATGTAGGAGCCGGACTAGGGAGTCCTCCTTCCCAACGAGCCTCTTGGAACCGTTCTCGGATCCTTATGTCAATCCAGGCGGCCAGAATAATGAGGTCATCCAGGGAATGGCAGATCTCGGGCGGCAAGCTCGTCCTTCATCTCAGGGAGATGTCCCTGCCAGAATGTAGCCACCAAGTCCTCGTTGTTCCATAACAACTCTCCCGCCAGGGTGCGGAAGTGAATGGCGTACTCGCCCACGGAAGTGTCTCCCTGGCGAAGGTTCAGCAGGGAAGCATCTGCTGACGAGACCCGTCCAGGCTCCTCAAATACAGTGCAAAATATCCGTAGGAACCCCTGGAAGTCACGGGTCTCTGGTCCCTGACGCTCCCAGATGGGATTTGCCCATGCTAGGGCTTTGCCAGTAAGGAGAGATGATGAAAGCGACCCTTGCGCTGTCAGTAGAAAATGCTCTGGCATACAGGCTGAAGTGGATCTGGCACTGGTTCAGAAATCCCCTGCAGGTCCTCATTTCTCCGTCATAGCGATGAGGTAGTGGCAGAGAAAATCGGGGGTCAGCACTGCCAGGAGGTGTAGTCAGAAGAGTCCGTACTGCCAGGAGATGTAGTCGGAGGAACAGCAGAAGCAATAGGAGCAGGTGCCGGGGAAACTGCAGCTTGCATATCCAGCCGATGTGCAATAATGTTCAAAGCCTGGAGGAGTTGGTTCTGTCGAGACCGGAGGTCTAGCATATCTGCTCACATCACTTGTGCCGTCGTCATGGTCTTGGATTGACCAACGTGGTCCATGGCCTGAGCGTACTGTCATGATGGGTTTGTGGACTCACTGGGCCGTACCGCCGTAGCGGGATAGCAGCTGGCCAAACAGGATACCAAGGCAAAGTCAATAGTTCGAATAAGAGTACCTGTGGCAATACAGACAGTAGGGATGGCAGCCTCGGATGGGACCTTGGCAGCAGGCAGACACCAGGCGCGGTGAAATATAGCAGGCGTAGTATACGACACAACACGAGTCCAACTCTCTATGGCGCAGGAACAAGGTAGCACGGGATACAGGATACAGGTAGCAGGAACGGGAACACTGGGAACTGGAAAACACTAAGGGACCATTTGCAAAGACTAACATGGGTAAACACAAGAACGCTCAGGAAATAAGTGAAGATGCAGGGCCCTCCTTATAGTCCAGGTTGATCTGGGAGCAATCAATCTAAAACATGTGTGTGCTCTAGCCCATTAAGGCCGGGAATGAGCTTGAATGCGCACCCTAGTGGTCACTGCAGGACAGGACGGCCGCATGTGCTGGCATCTCTGGGAAGAAAGACATCTGCAGGATGATAGGAGTCTGCGACCGCGGATGTTACAATGACCTATTCACCAGATAGGTCATCGCTATATGATCAGTGCATGTACGACACCTGAACTCTGCACCGATCCGCCACTCCAGCTGTCTCCGCGCACCGGACGATATTGCCGGAAGCAGATGGCTCAGGTCAAAGAATAGTGGCCGACACTAGATTTACACCAGCGGAGACCTCCAGAATCTTAGCCAACTCGCATGGGTTTTCGAGATGCATTATAAGAATTCCCTTGGATTCTAAGACCATGACAAGGTGGTATAAAACCCCATGTCAGCTTAAATTAATGGGTTACTTTCTGGACGATACCTGTTGGAGGTGTAATTCTGAACGAGGAACGATTTAATTTGTTCCAAGTCTATCTCCCTCTCTCCTGAGCTTTTCCTGCTTTGGCTCCCAACGTTGGAGTTGATCCCTTCCAAAAATAATCTCCCCACGATTTTGATAACCGCTGCTAAGCTTCTCATACCTCTGAAGTGGAGATCACAGACTCCTCCATCTTTGGAACAATGGTTTGAGAAAATTCAACAAATTGCTCGGTTGGAGGAACTCTCTAATTGGGAGCAGGGTACTCATGCCAAATTTTTTAAAATGATCGTGGGATTTCAACAATACAATACATACCCCCTGTTAGTCACACTACATCCGCTTGATGTATATGTTCTGTCGGGTTAGGACCCATGGTTTTAAAAAGCTGTAGTTATTTAGGTGGTGGGTCCCCCCCATCAGTAGCTTAGCTGGTCTCTTTGTTGTAAGACCGCATTTTATTAGACTTCGTCACTCGCCTACATGACACACTCTATTTCTGACATGTTGCCTGTAGACATCATATGTGCAATATGGTTTGTAGATGTTGCGCCATATTCAGACACTCTATTTTATTGTTTTATTTATTACTTCTGTACTGCCTACGATTGTTGGCCTGCGTGCCATGGTACATTTATATTTGTTTGTATGCTTCTAAATTCAATAAAAACTAATTTTGGCAAAAAAAGATAAAAGAATAGTGGCTGAGCTGCAGTACTGCAGCTCTTCTCCTATTCAAGTGAAAAGGAGCAGAGCTGCAGTTCTGCCGAACGGCCGCTATGCAGTGGTCGGAGCCATCTGCTTCCGGCTCCAACTACTGCATACCGTTCCAAACTTCCCGTGCAAGGAGGCAGCCGGAGTGGCGGATCGGTGCAGAGTCCGGGTGTTGGGCACGCACCGATCATATACTGATGACCTATCCAGTGGATAGGTCATCAGTTGTCAGAAAGTGAAAAACCCCTTTAACCACTTGTGGACTACTGAAAGTCTTAAAATGTCCGGCTGGTCCGCACAGAAAATGTGCATATGCAGGTGAGGGGAGCCGACTGTCAGAGACAGGCAATCTTCCTATAGAGAAGGCAGAGATGTTTTATACCGTCCCTGCCTTCCTGAACGCTGTATACATGGTGCTTAATGAGTGTTTTTTATACAGATCAGGGAGCGGCAATGACGCTCCCTGCTCCAGTCCCAGCTATCACATTTCTGCAGGAGCTGATAGGTCTGTCATTCCAGAGATCCCCACAAGGCCAAAGCTAAAGTCCATGCTGGCCATGACAACAGCATTGGAATGAGCCACTTGGCAGGCAGCATACAATACTATACAGTGAAGTTAATAAGTATTTGATCCCTTGCTGATTTTGTAAGTTTGACCACTGAAAAACAGAAAATCACATAGTCAAAATTATATATGTTTATTTGCATTGTGCACAGAGAAATAAGTATTTGATCCCTTTGGCAAACAAGACTTAATACTTGGTGGCAAAACCCTTGTTGGCAAGCACAGCAGTCAGACGTTTTTTGTAGTTGATGATGAGGCTTGCACACATGTTAGATGGAATTTTGGCCCACTCCTCTTTGCAGATCATCTGTAAATCATTAAGATTTCGAGACTGTCGCTTGGCAACTCGGATCTTCAGCTCCCTCCATAAGTTTTCGATGGGATTAAGGTCTGGAGACTGGCTAGGCCACTCCATGACCTTAATGTGCTTCTTTTTGAGCCACTCCTTTGTTGCCTTGGCTGTATGTTTCGGGTCATTGTCGTGCTGGAAGACCCAGCCACGAGCCATTTTTAAGGTCCTGGTAGAGGGAAGGAGGTTGTCACTCAGGATTTGACGGTACATGGCTCCATCCATTCTCCCATTGATGCGGTGAAGTAGTCCTGTGCCCTTAGCAGAGAAACACGCCCAAAACATAGTGTTTCCACCTCCATGCTTGACAGTGGGGACGGTGTTCTTTGGGTCATAGGCAGCATTTCTCTTCCTCCAAACACGGCGAGTTGAGTTAATGCCAAAGAGCTCAATTTTAGTCTCATCTGACCACAGCACCTTCTCCCAATCACTCTCAGAATCATCCAGATGTTCATTTGTAAACTTCAGACGGACCTGTACATGTGCCTTCTTGAGCAGGGGGGCCTTGCGGGCACTGCAGGATTTTAATCCATTACGGCGTAATGTGTTACCAATGGTTTTCTTGGTGACTGTGGTCCCAGCTGCCTTGAGATCATTAACAAGTTCCCCCCGTGTAGTTTTCGGCTGAGCTCTCACCTTACTCAGGATCAAGGATACCCCACGAGGTGAGATTTTGCATGGAACCCCAGATCGATGTCGATTGACAGTCATTTTGTATGTCTTCCATTTTCTTACTATTGCACCAACTGTTGTCTCCTTCTCACCCAGCGTCTTACTTATGGTTTTGTAGCCCATTCCAGCCTTGTGCAGGTCTATGATCTTGTCCCTGACATCCTTAGAAAGCTCTTTGGTCTTGCCCATGTTGTAGAGGTTAGAGTCAGACTGATTAATTGAGTCTGTGGACAGGAGTCTTTTATACAGGTGACCATTTAAGACAGCTGTCTTTAATGCAGGCACCAAGTTGATTTGGAGCGTGTAACTGGTCTGGAGGAGGCTGAACTCTTATTTGGTTGGTAGGGGATCAAATACTTATTTCTCTGTGCACAATGCAAATAAATATATATAATTTTGACTATGTGATTTTCAGGGCTTTTTTTTTTATAATCTATCTCTCACTGGTAAAATTAACCTAGCCTACAAATTCTAGACTGTTCATGTCTTTGACAGTGGGCAAACTTACAAAATCAGCAAGGGATCAAATACTTATTTCCTTCACTGTAACTGCCGATCACTCATTTCTATTTCAGTCACTATAAAACCCATACTGCTTTAATTTTATTTGCATGTCGGTACTATTCCAAAATTATGCTGTATTTCTGCCTTTGTATCATATTGACACTACAGATTTTGTAACACTGGATGTAATCCATGGAGCCTGTTACTTCAAGTAAAACAAGTGACTAGTGTCATGAAACCTATGTCCCCCTGCTTTCTGGTCTAGGAGGCAGCAGCTAAATGGGACTAAAAAGTTCTTACAGTATTATGTGCAGAACTCATGCAGGGGGCGGTAAGCGCAGTAAGTCTATGAGGTACAGCCAATCGTTGCAGAGCAGGAAGTGATGTCAGAGAAAGGGGCATTGTTTTGGCAACTTCTGTACATCCCAGTAATATGCAGCAGTAGTTGTTATTGTATGTGGTGTCAAGGATCTATAGTGTACACAGCACCTTGGAAAGTTGCTTTTGAGGGACGAAAGTGAAAGAATTAAGAGCCCTAGTATTTACATGACCCTAGCAGCGTCATTTTACTAATGATGAAAATTTGCCCAGAATTTCACTTTAAGTAATTTTAATTGACAAAAAGTATAGATAAGAATTATAATCACCATAAAAGTAATATAGTACAATTATTAATCAGGAAGTACTGAAAACAACTGATGTATTTTTTATGATTTCAACCAAATAAAATCTGAGTTTAAGATGAGAATAAGTTGGATAAAGGGAAAAATGAGAAAATGAATAATACTTTCAAAACTTCCTTACAATTTACTGTACCATGCCGGATAGTAGCTTTACAGAAAAATAAGCTAAAGATTTCTTAGATGAAATTACATCGATTTCAATTTAATGTTGACCTCAAATTTAACTCCGAAAACTGAATGTAGAGGTCAGTCACAAAATCATCAAGAATCAGGAAAGCTTTAACCAGGTATGAATCTTTAAGCTCCAGGGAAGTATTTTCAAAGATGACCTAGATTGATGCAACCACTGGAGTTGTGCAATAGATTCCTATAATTTCAAAGTATAATTTCCAATGCTCAGCTAAAATTCTACAGGCACATGGCAATCCCAGTCACTTAAATCTCTTGAATAAATAAGTTTTGGGCCCTTTCACATAACATTTGAGCATCCTGTTCAAACATAAGTTTGTGGGGGTTGGGTTCTCTTTTAAATAAATTTGTTAAAGGATCCATAGGTTTTCTATGGGGCTTGTGTCATGGTTAAAAGTGTCAGTTTGTCTCAGTTTTACAAGTTTTCACCAGGATCCGTTCTTTTTTTTTAACAGGATAGACAACGGAGACTGTCTTATTTTCTGTCCTGGTGAACAACGGGATCTTTACGGATCTGTTTGTTTTTATTGTACAATGCAAGTCTATGACAACAGGATGCTACAGAATAGGCATTGTCACGATAGGTGCGTAGACCCACTGGGCCGTACCGCCGTAGCGGGATGGCAGCTGGCCAAGTCAAAGTCTATAGTTCGAATAAGGGTACCTGTGGTAACTTCAGACAGTAGCGATGGTAGGCTCGGATGGGACCTTGGCAGCAGGCAGACACCAGGCACGGGATAACACGGAAGACGTAGTATACGGCACAACACAACTCCAACTCTCTATGGCACAGGAACAAGGTAGCACGGGATACAGGATACAGGTAACAGGAACGGGAACACTTGGAACTGGAAAACACTAAGGCACCATTTGCAAAGACTAACACGGGTAAACACAACAACGCTCAGGCAATGAAGGAAGGGGCAGGGCCCTTCTTATAGTCCAGGGTGATCATGAGCTAATTTGGTATACAATTCAGGTGCGCGCACTGGCCCTTTAAGGCCGGGCATGAGCGTGCGCGCACACCCTACATGACACAGCAGAGGGAAGCAGAAGTGAGCGCTGGTGTCTCCTGAGGAGGAGATGCGGGCCAGCACTCACTGATCCATTTCTGCGGTCGTCTGGGGGTGAGTAATCCCGACGGTCTGCGGCCATGGGTGTCACAGGCATCTTGTTCCCCCATCATATTTGTCATCCATTTTTCTTTACCATAATAAAAAAAAAAACAGGAAGTTTTAACAGGATGCTAAAACATGATGTGAATCTAGCCTTACGGTCTACATAAGATAGCATTGTGTAAATAGGACATATATATTTTATATACAATCAACAATGTTCTATTTGTAAGGAGACTTAGGCCTTACGCACACGACTATAGTGGTGTGCACGGGCCGTGATTTGCGGCTCGGACGGCCGCGGAGTGTCACCCGCGGCCGCCCGCAAATCACGGGCCGTGCACTTTGCTGTGTGCATTCATTTCAACTAGCCTGGAACGCCAAATGTGGCCGCAAAAATACGTTCGTGTGCATGGGGCCTAAGATGATAGGAAAGACCAATCAAATCTAGTGCAAAGGAAAAGTGGAGTAGTTGCCCATAACCAATAAATTCCATCTTTAATTTTTCAGAGGCCATTTGTAAAAAAGTAAGCTGCAACGTGATTGGTTACTAGTAGCAACTACTTTACTTTATCTTTTGATAAGTCTTCCCCCAATGTTTGCAGAAAGCATTTAAAACGGTATATTGTGGGTATTATATGACTATGATATGTAAATATTAAAAATGTAGGTTAAAGAAGGTTAGTTTTTTTCTGTTAATTTGATTAAATGTTTTTTTGCCCAACATATTGGAAAAAAGTTGACAATCTTACAATCCCCAAAAATTTGACAAAAAAGAAAGAATGAAGAAAAAACACAATAGAGGAATGGTGTAAAATATGCTGTTTTCTTTATTCTACTTAAAGTAGTTTTAAAGCTTTAAAGGGAATGTGTCGCTAGATTTTTTTTTTTTTTTTTTTTAGTTAAACAATTATTATTTAAGTGATTACACATTGTTTTAATTTTTTTTATTTTTTCACAAGTCAGGAAATATTATAAATTAGATTCTAATTTATAACATTTCCATGTGCTGGTCATTAGAGGGAGCAGTTCCCAAAATTGCAGCATGGTCAATGTGGTAAAGCAACCTCATTGCTTTATGCTGCAAATTTGGGGTAGACACACTCGCTCTAGTGTCCTCACACAATCCCCCCTCCTTTATTCTGGCTAGTGCCAGGAGAAGGAGGGGGTTAAATCTTCAAACCTCCTAAACTATGTGCCGTCATTTTCTGAGCGAATGCACAGTGTAGGATGATTAGATTGTAGCGTCCATGGCTGCAGACCGTCGGGTTTACTCACCTCCCGACGCTCGCAGCCATGGATCCGTGAGCGCTGGTCCCCGTCTCCCTCCTAGGAGACGCCAGCGCTCACTTCCGCTCCATTCGGCTGTGTCTTTAAGGCCAGGCGCGAGCGTGCGCAAATAGGAAGTCGTCATCATCATCAACTGCCACGATTTCCTGGTCTATAAGAAGGCCCCAGGCCTTCTAATCCTTGCCTGAGCGTTGTTAGTCTATCCCAGTCTGTCTCGCAAATGGTCCCTTAGTGTTTCCCGTTCCAGCTGTTACCCGTGCCCTGTTACCCGTTCCTGTATTCCGTATTTTTCCAGTTCCTGTGCCTACCAGCGTTGGAGTCGAGTCTTCTGCCACGTCCAGTGTCTTCTGCCACGCCCAGTGTCTCCTGCCACGTCCAGTGTCTCCTGCCACGTCCAGTGTCTTCTGCCACGTTCCGTGTCTTCTGCCATGTCCATTGTCTTCTGCCACGTCCAGTGTCGTCTGCCACGTCTAGTGTCTTCTGCTTCATTGCATACTGCCCGCCACGTCTGGCGCCACCTGCCGCACCAGCATCCATCCGTGCTGTAGCCACAGCCACCGTCTGGACTATTTCAGGTACCCAAGCATTACTGTCTG
Source organism: Rhinoderma darwinii (assembly GCF_050947455.1). Taxonomy (NCBI): domain Eukaryota; kingdom Metazoa; phylum Chordata; class Amphibia; order Anura; family Rhinodermatidae; genus Rhinoderma; species Rhinoderma darwinii. The sequence goes on from NC_134687.1 coordinate 366,912,678, forward strand.
CCATTGACTTTCGCATAGACTGTGACCTGGTCAGCTGCCTCCCCGCTACGGCGGAGCGGCCTAGTGGGTCCACATACCCTGTGTTCGTGACAGAGATGCATGACCTACGCACACGTCAGGATCAACTCCTTGAGGCGGTGAATTCTATCATGGTCCGCCTGGATCGACTCGCTGTTCCACCTCCGGTTCTTCCTCCTGAAGCTGTTGCTGTGCCACTGTCCGTTGCTCCTCCTGTTTGTCCCGGATCCACAGTTCCTCTACCTCTTCCTCCTCGCTACGATGGTGACCCCAGAGCATGTAGAGGATTTCTCAATCAATGCACGGTGCATTTTAGGCTACGGCCTCATCTCTTCCCCTCTGAGGAGGCCAAAGTAGCGTTTATTATCTCCCTCCTCGCTGGCAAGGTGTAATGACGGGGTAGGGAGACAGACAGGTGAGCCCTAATCTACCCGCCACTCAGTCCCTGCCTACTTGCACGGCCCGTCCTAGGCGACGGCATACAACTGGGCGACGGTCCCTACGCTCAATATGTGCACGACAGACAAACAGACAAGGGTACACAGAATCTAAGGGAAATGGGGCAGTTTCCCACGGCAACACCGTGAGCAACAAGAGTAGTGAACAAGCCGAGTCAAACCAGGAGTGTACGAGGTACCAAACGCAGAGCAGGAAGGTAGTCAGTAAAGCAGGTTCAATATGAAGCGCAGGACAATAGTACAAGCAGCAGCAGCAGAGCCAGGAAACAGGCAGAATCACAGGCAAAGGAGGAGCAGGAAATGAAGGTATAAATAGACAGAGGGCGGGAGCTAGCTCCATCTGGCCAGGCTGTGATAGGCTCTCCCACTTCTCAGCCTCCCAGCCCGAGTGGTAGATGATCGAGTCACTCCATCAGACATAGGAGCAGGTGCAGACTGATTAACCACGGGCGTCGACACAGAAGCTGTGTCTGGCAGATCCTTTACAGTACCCCCCCTTTTATGAGGGGCCACTGAACCCTTTCTAGGTGGACCTGGCTTATTGGGGAACCGAAGATGGAACCTCCTGAGCAATACCCCAGCGTGAACATCCCGGGCGGGTACCCAAGTCCTCTCCTCAGGCCCGTATCCTCTCCAATGGACCAGGTACTGGAGGGAGCCTTGGACCATCCTGCTGTCCACAATCTTGGCCACCTCGAATTCTACCCCTTCAGGGGTGAGAACAGGGTCCGGAGGTTTCCTCGAGGTAGCCAAGGATGGGGAGCAGTGTTTCAGGAGGGAGGCATGAAACACATCGTGTATTCGAAAAGACGGGGGTAACTCCAGTTGGAAGGAGACAGGGTTAAAGACTTCAATGACCTTGTACGGCCCTATATACCGGGGAGCAAATTTTTGGGACGGGACTTTAAGGCGCAAATTTTTGGAAGACAGCCACACCAGATCCCCGTCCACAAACAAGGGGTTAGCAGAACGTCTTCTATCTGCCTGAGTCTTTTGTATGCTCTGGGATGCCTCTAGGTTCTTATGAACCTGGGCCCAGACTGTGCACAGTTCCCGATGAACGACATCTACCTCGGGATTGTTGGAACCACCAGGTGAAACGGAGGAGAACCGTCGATTAAACCCAAAATTACAGAAAAAGGGAGAGACCCCTGACGAGTTACTGACCCGGTTATTAAGGGAAAATTCGGCGAGGGAAATGAAGGAGACCCAATCATATTGACAGTCAGAGATAAAACACCTTAAATATTGTTCTAGAGACTGATTAGTCCTCTCGGTTTGGCCATTAGTTTCAGGATGGAAGGCCGAGGAGAAAGACAGATCAATCTCCAACTTTTTACAGAAATCTCTCCAAAACAATGAAACAAATTGTACCCCTCTGTCAAAAACTATATTGACAGGAACCCCATGAGACGCAGGATGTGTTTGACAAACAAGGTAGCTAACGTCTTAGCATTGGGTAGTTTCTTGAGGGGCACAAAGTGGCACATCTTACTGAAGCGGTCTACTACAACCCACACCACCGACTTGCCTTGAGATGGAGGCAGATCGGTGATAAAATCCATGGAGATATGGGTCCAAGGTCTCTGGGGAATGGGCAAAGAACATAGTAAGCCCGCTGGTCGGGACCTGGGAGTCTTGGACCTAGCACAAATTTCACAAGCGGCGACGTAGGCCTTAACGTCTTTAGGCAACACAGGCCACCAATAGTTTCTGGCAATGAGGTGCTTGGTACCCAGGATGCCTGGATGACCAGATAGTGCAGAATCATGATTTTCCCTGAGCACCCTTAGCCGGAATTGCAGGGGAACAAACAGCTTGTTCTCAGGAAGGTTCCCGGGAGCTGAACCTTGATCAGCCGCAATTTCGGAGACTAAGTCAGAATCAACAGAGGAAATTATTATACCTGGGGGCAAAACACAAGCAGGATCTTCCTCCAAAGGAGGGCTGGTCATGAAACTACGCGACAGTGCATCAGCTTTAATATTTTTAGACCCAGCCCTATAGGTGACCAAAAAGTTGAATCTAGTAAAAAACAACGCCCATCGAGCTTGTCTCGGGTTTAGCCTCCGGGCAGATTCTAGGAAAACCAGATTCTTGTGGTCGGTAAGGACCGTTACCTGGTGCCTAGCCCCCTCCAAGAAGTGGCGCCACTCTTCAAATGCCCATTTAATGGCTAAGAGTTCGCGGTTGCCAATGTCATAGTTATTCTCAGTGGGCGAGAACTTCCTGGAGAAGTAGGCACAGGGATGGAGATGGGTGAGGGACCTGGTACCCTGGGACAAGACAGCACCCACTCCCACCTCGGAGGCGTCAACCTCCACGATGAATGGCTCCATTTGGTTAGGCTGAATCAGCACTGGGGCCGAGATAAAGCACTTCTTAAGGATCTCAAAAGCCTGGACCGCCTCTGGAGGCCATTGGAGGAGATCAGCACCTTTGCGAGTAAGATCCGTAAGAGGCTTAGCGATGACCGAGAAGTTAGCAATAAATCTCCTGAAATAATTAGCAAACCCCAGGAAGCACTGTAACGCCTTCAGGGAGGCAGGTTGGACCCATTCAGCCACAGCCTGAACCTTGGCAGGGTCCATGCGGAATTCATGAGGAGTGAGGATTTGACCCAAAAATGGCATCTCCTGCACCCCAAACACACATTTTTGGGTTTTAGCAAACAGTTTGTTTTCCCGAAGGACCTGGAGCACCTTCCTGACATGCTCAATGTTTGAGGACTAGTCCTTGGAAAACACAAGTATGTCATCAAGGTACACTACAAGATATACCCCCAGGTAATCTCTTAAAATCTCATTTATGAAATTCTGGAAGACCGTGGGAGCATTACTCAACCCAAAGGGCATGACGAGGTATTCGAAATGACCTTCAGGTGTGTTAAACGCAGTCTTCCACTCATCCCACTCTCTGATGCGGATAAGGTTATAAGCCCCCCGTCGATCAAACTTAGAGAACCATTGGGCCCCCTGAACCTGATTGAAGAGATCAGGAATCAAAGGAAGGGGATACTGGTTCCTTACAGTGACCTTATTCAAGTTTCGGTAATCGATGCACGGCCTAAGACCACCATCCTTCTTCCCTACGAAGAAGAAGCCTGCACCTACCGGAGAAGTAGAGGGACGAATGTAACCCTTGGCCAGGCTTTCCTGGATATATTCTCTCATGGCTTCACGTTCGGGACAAGAGAGATGAAATATCCTACCTTTAGGGAGCTTAGCTCCTGGTACCAAATAGATTGCGCAATCGTACTCTCTATGAGGAGGTAACACTTCGGAAGCTTTTTTAGAAAAAACATCGCGAAATCCTGAATAAACTCAGGTAACACTCACCTCCTCAGCGAGAGAAAGCAAATTAATAGAAAAACAGGACGTCATGCATTCATTACCCCATTTAGTAAGATCCCCGATATTCCAGTTAAACATGGGATTATGCATCTGCAACCAAGGAAGGCCTAAAACCAAATCGGATGATAATCCCTGCATCACCAGTACAGAGCACTGCTCCAAATGCATGGAGCCAACAAGGAGTTCAAAAACAGGGGTATGCTGTGTAAAATAACCATTAGCAAGTAGAGTGGAGTCGATACCCACTACCGGGACAGGTTTAGGCAAATCAATCAATGGCATAGCTAGAGACATAGCAAATTCCACAGACATAATATTAGCAGAAGACCCTGAATCCATGAAGGCACTGCCGGTCGCAGACCTACCCTCAAAAGAGACCTGAATGGGAAGCAAGATCTTATTAGGTTTCATATTTACGGGAAATACCTGTGCGCCCAAGTGACCTCCCCGATGCTCACTTAGGCGCGGAATTTCTTCCGGCTGCTTATTCTTACGCCTAGGACAGTTGTTCACTAGATGCTTGTCGTCCCCACAGTAGAAACAGAGACCATTCTTCCTGCGGAGCTCTCTACGTTGTTGGGGAGACACGGAGGCACCGAGTTGCATTGGTTCATCCGAGTTTTCCGTGGAAGAACGAAGCAACGGAACCTCGGGAGCCATCATGGGGGAGCCAGAGGAGAAAGCACTAAAACGTTCAAGTCATCGTTCCCTGAGACGTCGGTCAAGACGTACCGCTAAAGCCATAACCTGATCTAGAGAGTCAGAAGAGGGATAGCTAACTAACAGGTTTTTCAGGGCATTCGACAGACCCAATCTAAACTGGCACCTCAAGGCAGGGTCATTCCACCGAGAAGCTACACACCACTTCCTAAAGCCAGAACAGTACTCCTCAACGGGTCTCTTACCCTGATGTAAGGTCACCAGCTGACTCTCGGCAAAGGCAGTCTTGTCAGTCTCGTCATATATGAGCCCGAGAGCAGAAAAAAAAAAGATCAACAGAGGAAAGTTCAGGGGCATCAGGAGCCAAGGAGAAGGCCCATTCTTGGGGCCCGTCCTGGAGTCGGGACATAATTATACCCACTCGCTGGCTCTCAGAACCTGAGGAGTGGGGCCTTAGACGGAAATAGAGCCTACAACTCTCCCGAAAGGAGAAAAAAGTCTTCCGGTCCCCTGAGAACCGGTCAGGCAACTTGAGGTGGGGTTCAAGAGGTGAGGTGGAGGGCACTACCAGAGTAGCAACATGCTGGTTGTCTCTCTGTGCCAGTGTTTGGACCTGTAGGGAGAGGCCCTGCATTTTCTGAGCCAGGGTCTCAAGGGGGTCCATAGTTTTGTCAGGGACCAGGGTAGAAAAGGTATATGTGCCTGTGATTATGTAATGACGGGGTAGGGAGACAGACTGGTGAGCCCTAATCTACCCGCCACTCAGTCCCTGCCTACTTGCACGGTTGTCTCCTACAAGCTTCGGCTGCCTCCCACCCTCATGATCCCAAACTCCTTTCACGTCTTCCTGCTGAAGCCTGTGGTCCTGAACCTCTACACCAAGACCCCTAGTCCCGCAGTGGCTCCTAGCGGTTCGTCTGAGACATTTGAGGTGAAGGAGATCTTGGACACCAAGAGAGTAGGAGGAAGAACTTTTTATTTGGTGGATTGGAGGGGGTTTGGTCCAGAGGAGAGGTCCTGGGAGCCAGAGTAGAACATCAATGCTCCTGTCCTCGTGAAGAAGTTTCTCTCCTGCTCTGGCCCCAAGAAGAGGGAGCGTAAAAGGGGGGATACTGTAACATCTATGGCCGCGGACCGTCGTCCTGACTTACCCTCTGACGGCCGCGGCCATGAACGAGTGAGTGCCGTGCGGCATCACCCTCCTGGGAGACACCGGCACTCACTTCCGCATATAGGTACTGTCTACTGTATGGTGCGCGCGCACGCGCGTGCTCAGCCTTAAGGGGCCAGTACGCGCACATGCAGAATATCTGCAAATTAGCCCAGAATGCCTCTGCACTATAAAAAGGGGCTATTCCCTTCCATCCTTGCCTGAGCGTTGTTATGTTACCCTAGTCTGTCTTTGCAAATGGTCCCTTAGTGTTTCCCACTTCCCAGTGTTCTGTTCCTGCTTCCAGTACCCCGTATCCCGTGCCCCTGTGCCTTAAAGTGTTGGAGTCATGTTGTGCTCTCTGCGGCATCTGTTGTGTTGCACCCTGCCTGGTGCCTGCCTACTGCCAAAGCCTCATCTCAGCCTGAAACCACTGCTATGGTCTACGTTGCATCAGGTACCCTTTCGAGAACTATAGACATTGCCTACACCTGTTTGGCCAGCTGCTATCCCGCTATGCGGTACGGACCAGTGGGTTCTCACCCCGCGCCGTGACACAGGTGATATCTTCACTGATTGGAATTGTTCTCCTTTTTGTCTACATCCAACCCAGATTGCCATAACGACTTCCCCAAGCCATGACTCTTCTCTGCATAGTTTGCTGCCAAACTTTCTTTAGCTCTTAGTTTCAACAGCATGTCATCACCCTGTACAGAAACTTTCTATTCTGCTACCACTTTCTATTCTGACGACAGAAAATGTTCCCAATTGGTTAAGAAATGTAAAATTAAGACATTTAGGCCTCATGCACATGTCCGTTCAGCATTTACGGTCAGTAAATACTGCACGGAAGGGCCGCATACTGTCAATCCCATTTGAGGGCCGTGACAGAGAAGAGTCTGACTTATCTAATGATTTGTGTTGCACACAATAATAGTGCCCCCACACAGTGACAATACCCCCTTACAGTAATAGTGCATCTCAGACAATAAGGATACCCGTTAGTTCCCCACCTTCAGTAATAATGCTTCCTTAGTGCCCCTCACAAAGTAAGGATCCCCCCTTAGATTCCCACTTACAGTAATAATGCCCCCTTAGTGTTCCCGAGAGCACAGTATTGATGCCCCCTTAGTGCTTCCCACACACTATTGATGTCTCCTTAGTGTCCCCACATAGTAATGATGACCCCTTAGTTTCTCCTTAGTGCCCTTCACACAGTAGTGATGCCCTTTTAGTGCCCCCAAACAGTAGTGATGCCCCCTTAGTGCCCCCACACACAGTTGTGATACCCCCAAATGCCTTCCACACAGTAGTAATGCCCTACCTAATAGTGTTGCCCCCTTAGTACCCCCACACAGTAGTAATGCCCCCTTCATGCCTTCTTACACACAAATAGTGACACTTAAAGTGTTAAAAGTAATAAGGCTCGTTGACATGACAAACAGAGCAGGCACAATGTGATCACAGACAATGGTGGCCGGGCCAGTCCAGAATAAACAGAGGTTTAGATCAATAAATTAAAAGTTTTGCTTAATATTTTCCCACAAAGAAAATATATAAATCTGCTCAGCTCCCCCTTCTTTATAAGATGCTGCCTCCAGATTGGACTGAAGTTTCAATGCGACGGGTTCCATTTAAAGGGGATGTCTCAGGGCGACAATCCCTGTCCATATGCACTATTACAGGGTATGGACACTATAGAAGGAGGTTAGCTGCCCCAGAACCCCCTAATGTGCGAGAACAGAGAGCTGCCCTGTAAAAGCAGCTCCCACATAAGCGGACCTGGTACATCTATGGATGAGCATACATTTGAATGGTCACCATGTAATCTACATTGTATGCCTAGACGTAGCTTCCCCCAGCAAGTACAGCTGATTGTCGGGGGTGAGAGATGTCGGTCCTATGCCGATCGGCTGATTGCTGCACTGGCTTCATTCTAAAATGGAGTTGTCTTCATGAAATTACCCATTTAAATATGTGACCTGAAGAAACAGCAGTAGGGCTGCCCGTAAAATTTTGTCTTTGAATAGTAAAGATTTTCTGTAATATTTTTAATGTTTCTCTATTTTGATGAAAAAGTAAAACCAATGTCACAGCATGGGCACTGGAACATGACTAAAGTGAGGAAGCTAGCACTCATCATCTACATTGCTAGCCCTTGGCACATGGGAATTTGACTCATATTATAGGCTTAGTACCATGATAAACCAAGTAATGGAGTTGCACAGTAAGTTAAGCCTGTTTGCCGGGTACTAGCTTCAAGGCGAATGACCACTTCAATTCTGCTACCACTTCAATCCACAAGTAGAAGCAGCACTCCCAAAAAACAATTCAAACAACATCTGTGTAATCCAGTAATGCTAAAGACATGTTTTCGGCATCCCGTAATCATTCCTGGGTCCAATAGGACCTACTGCGCGTGTCAACCCCTTTCTCCAATTTAAGTGCAAGAAGAGGCAATCACATGACTTGCATGATGTGCTCATCAGAGCACTTCCTGGTTCCCCGCAGTGCACATGTACATTAAGTAACATAAGCTGCCACGTGCCATATTGGAAAAGGGAATCATTAGTCTCCTGTGTTCATCAGGACATTTCATGGTACCTTGCGGTGCGCATGCACAATAGTTAACCTAAGCTGTCACCGCGCCATATTGGAAAAGGGAGCCGTCAGTCTACAATGTATCATATGACCATAACATTCACTATCCCAGCTCTCCAGCAGCCATAATAATGTGGGCAAAGTACTGGAATCCATACATCTATATTAAGGAACTTTATTTGAAAAGGCCTGAAGGTGTTTGAATGACTAGCCACATAGGATATAATAATAAAAACGTGCTAAAGAGAAAATATTCATAGGTATATAGAGCTTAGCAATAGCTAGACAAAACCCCAATAGCAAAGGCTACAAATAAAGAGAAAAGAGCCGCACTCACCCGGTTTTGAAATTTTTGCAGAGAGCGACGTCACCCGTCAAGTACCCCACGGCAGGATCTGGAAACGGGGCCACTTTGGAAAATGTAAGTATATTACAAATGTATTTACATTTATAAATTACAAGCATTAACGCATAGTCATTTTATCTCGGACAACCCCTTTAAATCATTGCGATCATTCAGTCCAGGTTGACCAATGCATTTGTCTTGATAATCCACCTAGCTCTCTTTGAAGTAGAAGTCTATGGCGATCACCCCCTACATAAGGTAAATTAACCTTTTCTATCCCTGAAAATGTAAGGACATCTGATTTTCCTCCGTGTGCGTTGCTCCTTCACCTGTCATAATCCATTGCCAATGTTCACGGAACCTAGTGTGTAGGCACCATATCGTTTTGCCAATATAAACGTAGCCGCATAGGCAAAAAATGACATATACCACAAAAGTAGATTTGCAATGTATGGACTGTCGTACTGCAATGTCTACCCCTCCTATTTTCCTGGATTTCGTTTTTAGAAGGAAGTGACAATCGTTACATTGGCCACATTTGTAATTCCCCTTTGGGACAGATTTTTCCAACCAAGTCTCATTGTCTCTTAGCATACTGCTAACTAACATATCTTTAATATTCTTGCCTCGAATAAAAGCTTATAAGGGGTTCGTTCATAGCCGCTTTTTTTAGATCGGGGTCTCTTTCTATAATATTCCAATTTTTATTAATGGCTGATCTGGTTGCTGATTCTAGGGGGCTAAACTGAAAAGAAAAAGTGAATTTCTGTTCATTTTTGCATTTGTTCATGTTCCATTTGTTGTTTTGGCGATGCTCATGCAACAAATCAAACCTGTCTTTTTTCAATGATCTATTGAGAGCAATATCTAGTAACTCTTCTGAGTAGCCTCTCTCCAGGAGGCGTTCTTTGATATCGAACGCCTGCTGGAGAAAGTCTTGCTTATTATCATTGATACGCTTTAGTCTGATGAATTGTCCATACGGCAAAGCCTTTTTGGTATGGTTGGGATGAAAACTTTTGTTATGTAACAATGCGTTGGTCGCAGTAGGTTTGCAATACCCTGTTGTGGTAAGTGTATCGCCTTTTACTGATCAATACCAATACATGCAAGTATTCAAGGGCTCTCAAGACTATTTTGGAAGTGAAGTGCATATTCATACAATTGGCAGAGTTAAAATAATCTACAAACTCAGAAAAATCTCCATCTGTGCCAGACCAGATTATGAAAATGTCATCCACATATCTCAAAAATAGTTAAATATGGATAGAAAAAGTATTCGATATGTTAAAAATATAAGTTTTCTCAAAGAAAGCAAGAAAAATATTTGCATAAGTGCATGCCACAGGAGTCCCCATGGCAGTCCCTGACATTTGAGAATACCACCTCTCATTGAATCTAAATCCATGGTGTGTTAAAATAAATCGAAGAGAGTCACAAATTAACTTAGTGTAATTGACACCTTTTTCTGTGTTCTCCAATACCTTTTTAACAACTGTAATACCTAAATTGTGTGGAATTCTGGTATAGAGACTCTCCAAATCGATGGAAGCAAGCTTGTATCCCTCACACCAGTTAAATTTCTCAAAGGCTACAAGAAAGTCGTTGATGTCCTTCAAGTACGAGGGGATCTCCCTCAAAATAGGCCTTAAAAGCCAATCAATGTACTTGGATAAAAGTTCAGTCACTGTCTGAATACCAGCGACTATGGGACAACCAGGTGGGTGTTCTCTATTCTTGTGTACTTTCAGTAGAAAATACCTATTGGGTTTATGTGGGTGAGTGGAATACAATCTCTCAGCAGATTTCTTGAATATTGTGCCGTTCTCTACGTTGGTGCGTAATAGTGTCTGAATCTGTCCCTGACACCTAATTGTAGGGTCGCATGGAAGTTTCTGATAAAACAATGTATCACTCAATTGCCTTTTGACTTCTTACAAATAATAATAATCCCTGGTCATCAGTACAATAGTTCCCCCCTTGTCGGCCTGTTTTATAACTAAATCCTTACAGGATTACAGTTTTTCTAAGGCTCTATTTTCACCTGCAGTGGTGTTACCCAAACGACTATCATATACTAAGGCCCTTACATCCCTGAGGACCTGAACTGAAAATATTTCTAAAGAGCCACCAGCCTGCAAGGGGGGAGAGAGACTAGATGTAAGCCCACCAGTAAATCTTAATAACAACATCAAAAATATAGGGGTTTCTGAGGAAAGACTAGCTAAATTTTCAGCACATATCTGCGTCAGAGAGGGAGCCAGGAATGCGGAAACCCAAAGGGCCAATGGCTACAGGGATTTCCCCTTCTTTTCTTTATTTATCAGCATTCCGGGTTCGGTCAAACATTTTATGCAAATTCAATTTTCTTATTGGTTTAAACAAATCTATTTCAGAGTCAACAGGATTGCATTGGGCAACCTAGGACTGAATGATCGCAATGACTGGGGTGTGTTTTTATAATCACTTTTTAACCCATTTAGGACACAGCCTGTTTTGGCCTTGTGGACACAGATGATTTTTTCAAATCTGGAATGCTTTTACCTATCCAAGCGATTCTGAGAATGTTTTCTCGTGACATATTGTACTTTATGTTATTGAAAGGTTTTTAAAAACAGCATTTTTCTAAATTTAAATGTATCTGCTTGTAAAACAGATAGTAATACCACACACAATAGTTACTAGTTAACATTTCCCATATGTTTACTTTATGTTTGCATCTTTTTTTTTACGTCCTTTTATTTTTCTAGGACGTTACAAGGCTTAGAACTTTAGCAGCAATTTCTCACATTTTCAAGAAAATTTGAAAAGGCTATTTGTTCAGGGACCAGTTCAGTTGTTAAGTGGCTTTGACGGCCTTATATATTGGATGGACCCTATAAATTACACCATTTTGAAAAAAAATGCACCCTTCAAAGTATTCAAAACATCATTCAGAAAGTATTTGAACCCTTTAGGCGTTTCACAGGAATTAAAGCAAAGTAGGGGTGAAATTTACAAATGAATTTTTTTTTGCCAAAATGTATTTGTTCTGTAACACAGAAGGTTTTACCAGAGAAACGCAACTCAATATTTATTGCCCAGATTCTGCAGTTTTTAGAAATATCCCACATGTGGACGTAGTGTGGTAATGGACTGAAGCACCGGCCTCAGAAGCAAAGAAGCACCTAGAGGATTTTGAGGCCTCCATTTTTTAGAAATATATTTTAGGCACTATGTTAGGTTTGAAGAGGTCTTGTGGTGCCTAAACAATCGAAACCCCCCAAAAGTGGCCCCATTTTGGAAACTACACCCCTTAAGGAGTTTTTCTAGAAATATAGTTAGCATTTTGACCCCACAGTTTTTTTTGTAGAATTTAGTGGAATTAGTCTGTGAAGATGAAAATATACTTTTTTTTGTGCTAAAACATAGAATTTTTTCATTTTTACAAGGAATAAACCACCCCAATATTTGTAAAGCAATTTCTCCCGATTACGGCAATGCCCCATATGTGGTCATAAACTGATGTTTGGACCCACAGTAGTGCTCAGAAGGGAAGGTGCGCCTTTTGGATTTTGGAGCGCAGATTTTGCTGGAATAGTTTTCGGTGCCATGTCGCATTTGCAAGGGCTCAAAACAGGAGGGCTCAAAACAGTGGAAACCTCCCAAAAGTGACCACATTTTGGAAACTACACCCCTCAAGGAACTTTTATAGGGGTATAGTTAGCATTTTGACCCCACAGGTTTTTTGTAGAATTTAGTGGAATTAGGCCGTGAAAATTAATATCAACATTTTTGTCCACTAAAATGTTTAATTTTTTAATTTTCACAAGGGATAAAAGAGAAAAAGCCGCCCAACATTTGTAAAGCAATTTCTCCTGAGTACGGCAATACCCCACATGTGGTCAGAAATGTTTTTTTTAGTAGAAATGAATTAACCCTTTCAGCACTGATTCTTTTTTGCTTTTTTATTTTCGTTTTTCACTCCCCCCATTCCAAGAGCCATAACTTTTTTATTTTTCCGTCAATAGAGTGGTCTGAGGGCTTATTTTTTTGCGGGAGGAGTTGTAGTTTCTATTGACACCATTTAAAGTACCATTTAATATACTGGGAAACTGAAAAAAATTGTTTTGTATCGCCATATTCGGAGAGCCATAACTTCTTGATTTTTTTGGTTGATTGAGCAGTGTGAGGGCTTATTTTTGGCAGGACGAGCTGTATCTTTTATTGGTACATACATCTTCCTGATCTCTTATAATTACATGTTTTTTAGAGCAAAGGTGACCAAAAAACAGCGATTTTGGCATTTTAAATCCTATATTTCTTATAGCATTCACCGTGCGCAATAAATTACATTTTACTTTATTCTGCAATACCATATGTATATAGTTTGCACAATAATATCACATATTTATAAAATAATTTCTTTTTTGTGTTGACATATTCGGAGAGCCATAACTTTTTTATTTTTCAGTCAAAACAGCTGTGCTAGGGCTCGTTTTTTGCGGGATGGTGTGAGTCTATATTGGTACAATTTTGGGCTACATGCAACTTTTTGATCACTTTTTATTCTATATCTTGGGAGGGGTGGAGACCAAAAAATAGCGATGCTGGCATAGTTTTTAATTTATTTTTTTTGCGGTGTTCACCGTGCAGGAAAAATAACATTATAGTTTTATAGTTTGGGTTGTTCCTGTTTTGATTTTTTTCCTATAATAAAATAAAATATTTTGACACTTTTCGAAATCATTTTTATTAACTTTTTTTTTTTTTACTTTTTACACTTTCTATTTTTTACCTGCAGCACTGATTGCTGCTGGAATACATTACACTACCTAGTAGTGTAATGTATTCCAAATGTCAGTGTGACGTCACAGTCAATCTGACAGTAAGTCTATGATGACCAGCCAGAGGCTGGTCCCTATAGGCTTCCATACATGGCAGACCTGGAGGCCGCTGTCTTTCCTCCAGTTGCCATGGCAACCCCCACGATTGCATGGGGGCTGTCAATGTGCTACAAACCCTCTAAATGCGGCGATCGCAATCTATCGCTGCATTTAAGGGATTAATTGCCTAAATCAGCGGTAATGAGCTGGATTGTCAGCTGTCGGGGACAGCTAACCTCCCGGTTCCCAATACACTCTGACAGGAAGCCTACCAGGACCAGCCGGTTGCAATGCCAACCATTGGCAAAACCTGCGATTTCATTGCGGGGTCCGCGATGTACTAGAAACCCCCTAAAATTCGGCGATCGCAAGAGTGGAGTGTCAGCTGTCGGAGGGAGTGTGCACCGCGAACGACTCATTAACTATACGTCCTCGTGCGGGAAGTAACCTCCTGCGACGGCATATAGTCCTGAGTCCTTCGAGTAGGGGTTAAATTTGTATTGGGTATATGTGTTTCCATGGCAACCTACGTGACACACGCAAATAAGGAGTGTGGTCACGTATAACGTCATCAGAAGGCTTGAGAAAGCGTGTTTACGCAAAACAGCTGTTGCCTGTCACTGTCTCCATCTCCCCACACACTTTTTTACGAGCAATAAATAAATAATTTGTATTTGTAGTATTTATGGACTTGTCTTTTTGAGCCGAGCACCTTCCTTGACTTAAACGGTACCACCTGTTGAAACTTCTAGGCAGTTATCTACGTCTGGAGAATTATTTATTACAGCAGTTCCGACCTACACCTCTCTATGTCCCAATAGCAAAGGAATTACACAGTTTCTCATTAAACTCCGTGGTAGGGACAAACCATACAATTATGGTAGGAAAAGTTCCTTCACTAACGGCCCCACAAAGCTCAAGCGATGAATATATAATCCATCACTGTGCCAAAGTATGGGGCCTTTTCCAATATGGCGCGGTGACAACTTAGGTTAACTATTGCACATGCGCACCACGGGGAACCATAAAATGTTCTGATGAAACAGTAGACTAAAGGTTACCTTTTACAATATGGCGATGTGTTGGCTTATGTTAACTAGTGCGCATGCGCACCGTGGGGAACCAGGAATTATTCTGATGAGCACATCATTCTAGTCACGTGGTCGCGTCTCCTTGTACCGCTATTGGAGAAAGGGTTTGACATGCACAGTAGTTCCTATTGGACGCCGGAACAAGTACAAGATGCCGCACACACCTTTAGCATTACTGAATTACACCGGTGTTGTTTTGAGGTTTAGGGGGTGAGCTGGCTATAATTAATTGTTATGATCAACTGTACAATATGTAATGTTTTAAACTATTATAGCACATGATATGCACTTTAACAATACTGGAAGACATTACACTTGGTATTGATGTAGATGTACTTTTGTGATACATTTTGTAACAATTTGAATTTGATGCACTTTTAATCTTTTTTATATTAATGAGATGTAATTATCAATTGCACAGTGTGTTGTATAAATATGTAGTGATTGCTGACACTCATTGCTTGAAAATGCCTTCATTGAAAAGGTGAAACGTTGCTGCTGTGAACACTGGATGAATAAATCTTTATTGAAATGTTTTTTTTGAGTTTTGCTTCTACTTGTGCATTTAAGGTTTAGTACCTAAACACTAGGAAATGAAGCTGTGTTTTCAGGTCTAGTGTCTGGGCAAAATGCGTTTGTATGCAGAGTTCTCTGCCCCATCATAGGGAACTGGATAGGTACCAAATGACTGCTGTATAGCTCTTTCTCTCCTTCACTAATCTGTATGGAAAAGTAATGTGAATGCAGTGAGCCTATAATAAACTATAGCTGCAAAAACCCATCAAAACAACAACTACAAGAAGTAGGGAATACTCAAGTTATTCACTCTCAGGCCTTATTCACATGAATATTGAATACGTCCGTGTGACGGCCGTTAATACAAGGCCATCACACGGACCTATGCAATTCAATGAGGCCATTGAGATATGCAGTGTTTTTCAAGCATCTTGTTTCTGTTGCGTGAAACTCGCTGCATGTCCTATATTTGTGAATTTTTTGCACATCACGCACTCTTTGAACTCAATGGATGCGTGATAATCACGGACAGCACACGGACACACAACCTTGTGCTGTCCGTGATTCACACACAAGTTCGTAAGAAATGAATAGAAAAAAAAATAAAATAAAGAAATGTGCACCAACACTTACATTAACGGAACTGCAACGCATGACAAACGTGTCTGTTTTTTGCGGTCGCAAAACGGACACGTTCGTCTGAATAAGGCCTAAAAGTGGCCACTACATTCGTTTTTCTACATGCATGAAATAAAATAGCACCATCACAATCATTGATAAAAAAATTAAAGTTCCAAGGGCGATATCACAAAAATATCCAAAAATATACTGATGGGTTAACTGGCTTCCTATGAAATGTGCTGTAAGGTCCTACTACACGGCCTGATATGGCCCGTAAAAACGAGCACCATTCAATGAGACAGCAGCTTGTTGACCGGCACTCGATTGCTCCTTTCACAAGGAGCAATGATCAATAATGTATGGGGCAGAGCGATCGTTACTACAATCGTTCGTCTCCATACATTTCCATCATGTCGGCAGCACATCTCCCTGTTTACACAGGGAGATGTGCTGCCGACAACGATAATATTTATTGCTGCGTAAACAAGCAGATCAGCCGATGATTGAGCGTTTCCTCGTTCATTGGCTGAGCATTGCCCTGTTTACAAAGGACAATGATCGTAGACGGGCATTCATATGAACACTCGTTTGCCCAATCATTGGCCTGTGTAAAAGGGCCTTTAGTTTGTGTGTGTCTGAGATAGGAAAATTAGATTGTGATCCCCATTAGGGACAGGGACTAATGTGGCAATCTATATACAATGTTGTGTAACATATTAGTGCTATATAAGCAACAATAAATAAATTAATAAAACGCAGTGCTGTGATACATAAGCAACAAAAGGGACAGCTTAAAATGGAATTATACAAAGCGATCAACACAATGGAATAAATCATACATAAGAATATTTAAAACTTTATATACTGAATGTCCATTTAAGCATAAAGAAATTGTGTCAAATTGAAGCTGGTATGCGTACCCAATGGCACCATGAGAGCAGAACTGGCATGGACTTATACCTTTGCATTTCACCCACCACAGCTTTCTTAGGGTTATAGTGTTTATGTAACTCATTATATGTAATATATAGGTTGTTGAGGGTCTAATAGACTGACATTTTTCAGCTTTCGCTGTCACAGGATACAGAAAAGTACTGAAGCACGGAGATATTTGTAACAGTGGACAATGAGTATTTTGTTAACCCCTGGACCATCATAGGTGTAACTAACTCATAGTATAATTAACTCATAAACCACCCTAGCCCACCAGTGATAATATTATGCATCCCTACATTATATTGTATCTTATTAATATTAACTTCTAAACAAGGCTTGATCATGAGGGATATTCATTTAAACCGCTAGGCCACATGGAATGTGAACATTATTCATTACTAATAATCCTGTAGACCACCAGAGAAATTAAAGGGAACAGCTAGAGGCCACAATGCTGAACAAGACCTGCACTATTAACCCCTAGACCACAAGAGAGTTCATTAACTGATGTACTATTATGCTACTGAGATTATGTGCCCATGCCATCAGGTGCCAATTATAGTGGCCCTCCTGTTTTAAAGGCAAAGATTGAGAAAACATACGATCTCTACAATTTAACCCCTTGTACTATGCTAAATACGACTATAGAGTACATAAGTGAAAACTGATTCCCATATCATATATGGGCAGACAGTCCAGGGTCCATTGAAGGTCATATTACCTGCTATTAGGGTATACTTATATGCTAAAGACACCTTTGACATGGAAAAAAATATTTTTACATATGTTAGTGGTTACCTTGCATTAAAACAGTTGTGCTAAATTTCAGAAGGAAACAGGGACAAATTGGATCTTAACAACCCTGCATAAGCACAGTACAGTAAGTTCAGTTCCTCACAGCAAAGATACATGACAATAGAGAACAGGGTAAGGAAGGGGCAAAGCTGAGAAAAATTGGCACTTGGCTCGAGGGTAGAAAGATATAAATTTACTGATTAAATAAAATATGAATGAATGGCATCATAGGTGATCCTGCATCCCATCAAGAATGTTATACCTAGCCAGGTAGAATTCAACAAACTACAGAATATAGTATGTAACATAGACACTAACACTATAAAATAGTACATGAATAGGGCACAATGAATAATGCATGTGAAAATATAAATAGAGCAATTCATATGTACATCAATTAGTGCTATAAAGAGTAAATTAAATCAGAGACAGGCTGATATATTGGACCCCAGACAGTGGACTTGAAAAAAAAGGTGTACACAAACAATTCTGAAAAAGTAAAACAGAATGAAACATTGGGGGAGTCACCACACACATTTAACTGCCAAGGTCAAAAGAATCCACAAGGATATATGACATAATGTAAGAGGACTTGCTACAATAGTTCTAAAAGTTCTAGAATTACGGTCTATGAACAAGTTCCTGGCTGGTATATTTAAGCACAAATAGAGATTGTCCAGCAATTGAGGAACCAGTAAGGGCAATGAGGACAGCCACCCACAATTGGAGTACTGTGTGAGTACTAAGCTGAATGTCCCCATCTAGAGGTACTACACCAGTCACTGGTATTAGCTAATGAGAGTAAAAAGCTGAACTGAATACTCATCCACCATTTGGGTGTATGATCTGAAACAAACCATTGTAGGCCACGTGCGTGAGGACATCGAGGAGTGGTCGTCCGTCCGAGCTGTGTCCTAGTCCAGCAGTGTAAGCATGCAGGATCCGTTACTGGGTGAGAACAAGATACCTAGGCAGCGTGTGCAGTGTACACTAAGCTCTAAGTTTTAAATTTCCATTCTTTCCTTCATTTTAAGACCCCCTGATATGCAGTTTGCAATGTGTTCCTAGTTTCATACTTTTCTCATGTTGACATGTCCTTCAAGTAATACACATACCTCCCAACAGTCCTGGATTCGGCGGGACAGTCCCGGATTCTGGGCGGTGTCCCGCCGTCTCAGGCGGCTGGTTGTATGTCCCACTGTCAACTGTATCTGCGTCCCCAGGACGCAGATACAGTTGAATCCAATGCTGAAGCCGGGAACTGTCAGCTCCCTGCTTCAGCATTAGTAGAGAGCAGCGGAGCAGAGGGAGCTCCTTCACTCGTCGAGGACTCCCCCCCCCCCCGGGCACAGTGCTACTTTAAGCGCTGAACCCGGGGAAGCCTTTGACATCACTGTCCATATATGGAAAGTGATGTTGGGCTTTCAACTATGGTGTCCCCGGCCAGAGCAATGCAAGCTTTCTTGCCGGGGGCTCCTGTCTTGGGAAAGTTGGATGGTCCATATATGGACGGTGACGTCAGTGGCTCCTTCAGGAGCGGAATCACCGGCCAGAGTGTTACTGACGCTCTGGCTGGGATTTTGGCATCTCAAAGCCCCTAACATTACTGTCCATATATGGACAGTGACGTCAGGGAATCCTCCTGTGGCACCATATGGGCACTATCTACAGCAGACACTGTGGCGCTATCTACATTGGTACTGTGTGGCACTACCTACATGGTGTAAATGTGATTAGAATATGTTTAAAAGATGAAATTTTGCATGGACTCCATCTTGTATGGTAGACGTCCATTTTGGATCGTTGGAATCCATCTTGTGGCCTGAAGGAGCCATCTTGAGATTAATAAGTAAAAACTAATATATTAATCTAAGTCAGCAGTTGTCTTGAAACAATTCTATGTTATGTGTTCTTGAGTTGAATGTTTTTATTATTCTTGTAAGGAGCAGTTCAATCATCCTTCGTAGAATGGAGAATGACATAGTTTACCATAAGAGAGGGGGTCAGCATTGAAGAAGGGCTTTGTTTAAATAATGCATTGAAATATTCTCATTGGCTGAATCAGAGTCATTATCATATTGTAGATGATTGGCTGAAATCAAAGCCTACACCTTTTCTGTCATCATACTTATATACTTGTTTGGATCAATAAAGATCAGAGAAGGATTTTGAGCATACAAGCATGGTCTCTTGTGTCATATTTTCTCTCAGAGATATATATATATCGATCACCTATGATTTGGAAACTGGATAAATCACTGGAGAGCGGGTATCGGTTGACATACCCATTACAAATTTCAGTCTAATATATTTTTGCCCATGATTTAACACATGGGCACTGTGGCACTAAGTGGGCACTGGCGCTTTATATGGGCACTGGTACTAGGGCCAGCTAAGGAGGCATTATACTGTATGGGGCAGCTAAGGTGGCATTATACTGTATGGGGCAGCTAAGGAGAATTATACTGTATGGGAACAGCTATGGGGCATAATACTGTATGGGGAAGCTGTGGGGTATTATACTGTATGGGAGCAGCTATGGTGCATTATACTGTTTGGGGGCATTATACTCTATAGGGGCATCTATGGGGGCTTAATACTCTATGGGGGAATTTGTTTGGGCATTATACTGTATGGGGCATCTGTGTGGGTATTATACTGTATGGGGAAGCTATGGGGAGCATTATACTGTAAGGGGGCATCTTTGTAGGCATTATTCTGTATGGGGACATCTGTGTGGGCATTATACTGTATGGGGCATCTATGGAGGCATTATACAGTATTGGGCAGCTATGGGGGCATTATGCTGTATGGTGGAATTTGTGTGGGCATTTTACTGTATAGGAGCATCTGTGTGAGCATTATACTGTATGGGGACATCTGTGGGGGCATTGTACTGCATGGGGTTATCTGTGTTGGCTTTATACTCTATGGGGGCATCTATGGGGGCATGTATGGGGGTTAGAGGTGTGGCTTAAAAAAAAATGCCGCACTGTGCTACATGCACCGCATCGGATGTCCCGGTTTGCGATTCTTGAAAGTTGGGAGGTGTGTAATACATGCTGTATTTGAGTTCTGTGAATTCAGATGCTGCTGCTACCCTCACTAGCTCTCATGCATCAGCGCTGTTTCATTCCTGTAGTGGTTACTGTTCCTCCAGCCTAGGAGGCATCTCTTTTTCATTGTGGTGGTACACACTGATGCTGAGGAGTATGTAATTTTCCCCTTCCCCCTTCACACTCTATAAGTGCTCTCTTTTTATAATGATACACAGCCTGTGTGTAATTAATCCCCTCCCATTGTGTGCTATCCTCCCTATCTACACTCTGATTCAGTACAGCCTGTGTGATCTGCCCTACATGATGACCTAGACGATTCCCTTTGTCTCCACACTCTGATCTGCAGTGTACAACCTCCTCCACCTCCCTGCTGCTATCTCTAACACTGAGAAAAGAGAGGGGGAGAGTAGAGAGAGCCGACACAGCCAGGAGCAGTGTGCTGTTTGATCTATGTAAGAAACAGCAGGACAACCAGCTATGTAAAGGAATTAAACAGACTCTACAGCAGTAAAATGGTACAATATTTTTTATGAAGACCATTCAGAAAGTTACTTAACCCCTTAACGCACCAGGACGTGCAGGTACATCCTGGTAAGGGGGGTGTAGTATGGAGCGGGCTTACGCGCTGAGCGAGAACCATATGTTGCAGTTGACAGCTGTTTATTAGAGTTAAACACCCTGCACTAATGGCCAGATACAGTGATAGCGCTGTTCCTGGCCGTTTAACCACTTAGATGCCGTGGTCAATAGCGACCGCAGCATCTAAGCCGTTAGAAATGAAGGCCTCCAGGTCTGCCTCTGTTAAGCACTGCCTCTGGCAGGGCTTAACAGAAGCCTATAACAACGCACTGCAATACATTAGTATTGCAGTGTATAAAACCAGCGATCTAATGATCGCAGGTTCAAATCCCTTAATGGGACTAATGAAAAATTTAAGAAATAATACTATTTTTTCCCTAAAGAAATGATAAATAAATGTTAACATAATTGGTAATCACCGCCTTCGTAAAAGTCCAAACTATTACAATATAATGTTATTTAACCTTCTTGGTGAACGCCATAAAAAAAACGCCCCAATTTTTTTTTAAACCGCCTAAATTGGTGTTTTTTGTTCACATTTTCTCCCAAAAAATAAAATAAAAAGTGATCAAAAAGCCGCATGTACCCCAAAATGGTACCAATAAAACTACAGCTTGCCTCCAAAAAATAAGCCCTCATAATGCTCAATTGACGGAAAAATAAAAAAGTTTTGGCTCAGAATGTGGTAACACCAAACAATTTTTTTGTTAACAAATAGTTCTATATTTATAAAAATGGTAAAACATAAAAATATTATAAATTTGGTATTGCCGTAATTGTATCAACCATAGATTAAAGTTAACATCTCATTTTTACCACACAATGAATGCCGTGAAAACGAAATCCCCCCAAAAATGGCTGTTTTTTGCCCATTTCACCCAAAAATATATATTTTTTCAGTTTCCCAGTACATTATACAGTACATTAAATAGTGGCATGAAAAACTACAACTTGTCCCGCAAAAAACAAGCCCTCATACGGCTGTATCGACGAAAAAATTAAAAGTTATGGCTTCTGGAAGGCGGGGAGGAAAAAAATTAAGTGAAAAAAACGTAAATTGGCCGTTTCATTAAGGAGTTCATTTTGTGTTTAGGAAGAAAATGAACACTAAAGACAATAGGCTAAAGGCATACATAGACTGTGTATTGTGTCTGTAATACCAGAATACATATTTTGATTTGATTTGTATTATTATAATATTAGTAATTTTAATAAATAGATATTATGTACATTGATAACAGTTTACGTCAGGAGTAGGCAATCTTAACGAGCTGGAGATCTACTGTTGTAATTTGGCAGTGTCTTGAGATCTACTTGGTACCAAGTTATAACATGTTCATGGGAGGAATGATGTGTAAGTTATTAGGGATGTTGCTAGGATCTTATACGAGATCATCCCTGCAGGGATATTAATTTTTAAATTGCATTTATTGCTGCAGAACATACAGTAGAATACAGCACTGATCGTTCATAGGCAGAATAGACAACTATTTCACCCAGTGACTCACTGGTGGTGTTTTACACACTTTTTAATTATTCTCCTCACTCTCGCAACCCATTAGTAGTAATGCTCCCACGGGGAGCCCTATTAGTAAAAATTCCTACCATAGTAATAATGCTCCCACACATTGCCCCATTAGAAAAAGGGCTCCCTCACAGTGCTATGAAATGTCATTATGCTCCTCCAGAGTGCCCAATTAATAATAGTGCCCCAATATTAAAAACTCTAGCCCAGTGTCCTCATTAGTAACAGTGCCCTCAATAGTAATAGTACTCCCCCATAGTACTAATGTTCACCCACAGTGCCCTCATTAGTAATAGAGCTCCCCCACAGTACCCCCTTAGTAATAGTACTCACCACAGTTCCCTCCTTAGTAACAGTATCCCCAAGAGTTCCCTCAATTGTAATAATGCTCCCCCAAAGTGCCACATTAGTAAATATGCTCCCCCACAGTGCCCCCATAGTTCCCTCAATTGTAGTAATTCTCCAGAGTGCCCCCATTAATAATAATGCTATACAGAGCGCCCCATATGTAATAGTGGCCCCCAATAATAATAATAGTAATGCTAGCCCAGAGTGCCCTATTAGTAACAGTGATTACCATAGTGCCCTCAATAGTAATAGTACTCCACCATAGTAATAATGCTCCCCCACAGTGCCCAATTTGTAAAACTACTCCCCCACAGTGCCCCATTGGTTAAAGTGCTCCCCACAGTGCCCTCATTAGTAACCGAGCCCCATAATGCTCTCAATTGTAATAATGCTCCTTCAGATTACCTCCATTAGTTCTCCCCATAGTGCTCCCATTATTAATAGTCATCCCAATAGTAATAATGCCCCCGCACAGTACAGCCATTAGTAAGAGTTCTCCCCGACAAGTGACCTAATTAGTAATAGTGCTCCCCCACATTCCCCAGATTAGTTATAGTACTCCTGCACACTGCTTCCCATTGTGCCTTCTATTGTAATAATGCTCTTCCAGCGTGCCCCCATAAGAAATAGTGCTCCACAGAGTTCCCCCATTAGTAATAGTGCTCCCCCATAATACCCACAAAAATTTTTTGTAGCAAAGGGCTGGGACAAAAAAAATGAATTCAATACTCACCTAACTCTTATTCCATCTTGTGAATGGTGGTGCAGTGCAGGCTTCTATAGAGCCGGATGATGTGTACTGACACTACAGCAGTGGAGCCCGGTCCCTTTCCAAGTTCTTTTGCTGCAGCGTCAGTGCATCAACGTGTACGTGAGCAGCACGAAACCCGGACAGTGTTCAGTCAGTACTGCAGAATAAACTTTAATCTGCAGAACTGATTGACTCCTGGTCCCCTTTTGTGATCGACCTGTCAATCGTTATCAATGGGTTACCCACGCCTGGGTTGTATTCTTTGTTTTCCTAGGATCACTTATTTTTTAGTAAGCTTATATTTGTAAATGCTAAATGGAAAATCTCTCACAAAACATCTAGAGAAAAATAATATATTTTCTATGTAAGGGAGAGGAAACCTTGTTCATTTAACTTTGCCATAATAGCATGTTGTAATTGCAAAGAAAACACAATTACCTTTAAATATTCAAATCATGCACAGTGTTCATTTGGAACCTAAATCAAGCTATTAAAGGCAATTATCCTATTTTTATGAAATGTGATTTCCAAATAATATGTGTATATTCCGTTTCAGTTAACTAATTTAAGAAAGCTGTTTTTACATAATGCATGTTTCCTGAATGTTTCAATAAGGTTCTATTAAAAAAGGAAAAATGCAATGATTAACACACAGTATACAATAAAGATACTAGCAAGTTTATAACAATGAACACATAATTGACAGTCTACCTAATAAGATACCTTTCATACATACATACATACATACATACATACATACACTACCGTTCAAAAGTTTAGGGTCACTTAGAAATTTCCTTATTTTTGCAAGAAAAGCACAGTTTTTTTCAATGAAGATAACATTAAATTAATCAGAAATACACTCTATACATTGTTAATGTGCTAAATGACTATTCTAGCTGCAAACGTCTGGTTTTTAATGCAATATTTACATAGGTGTATAGAGGACCATTTCCAGCAACCATCACTCCAGTGTTCTAATGGTACATTGTGTTTGCTAACTGTGTTAGAAGGCTAATGGATGATTAGAAAACACTTGAAAACCCTTGTGCAATTATGTTAGCACCGCTGTAAACAGTTTTGCTGTTTAGAGGAGCTATAAAACTGACCTTCCTTTGAGCTAGTTGAGAATCTGGAGCATTACATTTGTGGGTTCGATTAAACTCTCAAAATGGCTAGAAAAAGAGAGCTTTCATGTGAAACTCGACAGTCTATTCTTGTTCTTAGAAATGAAGGCTATTCCATGCGAGAAATTGCCAAGAAACTGAAGATTTCCTACAACAGTGTGTACTACTCCCTTCAGAGGACAGCACAATCAGGCTCTAACCAGAGTAGAAAGAGAAGTGGGAGGCCCCGCTGCACAACTGAGCAACAAGACAAGTACATTAGTCTCTAGTTTGAGAAATAGACGCCTCACAGGTCCTCAACTGGCAGCTTCATTAAATAGTACCCGCAAAACGCCAGTGTCAACGTCTACAGTGAAGAGGCGACTCCGGGATGCTGGCCTTCGGGGCAGAGAGGCAAAGAAAAAGCCATATCTGAGACTGGCTAATAAAAGGAAAAGATTAATATGGGCAAAAGCACACAGACATTGGACAGAGGAAGATTGGAAAAAAGTGTTATGGACAGACGAATCGAAGTTTGAGGTGTTTGGATCACACAGAAGAACATTTGTGAGACGCAGAACAACTGAAAAGATGCTGGAAGAGTGCCTGACGCCATCTGTCAAGCATGGTGGAGGTAATGTGATGGTCTGGGGTTGCTTTGGTGCTGGTAAAGTGGGAGATTTGTACAAGGTAAAAGGGATTTTGAATATGGAAGGCTATCACTCCATTTTGCAATGCCATGCCATACCCTGTGGACAGCGCTTGATTGGAGCCAATTTCATCCTACAACAGGACAATGACCCAAAGCACACCTCCAAATTATGCAAGAACTATTTAGAGAAGAAGCAGGCAGCTGGTATTCTATCTGTAATGGAGTGGCCAGCGCAATCACCAGATCTCAACCCCATAGAGCTGTTGTGGGAGCAGCTTGACCGTATGGTACGCAAGAAGTGCCCATCAAGCCAATCCAACTTGTGGGAGGGGCTTCTGGAAGCATGGGGTGAAATTTCTCCCGATTACCTCAGCAAATTAACAGCTAGAATGCCAAGGGTCTGCAATGCTGTAATTGCTGCAAATGGAGCATTGTTTGACGAAAGCAACGTTTGAAGGAGAAAATTATTATTTGAAATAAAAATCATTATTTCTAACCCTGTCAATGTCTTGACTATATTTTCTAGTCATTTTGCAACTCATTTGATAAATAGAAGTGTGAGTTTTCATGGAAAACACAAAATTGTGTGGGTGACCCCAAACTTTTGAACGGTAGTGTACATACATACATACATACATACATACATACATACATACATACATACATACATACATGTTATTGTGGATAAATTGTAGATAACTGCTGGCCAAAGAGCTCCTAGCCTGGCCTCAAGTGAATGTTCACTGTTAAAAACTATTTCATTTTTTAGGTCCAAAATACTATTCTGATAAATTTCTTAATATATCTTTATAGAGGTCAGAGCTGTATTTTTTGTTATATTTTCAGAGTTATATTAGTATCGGCCGTGCAAGGTATTGCACCACTGTCCCATTCACCACACCCCTTCAAACAGGTGATCAGCGGGGGTGCCGAGGGTCAGATCCCAGACAATCCAATGTTGATGGCCTATCCTAAGGATAGGCCATCAATTTAAAAAACCCAGATAACCCCTTTAAGAAAATAAGTATTTTCTATGTGTTTGTTACTTAAATAAATGCAATATTTTTTACACTGAATCTGTTAAGGATCTACCAGGCACAGCTTCTGTATCCACGCCCATAGATAATCAGTCTGCACCTGCTTCTATGTCTGTGAGACTGACTCCATCTTCCACCACTCAGGATGGCAGGCTTAGGAGTGGGAGAGCCTATCACAGCCTGGCCAGACGGAGCTAGCTCCCGCCCTCTGTCTATTTATACCTGCTTTTCCTGTTCATCCTTGCTTGTGATTCTTCTCTGTTGGTTTCCTGGCCCTGCTGCAGCTTCTTGAACTACTTGTCCCTGCTTCGTATTGACCCTGGCTTACTGACTACTCTTCTGCTCTGCGTTTGGTACCTCGTACACTCCTGGTTTGACTCGGCTTGTTCACTACTCTCCTGCTCTGCGTTTAGCACCTCGTACTCTCCTCTTTTAACTCGGCTCGTTTACTACTCTTGTTGCTCACGGTGTTGCCGTGGGCAACTGCCCCGTTTCCCTTTGTTCTGTGTTTCCTTGTCTGGTTGTCTGTCGTGCACTTACTGAGTGTAGGGACCGTCGCCCAGTTGTACCCCGTCGCCTAGGGCGGGTCGTTGCAAGTAGGCAGGGACTGAGTGGTGGGTAGATTAGGGCTCACTTGTCTGTTTCCCTATCCCTGTCATTACATAATCACAAGCACATATACCTACTCTACCCTGGTCCCTCACACCACTATGGACCCCCTTGAGACCCTGGTTCAGCAAATGCAGGGTCTCTCCCTACAGGTCCAGGCCCTGGCTCAGAGGGTCAACCAGCCTGATGCTACCATGGTAGTGCCCCTCACCTCACCTCTTGAACCCCACCTCAAGTTGCCTGACCGGTTCTCAGGGGACCGGAAGACATTTCTCTCCTTTCGGGAGACTTGTAGGCTCTATTTTCGTTTAAAGGCCAACTCCTCAGGTTCTGAGAGCCAGAGGGTGGGTATAATTATGTCCCGGCTCCAGGAAGGGAACCAAGAATGGGCCTTCTCCTTGGCTCCTGACGCCCCTGAACTTTCCTCCGTTGATCTTTTCTTTTCTGCTGTCGGACTCATTTATGACGAGACTGACAGGACTGCCTTTGCCGAGAGTCAGCTGGTGACCTTACGTCAGGGTAAGAGACCTGTAGAGGAGTATTGCTCTGACTTTAGGAAGTGGTGCGTAGCTTCTCGGTGGAATGACCCTGCCTTAAGGTGCCAGTTTAGGTTGGGTCTGTCGGACGCCCTGAAAGACCTGCTAGTTAGCTATCCCTCTTCTGACTCCCTAGACCAGATTATGGCTTTAGCGGTACGACTTGACCGACGTCTCAGGGAACGACAACGTGAACGTTTATGTGTTTTCTCCTCAGACTCCCCCATGATGCCTCCCGAGGTTCCGCTGCTTCGTTCTTCCACGGAAGACTCGGAGGTACCTATGCAACTCAGGGCCTCCGTGTCACCCCAACAACGTAGAGAGTTCCGCAGGAAGAATGGTCTCTGCTTTTATTGTGGGGATGACAAGCATCAAGTGAACACCTGTCCTAGGCGTAAGAATAAGCAGCCGGAAAACTTCCGCGCCTAAGTGATCATCGGGGAGGTCACTTGGGCGCACAGGTATTTTCCTTAAATATGAAACGTAATAAAATCTTGCTTCCCTTTCAGGTCTCTTTTGGTGGTAGGTCTGCTACCGGCAGTGCCTTCATGGATTTAGGGTCGTCTGCTAATATCATGTCTGTGGAATTTGCTATGTCTCTAGCTATGCCTTTGATTGATTTGCCTAAACCTGTCCCGGTAGTGGGTATCGACTCCACTCCTCTTGCTAATGGTTATTTTACACAGCATACCCCTGTTTTTGAACTCCTTGTTGGCTCCATGCATTTGGAGCAGTGCTCTGTACTGTTGATGCAGGGATTATCGTCCGATTTGGTTTTAGGCCTTCCCTGGTTGCAGTTGCATAATCCCACGTTTGACTGGAATACTGGGGATCTTACCAAATGGGGTAATGAATGCTTGACGTCATGTTTTTCTGTTAATTCTATTTCTCCCCCTGAGGAGGTGAACACGCTACCTGAGTTTGTTCAGGACTTTGCTGATGTTTTCTCTAAGGAGGCCTCCGAAGTGTTACCTCCTCATAGAGAATACGATTGCGCTATCGATTTGGTACCAGGAGCTAAGCTCCCTAAGGGTAGGATATTTAATCTCTCTTGTCCCGAACATGAAGCCATGAGAGAGTATATCCAGGAATGCCTGGCCAAGGGTTACATTCGCCCCTCTACTTCTCCGGTAGGTGCTGGCTTCTTCTTCATAGGGAAGAAGGATGGTGGTCTTAGGCCATGCATTGACTACCGTAACTTGAATAAGGTCACTGTAAGGAACCAGTATCCCCTTCCTTTGATTCCTGATCTCTTTAATCAGGTTCAGGGGGCCCAATGGTTCTCTAAGTTTGATCTACGGGGGGCGTATAACCTTATCCGCATCAAAGAGGGGGATGAGTGGAAGACTGTGTTTAACATGCCCGAAGGTCATTTCGAATACCTCGTCATGCCCTTTGGGTTGTGTAATGCTCCCGCGGTCTTCTAGAATTTCATAAATGAGATTTTAAGAGATTACCTGGGGGTATTTCTTGTAGTGTACCTTGATGACATACTTGTGTTTTCCAAGGACTGGTCCTCCCACATTGAGCATGTCAGGAAGGTGCTCCAGGTCCTTCGGGAAAACAAACTGTTTGCGAAGACCGAAAAATGTGTGTTTGGGGTGCAGGAGATACCATTTTTGGGTCAAATCCTCACTCCTCATGAATTCCGCATGGACCCCGCCAAGGTCCAGGCTGTGGCGGAATGGGTCCAAGCCTCCCTGAAGGCGTTACAGTGCTTCTTGGGGTTCGCTAATTATTACAGGAGATTTATTGCTAACTTCTCAGTCATCGCTAAGCCTCTTACGGACCTCACTCGCAAGGGTGCTGATCTCCTCCACTGGCCTCCTGAGGCTGTCCAGGCTTTTGAGGCCCTTAAGAAGTGCTTTATCTCGGCCCCGGTGTTGCTTCAGCCCAACCAAATGGAGCCATTTATCGTGGAGGTTGACGCGTCCGAGGTGGGAGTGGGGGCTGTCTTGTCCCAGGGTACCAGGTCCCTCACCCATCTCCATCCCTGTGCCTACTTCTCCAGGAAGTTTTCGCCTACTGAGAGTAACTATGATATTGGCAACCGCGAACTCTTAGCCATTAAATGGGCATTTGAAGAGTGGCGCCACTTCCTAGAGGGGGCTAGGCACCAGGTAATGGTCCTTACTGACCACAAGAATCTGATTTTCCTAGAATCGGCCCGGAGGCTAAACCCGAGACAAGCTCGATGGGCGTTACTTTTTTACCAGATTCAATTTTTTGGTTACCTATAGGGCTGGGTCTAAAAATATTAAGGCTGATGCACTGTCGCGTAGCTTCATGGCCAGCCCTCCTTCGGAGGAAGATCCTGCTTGTATTTTGCCTCCAGGTATAATAATTTCCTCTATTGATTCTGATTTAGTCTCTGAAATTGCTGCTGATCAAGGTTCAGCTCCCGGGAACCTTCCTGAGAACAAGCTGTTTGTTCCCCTGCAATTCCGGCTAAGGATACTTAGGGAAAATCATGACTCCGCACTATCTGGTCATCCAGGCATCCTGGGTACCAAGCACCTCATTGCCAGAAACTATTGGTGGCCTGGGTTGCCTAAAGACGTTAAGGCCTACGTCGCTGCTTGTGAGGTTTGTGCTAGGTCCAAGACTCCCAGGTCCCGACCAGCGTGCTTACTTCGTTCTTTGCCCATTCCCCAGAGACCTTGGACCCATATCTCCATGGATTTTATCACCGATTTGCCTCCATCTCAGGGAAAGTCGATGGTGTGGGTTGTAGTAGACCGCTTCAGTAAGATGTGCCACTTTGTGCCCCTCAAAAAACTACCCAATGCTAAGACGTTAGCTACCTTGTTTGTCAAACACATCCTGCGTCTCCATGGGGTCCCTGTCAATATTGTTTCTGACAGAGGGGTACAATTTGTTTCTTTGTTTTGGAGAGCCTTCTGTAAAAAGTTGGAGATTGATCTGTCCTTCTCCTCTGCCTTCCATCCTGAAACTAATGGCCAAACCGAGAGGACTAATCAGTCTCTAGAACAATATTTAAGGTGTTTTATCTCTGACTGTCAATATGATTGGGTCTCATTCATTCCCCTCGCCGAATTTTCCCTCAATAACCGGGTCAGTAACTCGTCAGGGGTCTCCCCTTTTTTCTGTAATTTTGTGTTTAATCCACGGTTCTCCTCCGTTTCACCTGGTAGTTCCAACAATCCCGAGGTAGAAGTCGTTCATCGGGAACTGTGCACAGTCTGGTCCCAGGTTCAGAAGAACCTAGAGGCGTCCCAGAGCATACAAAAAACTCAGGCCTATAGAAGACGTTCTGCTAACCCCTTGTTTATGGTCGGGGATCTGGTGTGGCTATCGTCAAAGAACTTGCGCCTTAAAGTCCCGTCCAAGAAGTTTGCTCCCCGGTTTATAGGGCCGTACAAGGTCATTGAAGTCCTCAATCCTGTCTCCTTCCGACTGGAGTTGCCCCCATCTTTTCGAGTACACGACGTGTTTCATGCCTCCCTCCTTAAACGCTGCTCCCCATCCTTGGCTCCCTCGAGGAAACCTCCTGTCCCCGTTCTCACCCCTGAGGGGGTAGAATTCGAGGTGGCCAAGATTGTGGACAGCAAGATGGTCCAAGGCTCCCTCCAGTACCTGGTCCATTGGAGAGGATACGGGCCTGAGGAGAGGACTTGGGTACCCGCCCGGGATGTTCACACTGGGGTATTGGTCAGGAGGTTCCACCTTCGTTTACCCAATAAACCAGGTTCATCTAGAAAGGGTCCGGTGGCCCCTCATAAAAGGGGGGGGTACTGTTAAGGATCTGCCAGGCACAGCTTCTGTATCCACGCCCATAGATAATCAGTCTGCACCTGCTTCTATGTCTGTGAGACTGACTCCATCTTCCACCACTCAGGATGGCAGGCTTAGGAGTGGGAGAGCCTATCACAGCCTGACCAGATGGAGCTAGCTCCCGCCCTCTGTCTATTTATACCTGCCTTTCCTGTTCCTCCTTGCTTGTGATTCTTCTCTGTTGGTTTCCTGGCCCTGCTGCAGCTTCTTGAATTACTTGTCCCTGCTTCGTATTGACCCTGGCTTACTGACTGCTCTTCTGCTCTGCGTTTGGTACCTCGTACACTCCTGGTTTGACTCGGCTTGTTCACTACTCTCCTACCCTGCGTTTGGAACCTCGTACTCTCCTGGTTTGACTCGGCTCGTTTACTACTCTTGTTGCTCACGGTGTTGCTGTGGGCAACTGCCCCGTTTCCCTTTGTTCTGTGTTTCCTTGTCTGGTTGTCTGTCGTGCACTTACTGAGTGTAGGGACCGTCGCCCAGTTGTACCCCGTCGCCTAGGGCGGGTCGTTGCAAGTAGGCAGGGACTGAGTGGCGGGTAGATTAGGGCTCACTTGTCTGTTTCCCTATCCCTGTCATTACAGAATCTAATCGAACTGTTATTTAAAGGGGTTATCCGGAAAGTGATTTTTTTTTTTAGCGGCTGCAAATGAAATGAATTAAACATAAAAGCAATACTTACCTATATTTGTCCTGGCGGCAGTACCGGTGCTTGCTTATATGCACGTAGCATTTAACCGCTGCAGCCAATCAGTGGAACAGAGCGGCCATATGTTGGATTTATGGCATTATGCCAGAAATACGATTTGTCACCATTGAGCCCCACTGATCCCTCTGATTGGCTGCAGGGGTTACATGCTACGTGCATGTAAACAAGCACCGGGACTGCCGCTGGAGCGACAAAGCTGGATCTTTGGGGGCAAGGATAGGTAAGTATTGCTTTTTTGTTTAATTCATTTAATTTGCAGCCCCTAAGAAAGAAAGCTCCCTTCCCGGATAAGCCCTTTAACTCCTTAATGACCGCCCACCGTATTTTGGCGGAGGCGGTGCATGTCCTTAGTCTACAGTGACGTCTTTTGGCGTCGCTGTAGAGGAGGCTGATGTGTGCTCCTGTGAGCACTCATCCTCTAAGCAGGAGCTGTAACTTACAGCTCCTGATCTTAGAGCAGCCTGCTGAATACAGCTGGGGTCGGAAAACATTCAGACCCCAGCTGTTTAACCCTTTGATCGCCGCGGTCCGTGACCGCGGCAAGATCAAAGGGAACTACCCGCTTTGATCTCGTCATCGGAAACCCGGTGATGTGATCAAACACCGCGGAATCCCTCTGAAGTCAGCCCTGGGGACCTACAAAGGACCCATGGTTGTCTGTTCAGTAAGCCAGCTGTTCGTGCACACTATGTGCTACCCTAAGGGTATGTTCACACGGTAGCCTCTGTTACGGCTAAAATTACGGAGCTGTTTTCAGGAGAAATTACCTCCGGAATTTCAGACGTAATGTCAAGTGCAGGCATGTTTCGCTGCGTCAATTACGGACGTATTTGGAGCTGTTTTTCCATGGAGTCAATGGAAAACGGCTCCAATTACGTCTCAAGAAGTGACAGGCACTTCTTTGACGTGGGCGTCTTTTTGTCTTTTGACAGCGGCGCGTAAAAAAAATGACCGTCGGCACAGAACATCGTAAAGCCCATTCAAATGAATGGGCAGATGTTTGCCGACGCTTTGGAGCCGTATTTTCGGACGTAATTAGAGGTTAAAACGCCCGAATTACGTCCGTAAATAGGGTGTGCGAACCCAGCCTAATACCAGCCTGTGTCATAGTAACACAGTATGATGTATTAGCATACAGGAGTATGCTAATACATTACAAGTAAAAAAAATAACGTTATAAATAAAGTTATCCCTTAATAGGATTTTTAAAAAAAGTAACAAAAGAAATAAATTAATAAAAAAAAAAGTCCCAAAAAAGTCATTTTTTCACATTAAAATATATTTGATTGCCCCTACACTAAATAAAACAAAAAAAACCTACACATATTAGGTATCTAAACGACCTTAATAACCTGAAGAATTAATCTAACAGGTTATTTAGCGTGAAACGTGAATGGGATAAAAAATAAACAAGAAAAGCGATGCCAAGAATCGCTTTTTCTTATATTCACACCGTAAAAATAACTATGAAAAAAAATAATACGATTTCTCCCGCATAAAACAAGGCCACATCAATGAAAAAATAAAAAAGTTATGACTGCTGAAATGCAGAGGTTAAAATGGAAAAATGTAGCTTAAGGGGTTAAGAGATATCCTTGTTGTGTGGCAATAATCACAAGTAAGTCAGCTCAATAAAGGTGTTCTGATTTGGTTTCCAGAGATATATCTTCAAAAACAAAAAACCGTACCAGCATAGCAATGGGGCCGTGATACAGAAATGTCACTATAACTAATCACAACATTAACTGGAGACCTACTTCATTATTGGGGGCCAGAAGATACTCCTCATGAAATAACAATTATCCTGCAGCTTTTCTTAAGACTCTGGAGAAAATGTAAGAATTGCGACTTTCAGCCATTTTAGGCCGTCATCGCCTCTTTTGATAAAAGGGCGGGGGGGGGGGGGGCTTCTAATTCTAATGCTAATTCTTTCCAATATATAAGGCCCTCAAAGCCACTTCAGAACTGAACTGGTCCATGAAAAAATAGCCTTTTGAAATTTTCTTGAAAATGTGAGACATTTTTGCTAAGGTTCTAAGTCTTGGAAATATGAAGGACTTTAAAAAATGATGGCAAGATAAAGTAGACATATGGTAAATGTTAACTAGTAACTATTTTGTATGGTATTACTACCTGTCTTACAAGCAAATACATGTATTTAGAAAAATACAAATTTTTGCAAATTTTCAAATAAACACTGAATATATCGACCAAATTTTACCACTAAAATAAAGTAAAATGTGTCATGAGAAAGCAATCTCAGAATCGCTTGGATACATAAAAGCATTCCAAAGTTATTACCACATAACATGACACATGTCAGATTTGAAAAAATTGGCTGTGTCCTTAAGGCCTCATGCACACATCCTTCACCGTTTTCACATCCCTTTAAAACGGATCCGTGTGTCCGTTGTGACATCCGTGTGGTTTCCGTTGTCACTCCGTGTCCGTTCCGTTGTTCCGTTTTAAACGGATGCTGTGCTGCCGTTTGTCTTCTGTTTTAAACGGTCCGTTCAATTCCATCTTGTGTGTTGAATGCAGGGAACTTTGGCACGCCCTGCCGTTGCTTAGCAACAGATTCGTGAAAAACGGACGGCACATGGATGCCTTCCGTGTGCCGTCCGTTTTTTTGACGGACCCATAGTCTTCAATGGTCACTGGGAGATGCACTACTTTTGACGGAATCGACAAATGGAACCGTCAAAACAACGGAAGTGTGCATGGCCCCATAGAAATGAATGTGTCAGGGTGCTACCAGTTAAAAAAACGGATAGAACCCTGAAGAAAATAACTAAAGTGGGCATGAGGCCTAAGGCCAAAACAGGCTGTGTCCTTAAGGGTTTAATAGAAGTAAAAAGAGAAATACTACAAAGCATCCAGTTGTGACTGTAAAGGGTAAACCTGTTGGGACTGGAACCCTAAAAGCTGCATTACTGTAGAAAAGTCCCTCTGTGTTTGAGCCAAATACTATATTAATATTTATGTTTCACCTTTACAATTCAGTAAGATTGATGCAGACTGGAACTGTTGCTAATCTATAAAGGAGCATCCTTCACTCTTCCTGTATATTTCTTTCTATCATTATGCACCCCTGTGCAGTCAGCCCATGGAGCACTTCCTATATCTGAAGTTATATACCATCTGAAGCTGTCCTTTGCAGCTCCAATAAGGCCTACAAGAACTTCAGAAGAGTATGAACATAGGGTAAAAAAAAATTGCCTAACTTGCCATGCAGCAGCTCATGTATTTGTATGCTAAAATTGACATGTTTGTGGGTATGGGTGTATCAGTGGATGGAAGGAACTGAAAGACCAAGGATGTTCCTTGTAACTCCACCCAAAAAATTTAAATGTACCTGTCAGGAGATGAGAAGTTTTATCCCCTTCATGAAATCGGGTGGGGGAGTATGGATCGGGCTCAGTGGCTGAGCCCGCTCCATAGACGAGCGTGTGTGTTACAGCCGACACTTCAGTGTAACTAACAGGATAATTCACGCTTAAAGGGATCCTGTCATCAACATATTACCTGTTAAACTCGCCTGACCCCTCAATGGCCGCAGCTGTCCAGGGTTCGTTCCTGTTCTCTTCTTTCTTGAAGTCCTCCTCTATCGGTAAATATAGTCATTTAAACTCTTACCGCCTTTTATGGTAATTATTTTTCCCTCTGGGATGCAGCTTCTTAACCCCGCCCACCGCCACCACCTGTCCGGCCCTGACTGGCTAAGGAGCTGTCAATCAAAAAGAAGGAGGTGGAGTCCACTCTGAGACGCTGGAGGAATGAAAATCTGACTCTTTTCGGATGAAGATTTTACTTTTTCTTCTCATTTGCATACGGCGTGGGACTACTGAAAAACTGAATACTAAAGGTACAGAGCTTACTTAGAACATATTTATAGCTTAGATGACAATGATTTTTCACCCACTTTCACCAGGTATTGCTGGCTTTATAGCTAAAATGCTGGTGACAGGTTCCCTTTAAGCCCTTAGAAGCCACAATCAATAGCGACTGCGGCAGCTAAGTTGTTAGAAACAGGGAATCTGCCCCCTGTGACCTTGCATCAGCTCCCCATGCGATGCGATCGTGGGGTGCCGATGGCTATAATGAAGGCCCCCGGGTCTGCCATCTTTGTGCTCCTATTAACCTGTGCCAGGGGCAGGGCTTAATAGGAGCCTGTCAGAATAACAATATACTGCAATACATTAGTATTGCAGTATATATCCAACAATCACTGGTTCAAGTCCCCTAGGGGGACTAATAAAAAAAAGTTAAACATAATTACAGTTTTTTTTAATATATGTATATATAAAAAAATATTAAAAGTTTAAAAAAAACAAAAAAAAAACCTTTTCCCATTTTACCTTCCTAGTCTGTATAGTTGACTTATGATTGCTTAATCGACACTCTGTTGTCGTTTCGCCCACGTAAATTAAATTGCAAGGGCATTGGAGTATATAAATAACAAAATCACTTTTGCAGGTGTAGAAAGAATTTATCCTGTAAGTTTTATGTGTAATTGGATGTTCAAAAGTATTACCTTTACTCATCAAAGTACAGCTCTCACATGACAAGCATGGAAAACAGCCCTTACTTGACTATACGGACTAGGAAGAAGGAATTTCCTGTAGCTAGGCATTTTCTGGAGGCTGGACATACGGTCCAACAACTTAAATTCACTATTATTGGCAGTGCACTACCATTGAAAAGGGGTGCAATAGAGAACTCATGCTGCAGGTACAGTGGATTAATAAATTAAATTCTTTACACCCTAATAGTTTGAATGTAGAATACCCTTTAAATGTATTAAAATTATAGGATATAAGAGGATTTTCCTTCTTTTTCCTTTTTTTCTATTGCTGATTCAGGATACTCTTCTTTTCTATAGCGGTAGTTGCCATTTGGGACAGGATATCTAGTTTGGATCCCCTTGCCCTCGGTTCAGCATTTAGAATAAATATCATTTACATTATCATACATAAGCTTATGGGAGTTGTGGTAGTTCTTATATAACAATTGTGTACGATAAATGTACCTGTTTTTGACATTTTCTTCTCTTTTTTCTTAAATAGACCAATACGTTGATATCGTGACTGGACTCTCACCTTCCGAACTAGGAAATTCTGGACTCATATGCTAATTTTTTTGCTATAAATATTAATCTTTATATGCTGAATATTTTTGCTACGGCTAGTATGTTTTATGATAATAAAGTTTTGATGATAATAAAAATAATTATTTAAAAAAAACCTTTTTGTGATATCCTTGGATTACAGTGCAACAGTCATAGAGGCATAGAGTATATAAGTTATTTTTTGTAATTATATGTATTCTTATTATGTAGCTTTTGAATTTACATCCTGCATGATGTTCGTTTGTTGTATTGAGATATAGTGTCTATTGGCCACTGGACACTGTGGTGATAACTAAACATTACATTTTCGGTCCCTGTAGGAGACCTGATTATGGAAATTATTGGGGTATGACTCTCCCCGATTGGCAATGTTGAGATCCTGGAATGGCTACCACCATATATCTCTCTGTGGATTATAGATTCACGTAGAGGTGGAGTGGATGCCAGGGTCGGGGTGCTCGTTCATTATATATGTGGGTGCACCACGTCCCTAAGGACATAATAGCCTGTGGATTTAGCTACCTATCTCCCATCATGTTATAAAATCACCATTGATTTGGTTTGACCACTTGTAGTTTCTGTATGATGGATAATATGTATGTATAATATGTATAATGATTTTTTTCAACTTTCGATCTAAACATCTAGGATGTTTTTATTTGGTAATCTTATTGATTATACTATACTGATGGTGAGGGCATCTTCCCTCTTCCGAGATGGCCACTACGCAATTAGAGGTCTCTAATGCGCCTGCGTGAGACATGTAAATTATACAGTGCTGTTCCTCCACTGTTGCATTCTGTGTTTTCCAATGACGGTTAATCACATATTCAGGTAGAACCAATTAGCACACGATATTGTAGACATGTGCAGTTTGACATTATAAAATGTATACATGCATATGATTGTGATCTATATTTAGCTTGGTGAGTGCCAGCTGTATCTGTTTTTAATCATTTATTTCACTTATGATTACTTAACTTATACACTGATTTTTTATATTATTCATGATGTATAGATTTGATATTTTTATGTCATGTCCTAACTTTCACTTATAAGTACACTATATGTTTTTTATATGTTATTTTATATTCTGTACAATTTGTCTTTTTTGTATAATTGTGATTTTTTTGTAACACTAATTGATTGGGCTTTGCCCCCTATATATACACTCACATGTACCTATCACTAATTGCTCGAAAATGCCTTCATTGAGAAGGTGAAACGTTGCAGACCATGTCTGGTGAATAAATGTCTTTATTTTTGAGTGCGGCTTCGATGATATTTTTGTGATTCTGGCGTTTCTCACTGTGCTGCTCCACCATCTGTTGTTGTTATATATATATATATATATATATAGAAGAAGAAAATTTGCAGCACTCCAACATGAAAAAAGTGGTGGTTTATTCAATCCAAAACAACAGCAACGTTTCAATCCTACAATAGGATCTTTATCAAGCCTAGTGACACATCTACTCAGCAAGCTTATATATGGTTGAGACTATTTTACATAATTGGCCTCATTATAAAACAATAAAGTGCAAAGTGTATGAAAACATACATAATACATTGTGTACGGTATCATCATAAAAATAAACATGATACAGAAAATACAAAAGTGTGTATGTGACATCGTGAGTAACAGTACATAATAACAAAAACATTAAAAACAACTGATTACATCATAATCATTTATGCAGCAGTGGTGTAAAATCTATCGTCATATCGTCACTCACCAATCAGAACTTCAGATTTAACTAGTCAGTCATTGGTATATATATTCGTAAGAGTGTATTGCAGCAATCAGCTGCAGCCCTCGTGGTAATTGAAGTTTGACACATCAGTGTAATCCCCCGAGGCGGAAGTGTATCATCATTCAGCAGCAGAGAGCATCGATCGCATCCATATGATGTAATGCGTGTCAATGCGTTCCACTGAACTGACCCGCATGTAACGGCATCATAGGTTGCTAAGCAACTGTTGTAACTCTGTTATGGATACCTATTGACAAGGCTATGTCAGTCAAGAAGTCAATAACTGTAAAAAATACAGGTATATTAGTCAATGCTCCTCATGGTAAGTGATGGAGATATTAAGGATATCTAAAAGTAACTTTATATCGGCTTTTTAAAGACGATCCACACGTGGGTTCAAAGATCTCTGTTCACAATCAAGTATCCAGAACGATCTTGTTCCCAGAGTTATGGGACCACATAGCCACGTCTTCACGTGTCTAGGATGTCCCATTACCCTCCTCCGTGTAACGGACCCAGATTGTCACATCAGTGACATAATATCTCATAGAGCATAAGTCATAAAAAATATATGAGAATCCTTCTCACTTTTCTTACAAAGACTTATAATATCTCTCTATCACTTTGAAACCTAATTGGAGACTAGAAAAAATTCAACAAATAATAAACATATTTTATTGATACAATAAGACTTAATGAATTGAACACAGCCCCGTCAGATATCGTAGCACAGTAACATTACTATTTGAAAAAAATCAATCAAAGAAGTTCCGAAGTTCTGTTGGGAGTGGTATTCCAATCTAAAAAAATACAAAACATAAAATTTTTAGTATTTATCAAACATTGACAGTAAATACAAAATATAGATATTGATGTTAATGTGTCAACGATCATCATACCGAAGAGGACATCTAAAGAACCCAAGGAAAAAGAGCATGAGGACATCATAAGGCTATTCTATCTACAACGAATTCTACATTAAGCCCATAAGGTTTTAAGGTGTTCAATAAAAATATCCATCTCAATTCTTTTTTGTGTAAAGCCAGATGGCGATCACCGCCAAATTGTGATGGAGGAACATGGTCCAGAATCATGAATGTTAGATCCCTTTCATTGTGACCATGTTCCGAAAAATGTTTAGCTACAGGTAAGTCAAGTTTCTTTTTACGTATAGAGAAACGATGATTGTTTAGACGAGTTTTAAAGGCACAGGTGGTTTCACCCACATATAGGAGGCCACAGGGACACCATAGCACATATATGACCCAGTCTGAGTCACAGGTGAAGTTGTGTTTAATTTTAAACTGTTGTCCAGTCAATGGATGTCTAAAAAATTCACCTTTGCACATCAAGGCACAATTGACACATCTGTAACATGGAATATTGCCCGGTTTTAGTGGTTTAAAGATAGGTTGTGTCCCTTTCTTATGTTCTGGCATTCTGGTTTTCACCAGTCTATCTCGAAGATTTTGTGAGCGTCTATAAGACATAAGTGGACCATTGTTCAATACATCTATGTGTCCAAAGCTATTACTGATTATTGGCCAATGTCTATTCATAATTCTGGAAATATCTCCACTTTTGTCATTATAAGTTGAGATAAATGGAATACGTTTCCGTTTTCCATGTACTGACGGTTTTTTAGACTGTAGCAAACTGTCCCTCGCTATATTATCAATCTTCTTTCTATGTGTCCACAGTAATGATTTAGGGTAACCTCTTTGTATAAAGTTACCAATCATAGTGTCTAAAGATATATCAAGATCCTCCTGTCTGTCGGTGTTGCGTTTGGCCCCAATCATTTGACTGTATGGCAATTGTAGGATTGAAACGTTGCTGTTGTTTTGGATTGAATAAACCACCACTTTTTTCATGTTGGAGTGCTGCAAATTTTCTTCTTCTATATATTATTACACGTCCGAGGATCGGGACGTTTTGCTGGGCACCTGGTCGATCATCCTTATGTGAGTGCTGCTGCCTTCTTGTTTGCTATATCTGGATTCCATTAGCTTGCACCACGTTTTTCAACCATCATTTACTCTTTAAGCATGGAGCAGGTCAATATACCTGCTGGGAATGTTTCATCCAATACTGCTGTTTTTACTGAAGAGGACATTGAGAGAATCCTGAGTGGAGCGGAGGGTGATGTGTCATTTTTAAGCGTTCCTTCTATTACTGACATCAAGAGAAATCTGGAATTCGAGTCACGACGTCTGATTAATGTTGAATTACATCTACTCACATTGGGACAATACTATAGGAACAACATGATCCCACGGGGGATGAGAATCCTACTCAAACCAACTATGCATATGCAACACGAAGAGTTCAGGAATAAAAATGAACAACTCGCAAGCAAATATGCTTTGGAAACTATATTACCCATTATGGACTTTCTGCAGAGAGATCTGAGATCTTTAAGGTTGAAAGTACAAGATTTGGAGAACACACTCAAAACGTTGATACAAATAGATGATTTCAATACACACATGGAGAAATTACGTACGACGCTCAACAAAGTAAGGATGGACATAGAAGAAACTAAAAAGAAGAAATGGTTCCGTGATCAAACAGATTATTCAACGGGACGCGTTTATACATGGGACAATTCTCTCAACTATGCTGATGGAGCCTTTAGACGTGACAACAAAAGAAGCAATGAACCGGCTTTCAATAAAGGCGATTCCCGTAATCAAGGACATACTAAGAAATATCTTCCAAAAAA
Source organism: Rhinoderma darwinii (assembly GCF_050947455.1). Classification (NCBI taxonomy): domain Eukaryota; kingdom Metazoa; phylum Chordata; class Amphibia; order Anura; family Rhinodermatidae; genus Rhinoderma; species Rhinoderma darwinii. Next base: position 366,954,401 of record NC_134687.1, read on the forward strand.
TAATGAAGATTTTTTAGATTCCAATCCATTGGACAAATCAAAAAGAAGAAAACCAGACGAGCAGGTCGCAGGAGAAGCAGAGGAAGGAAGAACCCGTTTTCAAAAATCTACTCATCAGAAAGGGCAGAAACCGGTGCAAGACAGCATCAAGAGGACTCTGCCCAAACAACAGTGGTAAATATCTCTCAGCATCAATTGTCTCATACACAATTACAATTACTATCTAAAGGATTGTCATTTTGCCCTAATCAACATATTGATTGGTTTCAATTAGAGTTGGATATATATATAGTTTTGTTAGAGCTATTAAATTGAAGGTTTGGTTTGAGACACAACCGGTTAATACAGTAGTTCATGATACTCTTCCGATACTATCACTTAAAAAACTGGGATTATTTAATAAGAGTGTGTTCCAACCTCCTATAACATCACATGCGATAGAAACCTTTAGAGAACTTGTACAGAAAGATATTGCTTTACTCAGGTCCCAAACATGTGAATCGGGCTTTAAACAGCCTAATATGACTACTCTTGATATGTTGGCATTAGATGAGTTGATCCATAACCACGATCTCATTATAAAACCTGCTGACAAAGGTGGAGCAATCGTGGTTATGGATTCAGATATGTACATGAGAGAATGTTATAGACAACTAGCAGATACCAATGTATATAGAGTACTAAAAAATGATCCTAGACAGGATATTACAAAAAGCATTACTTCACTTATCAAAACAGCATTAGAGGAAGACATAATTGATCAAATGCTATATAAATTCCTCATTATTGAATTTCCTGTTACTCCTTGCCTGTATATATTGCCAAAAATACACAAAGATTTAATGAACCCTCCAGGTCGCCCAATTGTTTCTGGCCGGGGTTCATTAATGAGCAATATCTCTATCTTTGTGGACAAAGTGCTGAGAAATTTTGCTATTAACTCCAAATCTTATATCAGGGACACCACTGACTTTCTACAAAAATTAAAATCTATAAAACTACCAGAGGGGTCTATTTTGGTCTCCTTTGATGTCACATCTCTTTATACCTCCATTGATCATAACAAAGGGCTTGATGCTGTACGACGTAAATTGATGACTGCAGACTATGACAATGCTACCTGTGAGTTTATTATGTCATTAGTGGAACTTATTTTGACATCTAACTATTTCTTATTTAAAGATAGTTATTACATTCAGTTAAAAGGAACGGCCATGGGGTCCAATATGGCTCCCACGTACGCCAATATTTTTATGGACAATATTGAGGAGATGTCGGTCTATGTATCCCACCACTTCTCACATGTTTTGAGGTGGTGGCGATACATAGATGACATCTTCCTCATTTGGACGGACACTGCCACTACATTAATTGATTTTCACAGGTTTCTTAATTCAATAGATGATGATATCCAATTTACTATGATACACTCTATGGACAATATCCAATTCTTGGATGTTACTGTATCCATTGTGAACAATACAATTAGAACTAAAATGTACACTAAAGAGACCGATAGGAACACTTTGCTACGATTTGATAGTTGTCATCCGAGAAGTATGGTAAGGTCCTTGCCATACAGTCAAATGATTAGGGCCAAACGCAACACCGACAGACAGGAGGATCTTGATATATCTTTAGACACTATGATTGGTAACTTTATACAAAGAGGTTACCCTAAATCATTACTGTGGACACATAGAAAGAAGATTGATAATATAGCGAGGGACAGTTTGCTACAGTCTAAAAAACCGTCAGTACATGGAAAACGGAAACGTATTCCATTTATCTCAACTTATAATGACAAAAGTGGAGATATTTCCAGAATTATGAATAGACATTGGCCAATAATCAGTAATAGCTTTGGACACATAGATGTATTGAACAATGGTCCACTTATGTCTTATAGACGCTCACAAAATCTTCGAGATAGACTGGTGAAAACCAGAATGCCAGAACATAAGAAAGGGACACAACCTATCTTTAAACCACTAAAACCGGGCAATATTCCATGTTACAGATGTGTCAATTGTGCCTTGATGTGCAAAGGTGAATTTTTTAGACATCCATTGACTGGACAACAGTTTAAAATTAAACACAACTTCACCTGTGACTCAGACTGGGTCATATATGTGCTATGGTGTCCCTGTGGCCTCCTATATGTGGGTGAAACCACCTGTGCCTTTAAAACTCGTCTAAACAATCATCGTTTCTCTATACGTAAAAAGAAACTTGACTTACCTGTAGCTAAACATTTTTCGGAACATGGTCACAATGAAAGGGATCTAACATTCATGATTCTGGACCATGTTCCTCCATCACAATTTGGCGGTGATCGCCATCTGGCTTTACACAAAAAAGAATTGAGATGGATATTTTTATTGAACACCTTAAAACCTTATGGGCTTAATGTAGAATTCGTTGTAGATAGAATAGCCTTATGATGTCCTCATGCTCTTTTTCCTTGGGTTCTTTAGATGTCCTCTTCGGTATGATGATCGTTGACACATTAACATCAATATCTATATTTTGTATTTACTGTCAATGTTTGATAAATACTAAAAATTTTATGTTTTGTATTTTTTTAGATTGGAATACCACTCCCAACAGAACTTCGGAACTTCTTTGATTGATTTTTTTCAAATAGTAATGTTACTGTGCTACGATATCTGACGGGGCTGTGTTCAATTCATTAAGTCTTATTGTATCAATAAAATATGTTTATTATTTGTTGAATTTTTTCTAGTCTCCTATTAGGTTTCAAAGTGATAGAGAGATATTATAAGTCTTTGTAAGAAAAGTGAGAAGGATTCTCATATATTTTTTATGACTTATGCTCTATGAGATATTATGTCACTGATGTGACAATCTGGGTCCGTTACACGGAGGAGGGTAATGGGACATCCTAGACACGTGAAGACGTGGCTATGTGGTCCCATAACTCTGGGAACAAGATCGTTCTGGATACTTGATTGTGAACAGAGATCTTTGAACCCACGTGTGGATCGTCTTTAAAAAGCCGATATAAAGTTACTTTTAGATATCCTTAATATCTCCATCACTTACCATGAGGAGCATTGACTAATATACCTGTATTTTTTACAGTTATTGACTTCTTGACTGACATAGCCTTGTCAATAGGTATCCATAACAGAGTTACAACAGTTGCTTAGCAACCTATGATGCCGTTACATGCGGGTCAGTTCAGTGGAACGCATTGACACGCATTACATCATATGGATGCGATCGATGCTCTCTGCTGCTGAATGATGATACACTTCCGCCTCGGGGGATTACACTGATGTGTCAAACTTCAATTACCACGAGGGCTGCAGCTGATTGCTGCAATACACTCTTACGAATATATATACCAATGACTGACTAGTTAAATCTGAAGTTCTGATTGGTGAGTGACGATATGACGATAGATTTTACACCACTGCTGCATAAATGATTATGATGTAATCAGTTGTTTTTAATGTTTTTGTTATTATGTACTGTTACTCACGATGTCACATACACACTTTTGTATTTTCTGTATCATGTTTATTTTTATGATGATACCGTACACAATGTATTATGTATGTTTTCATACACTTTGCACTTTATTGTTTTATAATGAGGCCAATTATGTAAAATAGTCTCAACCATATATAAGCTTGCTGAGTAGATGTGTCACTAGGCTTGATAAAGATCCTATTGTAGGATTGAAACGTTGCTGTTGTTTTGGATTGAATAAACCACCACTTTTTTCATGTTGGAGTGCTGCAAATTTTCTTCTTCTATATATTATTACACGTCCGAGGATCGGGACGTTTTGCTGGGCACCTGGTCGATCATCCTTATGTGAGTGCTGCTGCCTTCTTGTTTGCTATATATATATATATATATATATATACACCTATCTATAGATATATATATCTATATATAGCTATATCTATAGATACACACACACACACACACACACACACACACACACACACACACACACACACACAGTATATAGAGGTGCCACCAAATATCCTCTGTGATGGGAATTGCTATAGCGACGATTGTGGATAACAACATGATTTGGAGACTGGATATTTTTTTCATATCTAAAAGCAGTCCCAGTAATTACAGATATTACTAATTATAATAATAATAAGCACTTAAAAAACATGTCTGTCATCCAGATAAATGATACAATGATTCCTAACAGTGCAACACTAAATAATAGTTTCATGTTCTTATTTTAATATGGAAATGACATTGATTTGTCCGATTGACTGTATTGCTATATATTATTATTAATAATGTCATCACCATAGAATTTTCTTTCTGTATTACAGCTTATACAAATATAGCAAATGACTGAAATAATTGTCAGAGTACAGTATAATTTATTAATACCGCATATTGCATTACAAAGTAAGCGTTCACATCTGGAGATAATATACGATAGTTCAAAAAGTAAACTTAAGTGGATGTGCAGTTTTTGTCTTAAAGGGGTTGGACACTTTATAGTAAAATATACTAAAATGCCATAAACTGTTAGGTTGTGTCACATAAAACTGTAAATGCCCTTATGCTTTACCCCATTTCTTTAGTTGAAGGCCCCCTGCTGCCAATAGCTGGGATATGTAAACATCGGAGAGCAGCGTACTCTGCATCCAGAGATCATAAGATGGTGGAAGTAAACTGATTTATCTACGTGACCTCTTCATTGGTTTTCCTGTGCTGCAACCACTTCTGTGCAGGCGATCAGCTACTGTTCAGTCCTAGGAGATGCTCGAAAAGCTGGGGAATCGGTAACGTGGATAACTCTCATGACTGCTGCCATCTTACGCCCTAAGGACTCAGAGATCTCCACTCTCTGATGGTTACATATCCCAGCCATGGTCAGCAGTGGGCCTCCAACTTGAAAGCCGGGATAAGGCACAAGGGCATTTACAGTTTTATGTGAACAGCATACACAGCTTTATGCCATTTTATTAAATTTTACTATAAAGTGGCCAAGCTCTTTAAGAATTATCACCATAAATCACTACCAGTAATATTGCTTACCCGCTGTTTTTTTTTTTCAGTGTTAGCTACTTTTTAGTACTGCTTCATGAGGAAAGAGCTGTGATCAGTAACTGTGGATTAGCTTAGTTGTCTAAATGGCTTCTTTTCTTTACCCATGCTTTACACCGTAGTTTTTCTGTTCAGACTGGCTGTGTATAAATACAAGTTTAACAGGAAGTCAGTACGTAGAGAGCTGTTGTCCATTACAGTGTACATTACAGTGTAAAGTGTTTATGGATAGCAGAGGTCTGAAACCCTTGAGGAATCTATTAAAAAGGACCTGTCACTAGGTTATATAGGTTGAACTGGATTACTGACCTGAAAAGCGCTGTCTCCCTGATTCCAGCAGTTTGACTAATTGAACTGTTAGTTATTTTAGAGTATGAAGGAAGCTCTAGAACACTGAACTTAAGTACAAGATTGTGTAAATAGGCTGGCTTTTTAACGTACCTTATGTATAAGGTTTAAATATCTAAAGTTAGCTGTGTTCAGTCAGGTTTTAGAATTATGAATACAGCAGTCTTAGTTTATTTCAGCATTTTGTCTTGCTGAGATTCATAGTTCTATAAGAATGTGTCTGATAAGAGGGGGTTTGTGAGAAACAAGAGGCAGCTGATTACAGTATGTGGGAGTGTGAATGTTTTTTGTAAGACACAATGCTAATTGCACAATGCTAATTTTAGTGCTGCCCTCAGTAACACCATGATCTCATGGTCCCACATGCTGATAGTGAAATATTACAACAAGCTCAGACTAAGTATTTGTCTGCATAAAAGATAGACTACAAATGTGGACTGCTGGAAATGTAGCGCCAGGTCTGAGATGTCTTCATCAGTGGTGGTGTTGGACTAGACTCACTAAGTATGAAATTTCACTCCTTGCATTCTCACATGTTATTATTTAACGTTGTACTGTCTTGAACCCAGCTACATTGCTTCCGCTGGTTCCAAAAGCATGGGAGAAAGAGAATTAAAGTACAGATCGAAAATACAGACCCTCACATGTCACTATTAAACGTTGCAATGTTCTGTACCCAGCCACTTTGTTGCCCCTGGGTTCTGAATCGGGGGAGTTAGCCCTACAGGTAGCATCTGAAGAACAACAGTTTGATATGACACACAAACATGATTGTCTGTCATTAATGGATAGCGAGCAGAACCTAGAAAATGTTACAGAAGTACCCCTTGTTAACCCTGATTTTGAGTTATTTGTAGATGGCTCACGGTTCTTCCAGGACAGAAAATATCGCACCGGATATGCTGTAGTCACCCACCATGAGGTAATGATACGGATACCTTTCCCCTCTGGTCAATCTGCCCAGGAGGCGGAGCTGAGGGCACTCACTGAAGCGTTTAAGCTGGCAGAAGGTAAGATTATGGGCCCTTTTGGTGGAGCCCCCACTTTCTGAATTCCTCAGGCAACCCAATAAAACACACAGAAAAGGTTGCAGCAGTATTTTCAGCATTAGCCCTACCAAGCAGAGTGGCCATACCCAAAACCCAGGCTCACACCCGAGAGACAAACCCAATTCTGTTGGTAATAAAAAGGTAAACGAGGCTGCCAAACAGGCCGCCCTTTTTGCCCTGAACCCACCAACCACAACAATTGCTGTAGTTCAGCAGCCCGCGACAGGAGTTGATCTTTCGGTGCTAGAGTATCTTCAGGCCCAAGCCCCTGACTCAGAAAATATGGTATCGAAAGAGAAAGGGGAAAAAGAGGGCACTGATGAAATCTGGCATGCAGATTAGAGCCTGTGCTTACCCCAGACCCTATACTCCATGATGGACCACGGCCCCACACATGCGTCCAAGTTGCCATGTGTGCAGTTTTTGCCCCTACTGGGTTGCCTCAGGATTAAATCAAGCTGCTACACGGTAGGTGCAAGGGTGCATGATTTGTGCCAGACACAATCTGGGAAAATTTACCTAGGTGCCTGGTAAGTATACGCCAAGACCAGACTACCCGTTTTGGAGATTGCAGATTGACTACATGCACCTAAGGTAGGCATGTATGAATATGCACTCGTGTGCGTAGATCTATTCTCTGGTTGGCCTGAAGCTTGGCCGGTGAAATCGATCAACGCAAAAACCACAGCAAAGAAACTAAATTAAATCGTGTGTAGATTTGGAGTACCAGAGACCATAGAGAGTGACAGAGGAACCCATTTCACTGGGGAAATCATGAAAGAAATCATGGCTGCAGTGGGGATAGAACAGGCTTTTCACACCCCATATCATCCCCAGAGCAGTGGGAAGGTCGAAAGGTTAAATGGAACCCTCAAATTGAAAATTCAGAAGGCCATGGAGGAAGTGAAAAACTCTTGGTTTGAGTGTTTGCCCCTGGCATTATACTCCATACGGGCCACCCCCAACAAAAAGACTAAGCTCACACCCTATGAGATGCTGTTTGGAAAACCTCCCCAGACAGGACTGTACTTTGCCCAGCAAATGCAGGTGCTTCATAGGAGCTTAACTAACTATGTCGGAGCCCTACAAAACAGGTTGACTAACACACACAAGTATGATTTTTCTTTCATCCCTGATCCAGATTCAAAACAAGGAGCACACTCCCTGAAGCCAGGTGATTGGGTGGTGCTTAAGAAACACGGGAGGAGTTTGGAACCCAGATTTGATGGCTCCTACCAAGTTCAGCTTATGACTTCCACTTCTGTCAAGCTGGAAAACAAGGACATCTGGGTTCACGGCAGCCACTGCAAAAAAGTTCCCAACCCGGAGGCTGAAGATGCTACTTTTCCTTCTGAAATTAGTTGAAAGGGGAAAGAAGAGGGGGTTGGGAAAAGAAAGTATAACACTAAAATTTTACTTTTCTTAAGGATATCCAACATATTCCAGAGTACACAAAATAAAATAGAGTAATATTATTACCCATCCGAAGAGTAACAGTTCAAGTATTAATACTACATTCTCCTCCTTCTGCTAAGCTCATCAATGATAATGGGGCCCCTGGCGGGGACGTACCACCAGCGGCTGTCTGAGGAATGGGACAATTTGCTTGGTAGTCCTCATATGCAGAGCCAGCCTTAAGGTTGTGCGACCTGTGTGAGTGCACAGTGCGCTGAACCCTCCAAGCATGTAGGGGCCGCCACTGAGCTCTCTACTCTCCTCCTCATTACAAACATGGAGGAAACGAGCAGAGGAGGAAGCTCCACCCACAGCCAGAAACCTGCGATCCTGTCAGCTAGAAGACATGGTAAGTGTGTGTATATGTTCCAATATGTGTGTGTATATGTGCATATATGTCTCTATGTTAGTGTGTATATATGTATGCCTCTGTGTGTTTATATATGTTTGGGTATAGTTATGAGAGTGTGTTATCTGTGGTGTTACATAGGACTGCAGATAACATCTACTACATTATCTGTGCTCAGAGAGTTATCACTGTGTTCTCTGTGGTGTTACATAGGACTGCAGGTAACACTACTACTTTATTTGTTCTCAGAGAGTTATCACTGTGTGTTATCTGTGATGTTATACAGGACTGCAGGTAACATCTACATTATCTGTAATCAGAGAACTATCACTGTGTGTTATCTGTGGTGTTACATAGGATCGAAGGTAATATCTACTACATTATCTTTACTCAGAGAGTTATCACTGTGTTATCTGAGGTATTACATGGGACTGCAGGTAACACTACTACATTGTCTGTAGTCATATATATTACTGTGTGTTGTCTGTGGTATTACATAGGGCTGCGGGTTATATCTACTAGATTATCTGTACTCAGAGAGTTATCACTGTGTGTTATCTGTGGTGTTACATAGGTCTGCAGGTAACATCTACTACTTTATCTGTACGCAGAGAGTTATCACTGTGTCATCTGTGGTGTTACATAGGACTGCAGGTAATATCTACTACATTATCTGCACTCTATAAATGGGCTTGTATGTGAATTTATCTTTGAGCTTGTATATATGTGTCTTTTATGTATTTGTATATGTTCCTGTCAGTGTATTTATGTGCCTGTGTGTGTGTGTGTGTGTGTGTGTGTATATCTACCTTTATATATGTATATATTCCAGAATGTGTGTGTTTATATTTGCCTGTTTGTCTAAATATGTCCCTCTATGTAAGTGCAGTATATACAGTGAAGGAAATAAGTATTTGATCCCTTGCTGATTTTGTAAGTTTGCCCACTGTCAAAGTCATGAACAGTCTAGAATTTTTAGGCTAGGTTAATTTTACCAGTGAGAGATAGATTATATTTAAAAAAAAAACAGAAAATCACATAGTCAAAATTATATATATTTATTTGCATTATGCACAGTGAAATAAGTATTTGATCCCCTACCAACCATTAAGAGTTCAGCCTCCTCCAGACCAGTTACACGCTCCAAATCAACTTGGTGCCTGCATTAAAGACAGCTGTCTTAAATGGTCACCTGTATAAAAGACTCCTGTCCACAGACTCAATTAATCAGTCTGACTCTAACCTCTACAACATGGGCAAGACCAAAGAGCTTTCTAAGGATGTCAGGGACAAGATCATAAACCTGCACAAGGCTGGAATGGGCTACAAAACCATAAGTAAGACGCTGGGTGAGAAGGAGACAACTGTTGGTGCAATAGTAAGAAAATGGAAGACATACAAAATGACTGTCAATCGACATTGATCTGGGGCTCCATGCAAAATCTCACCTCGTGGGGTATCCTTGATCCTGAGGAAGGTAAGAGCTCAGCCGAAAACTACATGGGGGGAACTTGTTAATGATCTCAAGGCAGCTGGGACCACAGTCACCAAGAAAACCATTGGTAACAGATTACGCCGTAATGGATTAAAATCCTGCAGTGCCCGCAAGGTCCCCCTGCTCAAGAAGGCACATGTACAGGCCCGTCTGAAGTTTGCAAATGAACATCTGGATGATTCTGAGAGTGATTGGGAGAAGGTGCTGTGGTCAGTTGAGACTAAAATTGAGCTCTTTGGCATTAACTCAACTCGCCGTGTTTGGAGGAAGAGAAATGCTGCCTATGACCCAAAGAACACCGTCCCCACTGTCAAGCATGTAGGTGGAAACATTATGTTTTGGGGGTGTTTCTCTGCTAAGGGCACAGGACTACTTCACCGCATCAATGGGAGAATGGATGGAGCCATGTACCGTCAAATCCTGAGTGACAACCTCCTTCCCTCCACCAGGACATCAAAAATAGCTCGTGGCTGGGTCTTCCAGCACGACAATGACCCAAAACATACAGCCAAGGCAACAAAGGAGTGGATCAAAAAGAAGCACATTAAGGTCATGGAGTGGCCTAGCCAGTCTCCAGACCTTAATCCCATCGAAAACTTATGGAGGGAGCTGAAGATCCGAGTTGCCAAGCGACAGCCTCGAAATCTTAATGATTTACAGATGATCTGCAAAGAGGAGTGGGCCAAAATTCCATCTAACATGTGTGCAAACCTCATCATCAACTACAAAAAACGTCTTACTGCTGAGCTTGCCAACAAGGGTTTTGCCACCAAGTATTAAGTTTTGTTTGCCAAAGGGATCAAATACTTATTTCTCTGTGCACAATGCAAATAAATATATATAATTTTGACTATGTGATTTTCTTTCTTTTTTTTAAAATAATCTATCTCTCACTGGTAAAATTAACGTAGCCTAAAAATTCTAGACTGTTCATGTCTTTGACAGTGGGCAAACTTACAAAATCAGCAAGGGATCAAATACTTATTTCCTTCACTGTATGTTCCAGTATGTGCGTGTCTATATATGTGATTAATTTTTGGTTTGTGGAGGGCAGCAATAGAGGACCCTGCACAGGATGCCATCCAACTTAAGGCCGGCCCTGCTCATAAGAGATTGCTTAGTGGAATGAACAATATTAGGGAAGTTAAAAATTGCTGGATCTGCACTCACCGTCCAATATCCTCTAAAACCATGCCATACCTGGCTATTCCTCTTGACCAGAGCGAGGTCCTCCAGCCTGTCTCTCTTAACAAAGCAGGTTGACCTAAAGCTCAGTTCAAAGAACAGAGTATTAAAAAAGATTATGCTGCCCGCTCCCAGTAGGTGGATGGGTTTCTCATCCCTCGTTTCAGTTCAATATAACAAGGTCAAGTGGGAAAGCAAAAATGGAAGGAATGGGATGACACTCTAAACAAAATAGTAGATAAGAATAGTAAGCCAGTTGACCTTGGTCCTATACCCCATACAGATTTGCTGTTTAGCCTCAGGCTGAACGGTGGGATCACATGTGGGGAGGACAACAATTGCTTCAATATGTACTGTCACAACAAGGTATGGGCCCATCACACAGTGTTTAACATTACTACTACATCCTGTAACATTGAAACCAACACACTCAAGGAAGGTTGCGCTTACCAACAATATGGGAATCAAATGAACAACACTTGATGCGCTGGCGGGGTGCTACAACCCCTTCAGTCATGTCTATTATCCAAAGGAATATACTTGGTATGTGGCCATCAAGCCTATAAGTGGGCAAGCACAGACATAAGAAGCAAGTGATAGAAAATAGGTGCCTATACAATATCAAGTACAGAGTAAATGTATGCCTGAACCATGATGTACACGGGCAATGAATAATACCAGTTATAACATAGCCATGCCCAAGTATTAGGCATATATCAACAAATGGAACATAGCACTATTGCATACCAACAGATGATAGACAACATATGACTATGTGTAGCAGATGAAAAAAACCCTACTATTTATAAGATGGAGATATCCTGAACAAAAAATAACTAAGGCCCCATGCACACGACCGTAAAAAACGGACCCATTCACTTTCATTGAACGCGGACACCTTTCCGTAGCACTACGGAGTCGGCGGCCGGCCGTGATTGCGGGCACGGTCGTGTGCATGGGGCCTAAATATATGATAATATGGTCTAGAATGCAGGAGATAGGATATATAGCTAGGTATAATACGTGGGGAAATAGCCCCACTATGTATGGGATAAATACACGCTAGATACAAAATGTTCAACCAAAGAGAATATAGTCTAAGATAAAAAACAAGTGGTTTGTATATCAAGTGGAGTTACAAAAACCGCATTGACTTACTGTGTTGTGTGTGACAAAGTGGGGGGCCATTGTATGTGATATATGTATTGATTGCTTGCTTGCTAAAAAGTTTGCAAAAGTGACATAATTTAAAACCATTTTTTCTTTGCAGCTTACTTCCTGCTGAGCAGCTGACTAGGGGGAGGGGTTAGCTGGTCCCAGGTGGTATAAGATAGGCCTCAGTACTCTGTGGAGCCTGCTCTGTGGGCTTGAAAAACAAGTGGTTTGTATATCAAGTGGAGTTCCAAAAAAAGGAGTTAAAGCCCCAGTAAGTACTCTTCTATTCTTTTTGCATTAACAACTGTTCGCTGTTTTTTTGTAACTGGGATAATGGCCAGCAAGATTGGAGGTTTTCTTCAGTGCACAGTTTGCCATATGTATGCACGACTGGAGCCGGAGTTCCAGGGTGAATACCTCTGTGGCAGATGTGAGCATGTTTTTCACCTGGAAGCTCGCATTAGAGATCTGGAGGAGAAGAATGCAACACTGAGGACGATAGACAATCTTGAGTGAAGCATGCTGCTCACGGAGCATGCAGTTAGTGGGTTAGAACTGGAGGGTGAAGACATGGGTGAGCAGGATCAGGCAAGTAGCTGGGTTAATGTAGTTAGGGGCAGTAGAAAGGGGTCAAAGAAAAGGAAGGCCGATCCGGTTTCTGACATTCCAAGCAAAATTGCCAAGTTGGGTGATGATGCGAGGGTGTCGGTCTCAGAAATGGCAGCCCTAGTGGATACTGATCTCCCTAACAGCCGGGAGAACAGCCCAGCTAATAGTCGGCGGGATGGTAATGCAGGTAAGCCAAGGCAATTGATAGTCGTAGGGGATTCTATAATCAGGAAGACGGATAGAATAATTTGTCGCCAAGACCACATCAACCGAATGGTTTGCTGTCTCCCTGGTGCCAGGGTTCGGCATGTGGTGGAACGGGTGGACAAATTGCTGGGAGGGGCTGGTGATGATCCAGCTGTCGTGGTCCATGTCGGTACCAACGACAGAATATATGGTAGGTGGAGGAGCCTTAAGAATAATTTTAAAGAACTAGGCTACAAGCTGAAGGGAAGGACCTCCAAGGTTGTATTCTCAGGAATACTGCCTGTGCCATGCGCATCACAGGAAAGACAGCGGGAGCTCAGGGAGTTAAATGCATGGCTTAAGTCTTGGTGTAGAGGAGAAGGATTTGGGTTCCTAGAGCACTGGGCTGACTTTTCATTGGGGTACAAACTGTATTCTGCAGATGATTTGCACCTAAACGGAAGTAGGTCCGCTGTGCTGGGGGAGAGAATTCTAGCTGGGGTGGTGGAGTATTTAAACTAGGGCTGAGGAGGGAGGTCAATGTAGAAAAAAAAGGGGTAGCCAGGTTAGACAGGGGTCAGACTATATTGGTGGGGGGAGAAACAGAATGTGGGGAGAGGACTAGACAACAGGATAAGGAGAGCTGGAGGCCTTGGTACTGTAAGAAAATATAGATATAGTTAAGGTGTTGCTGAAACATGGCTGGACTCTTCACATGACTGGGCTGTAAATCTACAGGGTTTTACACTGTTTCGGAAAGACAGGACAAATAGGAAAGGTGGTGGTGTATGTCTGTATGTGAGAAATTATATGAAGGCAAGTGTGAAAGAGACAATAGTGGGTGAAGATTGTGAGGAGGTTGAAACCTTGTGGGTGGAATTACAAAGGGAGGTAAACACTGAAAAAATTACTTTTGGTGTAATCTATAGACCCCCCAATATAACTGAGGAGATGGAAGGTCAGCTATATAAACAGATGGAGCGGGCTGCACAGGTGGGTACTGTAGTGATAATGGGAGATTTTAATTTCCGGGATATTAATTGGTGTCATGGTTCGGCTTCAACTGCAAAGGGGAGACATTTCCTCAACCTGTTGCAGGAAAATTTTATGGGCCAGTTTGTGGAAGACCCAACTAGAGGTGAAGCTCTGTTGGATCTGGTCATTTCTAATAATACAGAGCTTGTTGGGAACGTCAATGTTCGTGAAAACCTCGGTAACAGTGATCACAATATAGTTACATTTTACCTATACTGTAAAAAACAAACACAGGCTGGGAGGGCAAAAACATTTAATTTTAAGAAAGCCAATTTCCCCAGGATGAAGGCTGCAATTCAAGATATAGACTGGGAATAACTAATGTCAAATAATGGGACAAATGATAAATGGGAGATTTTCAAATCTACTTTGGGTTATTATAGTGCAAAATTTATTCCTATAGGTAACAAGTATAAACGACTAAAATTAAATCCCACATGGCTTACACCTTCTGTGAAAGGGGCAATACATGACAAAAAAAGGGCATTTAAAAAATACAAATCTGAGGGTACATCTGCAGCCTTTGTAAAATATAAAGAGCTTAATAATATCTGTAAAAATGTAATAAAATTAGCAAAAATACAAAATGAAAGGCAGGTGGCCAAGGATAGTAAAACAAATCCCAAAAAATTCTTCAAGTATATAAATGCAAAAAAGCCAAGGTCTGAACATGTAGGACCCCTAGATAGTGGTAATGGGGAGTTGGTCACAGGGGATCAAGAGAAGGCAGAGTTACTAAATGGGTTCTTTAGCTCTGTATATACAACAGAAGAAAGAGCAGCCGATGTAGCCGGTGCCAGTGCTGTTAATACATCAGTTGATATAATGAATTGGATGAATGTAGATATGGTCCAAGCTAAATAAAATAAAATAAATGTGCACAATGCCCCGGATACACCCTAGAATTCTTAAAGAGCTTAGTTCATTTATTTCTGTCCCCCTTTTCATAATATTCAGAGAATCTCTAGTGACTGGAATAGTGCCAAGGGACTGGCGCAGGGCAAATGTGGTGCCTATTTTCAAAAAGGGCTCTAGGTCTTCCCCGGGTAATTATAGACCAGTAAGCTTAACATTCATCGTGGGGAAAATGTTTTAGGGGCTATTGAGGGACTATATACAGGATTATGTGACAATAAATAGCATTATAAGTGACAGCCAGCACGGTTTTACTAAGGACAGAAGTTGTCAAACTAACCTAATCTGTTTTTATGAAGAGGTGAGCAGAAGCCTAGACAGAGGTGCCGCTGTGGATTTAGTGTTTTTGGACTTTGCAAAGGCATTTGACACTGTCCCTCATAGACGTCTAATGGGTAAATTAAGGACTATAGGTTTAGAAAATATAGTTTGTAATTGGATTGAGAATTGGCTCAAGGACCGAATCCAGAGAGTTGTGGTCAATGATTCCTACTCTGAATGGTACCCGGTTATAAGTGGTGTACCCCAGGGTTCAGTGCTGGGACCACTATTATTCAACTTATTTATTAATGATATAGAGAATGGGATTAATAGCGCTATTTCTATTTTTGTAGATGACACCAAGCTATGTAATATAGTTCAGTCTATGGAAGATGTTCATGAATTGCAAGCGGATTTAAACAAACTGAGTGTTTGGGCATCCACTTGGCAGATGAAGTTTAATGTAGATAAATGTAAAGTTATGCATCTGGGTACGAACAACCTGCATGCATCATATGTCCTAGGGGGAGCTACACTGGGGGAGTCACTTGTTGAGAAGGATCTGGGTGTACTTGTAAATCATAAACTAAATAACAGCATGCAGTGTCAATCAGCTGCTTCAAAGGCCAGCAGGATATTGTCGTGTATTAAAAGAGGCATGGACTCGCGGGGCAGGGATGTAATATTGCCACTTTACAAAGCATTAGTGAGGCCTCATCTAGAATATGCAGTTCAGTTCTGGGCAACGAAGCTAATTAGGGGCATGGAGAATTTAAGTTATGAGGAAAGATTAAAAGAATTAAACCTATTTAGCCTTGAAAAAAGACGACTAAGGGGGGACATGATTAATTTATATAAATATATTAATGGCACATACAAAAAATATGGTGAAATCCTGTTCCATGTAAAACCCCCTCAAAAAACAAGGGGGCACTCCCTCCGTCTGGAGAAAAAAAGGTTCAACCTGCAGAGGCGACAAGCCTTCTTTACTGTGAGAACTGTGAATCTATGGAATAGCCTACCGCAGGAGCTGGTCACAGCAGGGACAGTAGATGGCTTTAAAAAGGGTTAGATAATTTCCTAGAACAAAAAAGTATTAGCTCCTATGTGTAGAAATTTTTTACTTCCCTTTTCCCGTCCCTTGGTTGAACTTGATGGACATGTGTCTTTTTTCAGCCGTACTTACTATGTAACTATAGACATAGATATGGGAGATCAAAACATACCCTTAGTCGTGATGGATGCAAAAAGATTGGACAGGATAGGAACACCCCAGGAGATGTCTCGATGCGCGTTTCGCCTGAACTTTTGAACGGTAGTGTATATTTATATATATATATATATATATATATATATATATATATATGTATATACTCTACCGTTCAAAAGTTTGGGGTCACCCAGACAATTTTGTGTTTTCCATGAAAACTCACACTTATATTTATCAAATGAGTTGCAAAATGTCTAGAAAATATAGTCAAGACATTGACAAGGTTAGAAATAATGATTTTTATTTCAAATAACAATTTTCTCCTTCAAACTTTGCTTTCGTCAAAGAATGCTCCATTTGCAGCAATTACAGCATTGCAGACCTTTGGCATTATAGCTGTTAATTTGCTGAGGTAATCGGGAGAAATTTCACCCCATGCTTCCAGAAGCCCCTCCCACAAGTTGGATTGGCTTGATGGGCACTTCTTGCGTACCATACGGTCAAGCTGCTCCCACAACAGCTCTATGGGGTTGAGATCTGGTGACTGCGGTGGCCACTCCATTACAGATAGACTACCAGCTGCCTGCTTCTTCCCTAAATAGTTCTTGCATAATTTGGAGGTGTGCTTTGGGTCATTGTCCTGTTGTAGGATGAAATTAGCTCCAATCAAGCGCTGTCCACAGGCTATGGCATGGCGTTGCAAAATGGAGTGATAGCCTTCCTTATTCAAAATCCCTTTTACAAATCTCCCACTTTACCAGCACCAAAGCAACCCCAGACCATCACATTACCTCCACCGTGCTTGACAGATGGCGTCAGGCACTCTTCCAGCATCTTTTCAGTTGTTCTGCGTCTTCGTCTGTCCATAACACTTTTTTCCAATCTTCCTCTGTCCAATGTCTGTGTGCTTTTGCCCATATTAATCTTTTCCTTTTATTAGCCAGTCTCAGATATGGCTTTTTCTTTGCCACTCTGCCCTGAAGTCCAGCATCCCGGAGTCGCCTCTTCACTGTAAACGTTGACACTGGCGTTTTGCGGGTACTATTTAATGAAGCTGCCAGTTGAGGCTTCGAAACACGGTATCTTGTTGTTGTTACATGTACAATTAAAGTATCTCATCCTCATACGGCTGCGCCCTTGGATTTCTCCGACCTTTTTTCCTTTTTACTAGATACAACATAGCAGCCTACCATTACCAGGATGGGAAGGACCATGTTGGCTGTTTGGACCTTCCCAGCCTAATAATATCAGCCTGTGGCCGCCTCAATGCCCTACCATCACTTCAGACGGTCAGGTACTGGATTGTACCCGACTCTTCCCGGTACCCCTGGTGGCAGTGGGTATAGGGGTAATAATGGGGGGTTAGTGTTAGCATTTCCACAGTGATTTCCAGGGGCTTCCTTAGAGTCGGAATCCCCAGGCAGTGCACTAGTAAAGACTCTGCCCCAAAACTCCGGCCCTGGGAAAGCTCCTTGTGTCCATATATGGACAGTGATGTCAGGAGGAGAGAAGGAGTACCGGGCAGAGCGCTGGAAGCGGCTCTGTTTCGAGACTCCAACAATGAGGAAGTCCCTGACATCCCTCCGTCTCTGGTGTTCCCCTGACATCACTGTCTATATATGGACAGTGATGTTAGGGGCTTCCACAGAGCCAGTGTACCGTACGGAGCAGAGCCTCTACTAGCGCTCTGCCTGGTAATTCAGCTCTGCACTGGACATCACTATCCATATATGAACAGTGATGTCAGGAGCAGTGCTGTGAATAGGACCTAGAGTAAGGAGGCTCAAGAGCGCGCACATCAACGTGGTGCCTCCCGCTCAGCCTCTGTTCTGCATAGAATCCATAGCCAGCGTCTGGCTACGGTTTCCAATTGACAACAATCAGGGACTGCCGAAGTAGAAGAGACGGAGGAGCAGCAGGACAGGGAAGAAGACTACAGCATGGCAGCCTAACGCTTGCAGGAAGGTTAATATAATATATTGAAAAGTTTCTTATTATGTTAAAAGGAACACATTTACAGGTACACTTTAAATACAGGGCCTAGCAGACAGGATCATACATGGCCATGTATCTAAGCCTACTATGTGGTAAGCTTAGATACAGGGCCCATGTGTGATACTGTCTGTTAGACCATGTATCTAAGCCTACCACAAGGCAGGCTTAGATACAGTAATATACCTAAATGGAGAGCACCAGAAACACAAGTCCCTAGGGTATTTATCATAACCATGTATTACACTTAGTGCGCCGTATCTATGGGGACCTGGGCATAGCAACCCATAATGAACATGATGGTAACGGTGAAACCCGCTAATAACTATAACAACCTAAAAAATGGAGTCTGACACACCAAAGTAAAATTAAAACAATGTAATTTTATTAGAACAATACAAAATATCAAAAATTTAAAAGCAGAGATGATTTCCACAGTGCGGAAAGACAACCAGATTGTACAGAGAATGTAACTGTATACATATAAATATATGAATGACACTGTGTAACTACAAGAAAATAAAGATACAGCTCATTACATTTGCGTAGTATGTTTGTTATCAATACATGAACAGGTAAGAGGACCTACTCAGCACTTCATTTATGGGCTATATATCAATGATAATGCATGATGAACATATAAATAAATCTATAATGATATAGTATTTGATATAATTAGCACTATGTACACCATGTGAAATCACTACATAGTGCACCCACGGAAATGAATGTATAAATGGCAGAAAATTGCCTGTATAAATTTGTAAGAAAGAAGAATAATAAATGCCCGCTATGGAAGGTCTATACTAATAGGAAACTCTTACCCATTATAAAAGTCACTGTCTCTGGTGTCGGCCCCGACGCGCGTTTCGGCCCGGAAGCCTTCGTATGGGGTGGTGTCAGGACCAAAAGAAGGCCCTTTATAGTTAACTTGAGCCAATCACCGATGAAACCGTACATAATACACAACAAATACATACATTGCTAATCATGGCGCCGCCATCCCACTAGTCCACATACGGAGCACAGGACCGGAAGCACTAGACTCCGAGGGCACATGTCCTGCACTCCAGTCCCGGCCAGGAGGCAAAACCATGGAAACACGACGCCGCGCATGTGCACAAATGACAACATCGCAATGCTATTCCGGTATTCATTAGATCGTAATGGAGCACAGAGCATAGATCAAGATGTATGAATATAAAGACAGAAAAAAGATAATCATGCCAATATTGATTTGAAAACATTATAAATGAAAAAAATATAATAAATAAAGTGTGGAACATAACTAAATGAAACTGAAAATAAAAATAGATAATTTAAAGACGAAACGTGTTTCTCCATTTTATATTGGAAAGCTTGAAATCTATCCCTAACCTGTCCCTATTTATGTGAAGAGGGACAAAAAATAATATATATATATACAAACGGTGTGCTGTAAAAAACATCACAAAAATCTAAAAAAAGGGGGGGGGGGGTTCAAAAGTCAAACATCAATACAAAAAAAAACACATTATTAATATACATATTCAAAAATAGCATGATGAATAAATAAATAAATTTTATTTTATTTAATTCAATATGGATGCATGTAATGGCATGTATGAAAATATATATAATTACTAAATAGAAATAGGTTTTGATTACTATACATATTTAATGTACATAATTCAAATATATATATATATATATATATATATATATATATATATATATATATATAGCAGCATGCATGGAAATACAGTAGACACCAAATATCAATTTCATCAGATCTAACATATATCAAACAATATATATAAAAAAAATTACATACAAAAGTAAGTGCATAAGAAAAAGACAAACAAGTCACAACCAAAATATTGAGTACAAAATGTATATGTGTATATATACACTAGTGCATTAAATAGTGAAAACAGTATATATAATATATAAAAAATATATAATATAAAAAATACATGTATATATTTTAAATATTAGTTAAGACCAGTGACTGTACAGAGACAACAATATTGTGTGATAATTAATACCCCATTGAAAAAACAAACATATGGTGAATAAACCCAAAGTGTAAAAAGACGTTTTATATTTTTATTATTCTATATATAAAACACCTATTTTAGTCTTTACTTCACACTACTATCTTTCCAAGTGCTGTATAACTATATATATATTAATCTAGATTCATGCTAAAAATAAGAATAAATAAATGGTCATTATATATAAAAGAAGAAAGGTGTTCTATTTGAAAAAAGTGTATATCTAAAATATATATATTAATGACTATATAAAACATACCTTCGTATGCCCATGCATTAACACATATATGACAGGGATCCAAATAAGAAAAATACTAATAAATAGACAAAAAACATTTTGTATTATATATTAATGGTGTAAATGTAATTAAACATGAAAAAGTGTGAAATAACTGGAAATAAATTAAAAATGTAACTATTAATTAGTGTAATATGAATAAATATAAATTAGTACAGTACACCAATACAATCATATATAATGATAAATATCAAAAATTTATACAAACTAGTGAATAATTCATAGGTATTTAATAATAAATATTACACCATATTATTACACATTAAAATAAACAATATATAACAACTAATACATAAATAAATAAATATTAAAAATAAAAAATAATAAATAAATAAAACGGTCTATATATCATAATTGTATCGAAATACTCATTATAGATGAAAACACATCAACTACATCTCCTCAAATGAACTATTCATCAATATGGTCAGAAAACAAAAAATGCAGGTCCTCTTCTCAGACCTTTATGGAATTATTAATAGGTCTTGACAAACAGTCTCTTGAAGTATTAGATACTGAGATTGACAATGTACAGGCTCAATTGAAAGCTAAGTTGAGCGAGGAAGAATGGAAAAATACTTTCCAACAACTAAATTTAAAAATGGATAGATGGGAAAAAGGCGTACAAGACATCAAGAGTCGTAAATTTCAGCGTGATCTTAACGATAAAATGACAAATAGGATGTACAAATGGCAATATTCTAAACAACCGAAAAGGGACACTAGGAGATCCCCTTCAGTGTCCTCAGGGAGTTCTATCTCAGAACCCAAGAACAGCATACAGAGAGGAAGAACATGAAGTGGTATGGACTACAGGAGATATAATACATCCAATCAAAGGGGTCGACAGAGATATCGTATGGACGAACGACGTATGCAACCATATGGATATGATCCCTCTGTCAGACAAAGAGGTGAAATTAGGCGCAATCAAATGTCTGATAATCAACAAATGAAGGTAATAAATTTATCTAGCCATCATTTATCTTTCACTGATATTGGGGTACTGTCAAGGGGGTTAACATTTGCACCCTCAACTCATTTTGACGCTTTTACAGCTGTAAAGGATCTGCACCTCTTCGCTAGAGGCCTAATATTCAAAAGGTGGTTCCATAGGAAGAATGACAACATTTTTAATACACCAGAGGAGAGAGAGGCACTTCAGTCTCTAGAACAACTGCTGAACGAACAAGTGAATCCTGAAACAGGTATGATTCCGCAAGCAATAAGGAAACGATCGACAAAATTTCCTCCATTTACCATATGTCCAGCGGTTGATCTATTTATTAAATTGGTCTCACAAGACCTTGAAAAGATAGCCACAGGCATTAGACACGATAATCTAACTATGGCTGAGCGGAGTAGTTTGAAAAGATTAAAAGCCCTCAAGGATACTGTATTTAAACCAGCCGATAAGGGTGGCAACATAGTGGTCTGTCCCAGAGATTTATATGAAAGGGAAGCGTATCGTCAATTAAGGAATTTGATTTGTTATAAAAAAATTGACCTTTAATCCCCTCTCTGCTTTTAGCACATCACTTCATAACATACTAAGAGAGGCTTTGAATGCGGGCACCATCTCTACCGCTTTGGTAGAATGTTTGATGGTACAGGACCCCAAGGTGGCAAGTCTGTATCTGTTGCTGAAAATCCACAAGAATCCCAAATTACCACCAGGGCGCCCTATTATCTCCGGGAGAGGAAATTTGAAAAGCAAGCGACTACTCTTAAACAAGGTTTTTTTGACAGGGGTTACACCAGGAGATGTATAAATAGAGCATACAAGAGGGCATGTGAAGCGAAACGGACACAACTACTTCACCCTGCCATCAAGAAGAACGATGACACTAAAATCAGGTATGTCACTACCTATAGATGGGGTGAAATGCGGAAATGTCTGTCTAGACATTGGCCCATTTTACAAACTGATGGAATCTGTAAAGGATCTGCCAGGCACAGCTTCGGGGTTAACTCCCAGAACTAATCAGTCAGCACCTGAGAATACATCCCTGAGACTGACTCCTGCTTCCACCATTCAGGCTGGCAGGCTTAGGAGTGGGAGAGCCTATCGTAACCTGGCCAGACTCAGCTAGCTCCCGCCCTCGGTCTATTTAAGCCTGCCCTTCCTGTCCCTCGGTGCTTGTGATTCTTTCCTTGTGGTTTCCTGGCCCAGCTACAGCTCCTGCTATTTTTGATCTTGCTTCCCTTTCAGGTCTCTTTTGGTGGTAGGTCTGCTACCGGCAGTGCCTTCGTGGATTCAGGGTCCTCTACTAATATCATGTCTGTGGAATTTGCTATGTCCCTTGCTATGCCTCTGATTGATTTGCCTAAACCTGTCCCGGTAGTGGGTATCGACTCCACTCCTCTTGCTAATGGTTATTTTACACAGCATACCCCTGTTTTTGAACTCCTTGTTGGCTCCATGCATTTGGAGCAATGCTCTGTACTGTTGATGCAGGGATTATCGTACGATTTGGTTCTAGGTCTTCCCTGGTTGCAGTTGCATAATCCCACGTTTGACTGGAATACTGGGGAGCTAACCAAATGGGGTAATGAATGTTGTACGTCATGTTTTTCTGTTAATTCTATTTCTCCCCCTAAGGAGGCGAATACGCTACCCGAGTTTGTTCAGGACTTCGCTGATGTTTTCTCTAGGGAGGCCTCCGAAGTGTTACCTCCTCATAGAGAATACTATTGCGCTATCGAATTGGTACCAGGAGCTAAGCTTCCTAAGGGTAGGATATTTAATCTTTCTTGTCCCGAACGTGAAGCTATGAGAGTGCATATCCAGGAATCCCTGGCCAAGGGTTACATTCGTCCCTCTTCTTCTCCGGTAGGTGCTGGCTTCTTCTTCGTGGGGAAGAAGGATGGTGGTCTTAGGCCATGCATTGACTACCGTAGCCTGAATAAGGTCACAGTAAGGAACCAGTATCCCCTTCCTTTGATTCCTGATCTCTTTAATCAGGTTCAGGGGGCCCAATGGTTTTCTAAATTGGATCTACGGGGGCGTATAACCTTATTTGCATCAAAGAGGGGGATGAGTGGAAGACTGCGTTTAACACGCCCGAAGGCCTTTTCGAATACCTCATCATGCCCTTTGGGTTGTGTAATGCCCCTGTGGTCTTCCAGAATTTCATAAATGAGATTTTGAGAAATTACCTGGGGATTTTTCTGGTAGTGTACCTTGATGACATACTTGTGTTTTCCAAGGACTGGTCCTCCCACATTGAGCATGTCAGGAAGGTGCTCCAGGTCCTTCGGGAAAACAAACTGTTTGCCAAAACAGAAAAATGTGTGTTTGGGGTACAGGAGATTTAATTTTTTGGTCAAATCCTCACTCCTCATGAATTCCGCATGGACCCCGCCAATGTTCAGGCTGTGGCGGAATGGGTCCAACCTGCCTCCCTGAAGGCGTTACAGTGTTTTTTGGGGTTCGCTAATTATTACAGGAGATTTATTGCTAACTTCTCGGTCATCGCTAAGCCCCTTACGGACCTCACTCGCAAAGGTGCTGATCTCCTCCACTGGCCTCCTGAGGCTGTCCCGGCTTTTGAGGTCCTTAAGAAGTGCTTTATCTCGGCCCCAGTGCTGGTTCAGCCCAACCAAATGGAGCCATTTATCGTGGAAGTTGACGCATCTGAGGTGGGAGTGGGGGCTGTCTTGTCCCAGTGTACCAGGTCCCTCACCCATCTCCGCCCCTGTGCCTACTTCTCCAGGAAGTTTTCGCCAACTGAAAGTAACTATGATATTGGCAACCGCGAACTCTTAGCCATTAAATGGGTATTTGAAGAGTGGCGCCACTTCCTGGAGGGGGCTAGGCACCAGGTAACGGTCCTTACCGACCACAAGAATCTGGTTTTCCTAGAATCTGCCCGGAGGCTAAACCCGAGACAAGCTCGATGGGCGTTATTTTTTACCAGATTCAATTTTTTGGTTACCTATAGGGCTGGGTCTAAAAATATTAAGGCTGATGCACTGTCGCGTAGCTTCATGGCCAGCCCTCCTTCGGAGGAAGATCCGGCTTGTATTTTGCCTCCAGGTATAATCATTTCCTCGATCGATTCTGATTTAGTCTCTGATATTGCTGCTGATCAAGGTGCAGCTCCCGGGAACCTTCCTGAGAACAAGCTGTTTGTTCCCCTGCAATTCCGGCTAAGGGTACTTAGGGAAAATCATGACTCCGCACTATCTGGCCATCCAGGCATCCTGGGGACCAAACACCTCATTACCAGAAATTATTGGTGGCCTGGGTTGCCTAAAGACGTTAAGGCCTACGTCGCCGCTTGTGAGGTTTGTGCTAGGTCCAAGACTCCCAGGTCCCGACCAGCGGCCTTACTGCGTTCGTTGCCCATTCCCCAGAGACCTTGGACACATATCTCCATGGATTTTATCACCGATTTGCCTCCATCCCAAGGCAAGTCGGTGGTGTGGGTGGTGGTGGACCGCTTCAGTAAGATGTGCCACTTTGTGCCCCTCAAGAAACTACCCAACGCCAAAACGTTGGCTACCTTGTTTGTCAAACACATCCTGCGTCTCCATGGGGTCCCTGTCAATATTGTTTCGGACAGAGGGGTACAATTTGTTTCATTGTTTTGGAGAGCCTTCTGTATGAAGTTGGGGATTGATCTGTCCTTCTCCTCTGCCTTCCATCCTGAAACCAATGGCCAAACGGAGAGGACTAATCAATCTCTAGAACAATACTTAGGGTGTTTTGTCTCTGACTGTCAATTTGATTGGGTCTCTTTCATTCCCCTCGCCGAATTTTCCCTTAATAACCGGGTCAGTAACTCGTCAGAGGTCTCTCCTTTTTTTTTTGTAATTTTGGGTTTAATCCACGGTTCTCCTCCGTTTCACCTGGTAGTTCCAACAATCCCGAGGTAGAGGTCGTTCATCGGGAACTGTGCACAGTCTGGGCCCAGGTTCAGAAAAACCTAGAGGTGTCCCAGAGCGTACAAAAAACTCAGGCTGATAAAAAACTTTCTGCTAACCCCCTGTTTATGGTCGGGGATCTGGTGTGGTTGTCGTCTAGGAACTTGCGTCTCAAGATTCTGTCCAAGAAGTTTGCTCCCCGCTTTATTGGGCCGTATAAGGTCATTGAGGTCCTCAATCCTGTCTCCTTCCGGCTGGAGTTACCCCCGTCTTTTCGGATACACGACGTGTTTCATGCCTCCCTCCTCAAACGCTGCTCCCCGTCCTTGGCTCCCTCGAGGAGACCTCCTGTTCCCGTCCTCACCCCTGAGGGGGTGGAATTCGAGGTGGCCAGGATTGTGGACAGCAAGATGGTCCAAGGCTCCCTCCAGTACCTGGTCCATTGGAGAGGATACGGGCCCGAGGAGAGGACTTGGGTACCCGCCCGGGATGTTCACGCTGGGGTATTGGTCAGGAGGTTCCACCTGCGTTTCCCCAGTAAGCCAGGTCCACTTAGAAAGGGTCCGGTGGCCCCTCATAAAAGGGGGGGTACTGTAAAGGATCTGCCAGGCACAGCTTAGGGGTTAACTCCCAGAACTAATCAGTCAGCACCTGAGAATACATCCCTGAGCCTGACTCCTGCTTCCACCATTCAGGCTGGCAGGCTTAGGAGTGGGAGAGCCTATCGTAACCTGGCCAGACTCAGCTAGCTCCCGCCCTCGGTCTATTTAAGCCTGCCCTTCCTGTCCCTCGGTGCTTGTGATTCTTTCCTTGTGGTTTCCTGGCCCAGCTACAGCTCCTGCTATTTTTGATCCTGCTCCATACAGACCCTGGCTTACCGACTACTCTTCTGCTTTTCGTTTTGTACCTCGCACACTCCTGGCTTGACTCGGCTCGTTCACCACTCTGGTTGCTCACGGTGTTGCCGTGGGCAACGGCCCCTTTTCCTTGCTTGTGTTCCTTTGTATGTTTGTCGTGGTTGTCGTGCACTTACTGAGCGCAGGGACCGCCGCCCAGTTGTACCCCGTCGCCTAGGCGGGTCGTTGCAACTAGGCAGGGACAGAGTGGCGGGTAGATTAGGGCTCACTTGTCCGTCTCCCTACCCCCTGCCATTACAGAATCTTAGCTGAAATATTACCTACAAAACCTGTGGTCACATCAAGAAGAGCAAGGAACCTTCACGATGCGTTGGTTTATAGCTATCACCAACCCCAGATGGTCAAACCGATTTTTGGAGCATCCAAACCTAAATGGGGTTGTCACCCATGTGGTAGATGCATAGCATGCCCAAATATTGTTAGCAGTGATGATTTTGTGGATTCGTCCGGCCAATCAAAATACAAGATTACTTGGCCTATTAATTGCAACACGAAGGGCGTAATTTACTATGCATTTTGCCCATGTCCAAAAATCTATATATCGGTCTCACGACAAGAGAATTAAAAACTAGAACGAGAGAACATGTAAATAGTATTGAGGCAGCCAAGGGGACAGCGCTGGACAAAATAGATCTTTTGAAAACTTTACCACAACATTTTTTTCTGCATCACAATTGTGCATCTAAAGACCTAAAAATTAAAGGCATAGATCACGTGAAACTTGATATGAGAGGAGGGTCCCTAATGAAAAAACTGTTGAGAGTGGAATCCAAATGGATTTGGAAACTAAAGACATTACAACCCAAGGGCTTGAATGAAAGCCTTGGTTTTGCAGCTTTCCTGTAGGGTGTCAGGATTTTTAATAGTGTTGTTTTTAAGTAGTTTGTGGTTGGGTCTTGCATGGGCCATCTTTTAACATGTATTTCTTTTTAGTTCTTGCAGATTGTCTGCCACCTATTTGAGAATTTGATAAGACCCAACATTATGATGTTTGCCTGAGCCTGTAACAACGTTTTTTTATTCCATTTTTTGTTTTCTGACCATATTGATGAATAGTTCATTTGAGGAGATGTAGTTGATGTGTTTTCATCTATAATGAGTATTTTGATACAATGATGATATATAGACGGTTTTATTTGTTATTTATAATTTTTTATTTTTAATATTTATTTATTTATGTATTAGTTGTTATATATTGTTTATTTTAATGTGTAATATTATGGTGTAATATTTATTATTAAATACCTATGAATTATTCACTAGTTTGTATACATTTTTGATATTTATCATTATATATGATTGTATTGGTGTACTGTACTAATTTATATTTATTCATATTACACTAATTAATAGTTTCATTTTTAATTTATTTCTAGTTATTTCACACTTTTTAATGTTTAATTACATTTACACCATTAATATATAATACAAAATGTTTTTTGTCTATTTATTAGTATTTTTCTTATTTGGATCCCTGTCATATATGTGTTAATGCATGGGCATACGAAGGTATGTTTTATATAGTCATTAATATATATATATTTTAGATATACACTTTTTTCAAATAGAACACCTTTCTTCTTTTTATATATAATGACTATCTATTTATTTATTCTTATTTTTAGCATGAATCTAGATTAATATATATATAGTTATGCAGCACTTGGAAAGATAGTAGTGTGAAGTAAAGACTAAAATAGGTGTTTTATATATAGAATAATAAAAATATAAAATGTATTTTTACACTTTGGGTTTATTCACCATATGTTTGTTTTTTCAATGAGGTATTAATTATCACACAATATTGTTATTTCTGTACAGTCACTGGTCTTAACTAATATTTAAAATATATACATGTATTTTTTATATTATATATTTTTTATATATTATATATACTGTTTTCACTATTTAATGCACTAGTGTATATATATAAATTTTGTAGATTCTGGCTTTTGGGTTTAAATTTCACTAATATATATTTAGAATGGAGTTAGGTATATCTGTATATTTCTGTGTATATATACGTATAGATGTGTTTTCAAAAAAATGTACGCAATATTTTGGTTGTGACTTGTTTGTATTTTTCTTATGCACTTACTTTTGTATGTACATTTTTTTTTATACATATATTGTTTGATATACATTAGATCTGATGAAATTGATATTTGGTGTCTACTGTATTTCCATACATGCAGCTATATATATATATATTTGAATTATTTAAATTAAATATGTATAATAATCAAAACCTATCTATTTCTATTTAGTAATTATATATATTTTCATATATGCCATTACATGCATCCATATTGAATTAAATAAAATTAAAATTTATTTATTCATCATGCTATTTTTGAATATGTATATTAATAATTATTTTTTTGTATTAATGTTTGACTTTTGCACCCCCTCCCCTTTTTTAGTTTTTTTAATGTTTTTTACAGCACACCGTTTGTATATATATATATATATTTTTTTTCATTTATAATGTTTTCAAATCAATATTGGCATGATTATCTTCTTTTTTCTGTCTTTATATTCATACATCTTGATCTATGCTCTGTGCTCCATTACGATCTAATGAATAGCGGAATAGCATTGCGATGTTGTCATTTGTGCGCATGTGCGGCGTCGTGTTTCCATGGTTTTGCCTCCTGGCCGGGACTGGAGTGCAGGACACGTGCCCTCCGAGTCTAGTGCTTCCGGTCCTGTGCTCCGGATGTGGACTAGTGGGATGGCGGCGCCGTGATTAGCAATGTATGTATTTGTTGTGTATTATGTACGTTGCATCGGTGATTGGCTCAAGTTAACTATAAAGGGCCTGTCTTTTGGTCCTGACACCACTCCCAGACGAAGGCTTCCGGGCCGAAACGCGCGTCGGGGCCGACACCAGAGACAGTGACTTTTATAATGGGTAAGAGTTTCCTATTAGTATAGACCTTCCATAGCGGGCATTTATTATTCTTCTTTCTTACAAATTTATACAGGCAATTTTCTGCCGTTTATACAGGCATTTCCGTGGGTGCACTATGTAGTGATTTCACATGGTGTACATAGTGCTAATTATATCAAATACTATATCCTTATAGATTTATTTATAGATTTATCATGCATTATCATTGATATATAGCCCATAAATGAAGTGCTGAGTAGGTCCTCTTACCTGTTCATGTATTGATAACAAACATACTACGCAAATGTAATGAGCTGTATCTTTATTTTCTTGTAGTTACACAGTGTCATTCATATATTTATATGTATACAGTTACATTCTCTGTACAATCTGGTTGTCTTTCCGCACTGTGGAAATCATCTCTGCTTTTACATTTTTGATATTTTTGTATTGTTCTAATAAAATTACATTGTTTTAATTGTACTTTGGTGTGTCAGACTCCATTTTTTAGGTTGTTATAGGCTTAGATACAGGACCCCAGCAGGCAGTAATGTTACACTTACCCTTCCCTTCAGGTCCGGGTGCAGCGGATGTCCTGACACCATCCAGCGTCGTGACGTCATGCGCAGCGCCAGGGCCGGTTTCAACACCCGGCGAACCCAGGCAAGTGACGGGGCCCACTACCCTGGTGGGGCTCACTCGGCTGCTGGGTGCTGACGCTGCCGTCCTCACGGCATCACTGTCCATATATGCACAGTTATGTCAGGAGGAGAGAAGGAGTCCCAGGCAGATCGCTAGTAGCGCTATGCCCGAGACTTTGGCTCTGGGGTTGCCGTATATGGACAGTGATTTCAGGGGGTTCCCCAGAGCCAGAGTACCGGAGCAGAGCCTTTACTAGCGCTCTGCCCGGGACTTCAGCACTGCTCCGGACGCCACTATCCATATATGGACATTGATGTCAGGAGCAGAGCAGGAGTCCCAGGCAGAGTGCTAGTAGTGCTCTGCTTGGTTCTATGGCTCTGGGGTTGCCCCTGACAACACTGTTCATAATGGACAGTGACGTCAGGGGCTTCTCCTGAAGCGGAATCCCCAGCAAGAGCATCTGCAACACTCTGGCTGGGAATTCGACTCTTAGAGGGAACCCCAAAGGCGCTACCTACAGGGAGGGTGACTTTGTGGCACTACCAGGGAGGGGGGCTGTGTGGCACTTCCAGGGAGGGGGATGTGTGGCACTACCAGGGAGGACATTATGGACATTGATGTCAGGAGCAGAGCAGGAGTCCCAGGCAGAGTGCTAGTAGTGCTCTGCTTGGTTCAATGGCTCTGGGGTTGCCCCTGACAACACTGTTCATATATGGACAGTGACGTCAGGGGCTTCTCCTGGAGCGGAATCCCCAGCCAGAGCATCGGCAACTCTCTGTGTAAAGGATCTGCCAGAGACAGCTTCTGTGTCGACGCCCGTGGTTAATCAGTCTGCACCTGCTCCTAAGTCTGATAGAGTGACTCGATCTGCTACCACTCAGGCTGGTAGGCTCAGGAGTGGGAGAACCTATCACAGCCTGGCCAGACGGTTCTAGCTCCCGCCCTCGGTCTGTTTATACCTTCATTTCCTGCTTGTCTCTGCCTGTGATTCTTTCCTGTTTCCTGTCTCTGCTGCTCCTGCTATCATTATTGACCTTGCTTCATTTTGACCCTGGCTTTACTGACTACGCTCCTGCTCTGCGTTTGGTACCTCGTACACTCCTGGTTTGACTCGGCTCGTTCACTACTCTTGTTGCTCACAGTCTTGCCGTGGGCAACTGCCCCATTTCCCTTAGCTTCTGTGTACCCTTGTCTGTTTGTCTGTCGTGCACATATTGAGCGTAGGGACCGTCGCCCAGTTGTACGCCGACGCCTAGGACTGGCCGTGCAAGTAGACAGGGACTGAGTGGTGGGTAGATTAGAGCTCACCTGTCTTCTCCCTACCCCGTCATTACACTCTGGCTGGGAATTCGACTCCTAGATGGAACCCCAAAGGCGCTACCTACAGGGAGGGGGGCTGTGTGGCACTTCCAGGGAGGGGGATGTGTGGCACTACCAGGGAGGAGGGCTGTGTGGCACTAACAGGGAGGGGGGCTGTGTGGCACTACCTGGGAGGAGGGGGACTGTGTGGAACTACCTCGGAGGTGAGGGCTGTGTGGCACTACCTGGAAGGGGGTAGTGGTAGTACCTGGGGGGCTGTGTGGCACTACCTCAGAGGAGGGGGCTGTGTGGCACTATCTACAGAGGGCACTAAATTTATTGGGGTATGAGGGCATAAACAGGGCATAATGTCTATATGGGGGCAAAAAGTGAAGTTTTCTGCCATTTTACTGCTGCCATGAATTCCCCCGCTAAGGGGCCTACTAAGTCTGTGTCGCCCAAGGGCCCACATAAACCTGGAGCCGGCCTTGCGCGGCGCACAGTGTCGTGACGTTATGACGCGAGAAGACGTCAGGACTTCTGCTGCGCTCGGGAAGGTGGTTAAAGTAGAGTGGTACTACTATAGTAACAGGGGCACGTGTATTTTATGACATAGGCCCCAGTTACTATAGTACATTTTAATAAATGCGGTGTAGTTGGCCGCTGCCCGGTCGCAATTGTGAGCGATGCGACTCCTGCAGCTACACCCCTGAATGTGGCAGTGGCCCGGGGATCCTGGGCACCAGGCCAAAGATACGTGGCTTGGGCCCCGAAGGCCCGGTGCAAGTGACACCCCTGCCGGATGGTTTGTCGGTCTAATCCAAGGAGTCTTTCAAATCATTTTGCTTTGCTTTACTATATATATTATCATTAAATTTGCACGATGGCCATTGCCTAAACTTTGTAAAGGGCTTACAAAACAGACCAAAACAATCATAAGAATCGAAGCACCGGGTACAGCTTTTGACCAATTATAGCCAATGACACAGTTACCCACATATAACCCTGATAACAGGACACCTCTGCCCCTCCTTACCTGGGGAATGGAGTGAAGTGGAAGCAAGTCTACAGGTAGTCGACTAGCAATTACATAATGTACACGGGAACGGTGGCGCTGAAGCCTTGGATGTTCAAATACAAACAAAAGGAAGGAATTGTGAAAGTATCATCTTAATTTCTTAATAGTGGCGTGGGTATTTGAAGACTCAACAAATCATATCTGGTATGGACTGGTTTTTGGGGTGCTGGCAACTTCCTTATCATGTACACAATTTCAGTATCAACCCCTTCAGGACTGAGCAATTTTTGGAATTTTCATTTTCGTTTTTCACTCCCCGCCTTCCAAGAGCCATAACTTTTGTATTTTTCCATCAATGGAGAGGTGTGAGGGTTTATTTTTTGCGGGACGAGTTGTAGTTTCTATTGGCACCATTTAAGGTACCATGTAATGTACTGGGAAACGGAAAAAGAAAATCTCCATTGTTTTTTTGCGTTTAGTTTTTACGGCTTTCACCGTGCGGTAAAAACGACAACTGAGCTTTTATTCTGTGGCTCAATACAATTAGGGTATGTTCACACGGCAGCCTCCGTTATGACTGAAATCACGGTTGTCAATGGAAAACGGCTCCATTTACGTCTCAAGAAGTGACAGGCACTTCTTTGACGCGGGCGTCTTTTTTAGGCGCCGTCTTTTGACAGCGTAAAAAAAATGACCGTCGGCACGGTACATCGTAAAGCCCATTCAAATGAATGGGCAGATGTTTGTAGACACTTTTGTGCCGTATTTTCGGACGTAATTCGAGGTTTAAACGCCCAAATTACGTCCGTAAATAGGGTGTGTGAACATACCCTTATGGTGATATCAATTTATATAGGTTTTTTTATATTTTACAATTTTTTTTAAAAAACACAACTTTTTGTTTAAAAAAAATGTGTTTTGTTTCACCTTTTTCAGTTATAACTTTTTTATTTTTCCGTGGATTGAGCGGTGTGAGGGCTTATTTTTTGCGGGACAAGCTGTGGTTTTGATAGGTACCATTTTTACAGCTTTTTAAAAACTTTTTATGACATTTTCGGCCTTTTACATTTTTTATAGCGTTCACAGTTCGCATTAAAGAGGCTTTGTCACCAGTTTATAACTGCCCTATCTCCTACCTAATGTAATAGGCGATTTGCTGTAGATAAGTACTGTTGTTTTTTTTTTTTAAAAAACGTTTATTTGACGAAATTATTAAAATATTAAGATTTATGCAAGTTTGTTCTTAATGCCCAACTGGGCATTTTTGAACTTTTGGGGCGTTGTAAAGGAAAGTGTATGACGCTAACCAATCAGCATCATACACTTCTCTTCATTCATGTCCAGCTGTACTCACAGCACAGCGTGATCTTGCAAGATCTTTAAATAATGCTATATTGTAATAGTTCAGACTTTTATGTATGCAGCGACACCAATTTTGTTTACTTTTTACATTATTTTAGAGGAAAAATGGGAAAAGTTTTTTTTTTTTGAACTTTCAATATTTTTTCTCTAAACTTTATTGAACTTTTTTTTTTACACATTCTATTAGTCCCCCTAGGGGACAATACACTGCAATACTAATATATTGCAGTGTATGGTCATTTTTACAGGCAGGGCTTAACAGAGGCAGAGTGTAGGCAGTCATGGGGGCCTTCATTAGCCCCCTGGGCTGCCATGACAACCATCGGCACCCCACGATTGCGTTGTGGGGGCACCAATGAGTTGTCACAGGGGGCCATCCCCCTCTTTTTAACATCTCAGATGCTGCTGTTGCGGTTGACTGAAGAATTTGAGGGGCTAAACGGCCAGGAACAGCGCGATCGCTGTTCCTGGCCGTTAGTCCCGAGTGTCAAACACAGTTGACACCCGTAGCGTATGAAGCGCGCTCCATACATCATCCCTGCACCATGATGTAATGGCACATTGTGGTGCGCGAAGAGGTTAAACAAAGGAGGGAAGCTTTTAATAATGTGTCATCATCTAATTGGTTATGCGTAATAAGGCGTGTGTTTCTACTGTGATTTAATATGATGAGCGTAATCCTGCACAAATGCTGAAAGAGCTATATAACCCGCTGTATTTCCGCAATAAATCAGAGAGAAGTGCCTGATACACAAGTTACTAGACTCGTGTGTTTACTTCCTCTTCAGCATGCTGCCACATTACACTCTGAATAGGACCATCTGATAAAAGCTCAAATAGCTCAGTTTGCTATCTTATCAAATTCAGTCTAATTAACTATGCCTATCTATCTATCTATCTATCTATCTATCTATCTATCTATCTATCTATCTATCTATCTATCTATCTATCTATCTATCTATCTATCTATCTATCTATCTATCTATCTATCTATCTATCTCTCTCATATCTATCTCTATCTATCTATCTATCTATCTATCTATCTATCTATCTATCTATCTATCTATCTATCTATCTATCTATCTATCTATCTATCTATCTATCTATCTATCTATCTATCTATCTATCTATCTATGTGGAGCTATCTACAGGGGGCTGTACCTGGTGCTATGTACAGGGGGGCTGTGTGTGGCGCTATCTACAGAGGGGCTATGTGTGGAGCTATCTACAGGAGGCTGTGTCTGGTGCTATGTACAGGGGGGGTGTGTGTGGAGCAATCTACAGGGGGGCTCTGGTGGATGATTTTTCCATTGACCAGTAGCAGAGTTACACAGCTGGGAAAAAAAAAGCCCCATCATGTAACTCTGCTACCTGTCAATTGAAAAGTCATCAATCACAGGGTCTCCCTCTTGACTTTCATTGTTCTCAGCCTTTTGGTTTGTCCTGCAGCTGCTGCTGTGATTAGCAAATGTTATACCCAAGATAGGAAAAGTAACACAAAGATGACATAACCGGATCCATAATATCTGTGATATCCAGACAGTCTAGAGATCCGCAGTGACAATGTGCGCGTGTTATTTGCAGAAGGATCTGGCCGTGATTTGATGTGTTGATGCGGGATATTGGGCGTGGTTAGGGGGTATGGCTTAAAATATCCCTCTTTTCCGAATACAAAAGTTGGGAGGTATGATCTATCGATCTATCTATCATCTATCTATCTATCTATCTATCTATCTATCTATCTATCTATCTATCTATCTATCTATCTATCTATCTATCTATCTATCTCATATCTATCTATCTCATATCTATCTATCTATCTATCTATCTATCTATCTATCTATCTATCTATCTATCTATCTATCTATCTATCTATCTATCTATCTATCTCATATCTATCTATCTATCTATCTATCTATCTATCTATCTATCTATCTATCTATCTATCTATCTATCTATCTATCTATCTATCTATCTATCTATCTATCTCATATCTATCTATCTATCTATCTATCTATCTATCTATCTATCTATCTATCTATCTATCTATCTATCTATCTATCTATCTATCTATCTATCTATCTATCTATCT